>NC_081438.1:2297331-2628998 GCF_949786415.1 Peromyscus eremicus | reverse complement strand
GGGCGAGGGGGAGGGGAAGGAATACTAAGCAAACTAAGTTCCACCAACCCAGGAGACACTGGGCCACCCTCCCACACTCTGTGATCGTCTCTCTTCCCTTAGTGGGTCCCTCTCATCCTGGTGACCACCATTCTGGCTTACTCCAGACCTTCTTTGTCTGGGCACTAAAAGTCTTGTATCCCAGGAAAGGCAGGGCACTTGCTCACCCTGTGTATGCTTTGTGATCATATGGCAGCCAGATTCACTTAGTCATTTGAGAGCTTCCGGGGAGCAGAGGGGTACTCCATGGCCGTTTTGTAGACGGGGACATTTTGCCCAGCGGTGGCGAGGCATGTGATGGAGTAACACAGCAGTCAGTGATGGGGCTGGGACCCAAAGCTTCTGACTCTGAGTGCAGGACCAGGGTCTCTCTGTGTTACTTTGCATCTTCCTACCTGTTGTAGGAGGAGAGTGGGGAGGACAGCCTGGACATCTTGACTCAGCTGGGGACTGAGCACCTCACAGGGTGAGGGCCTCACATCTCTTGTTCCTGCTTCCCAGCCTCTGAGAGTCACCCCTACCCTCAAGCAAGTGTCCTGACAAAGGAACCTGGGGTGGTTTTCTCTTCTTTCCCTCCCCCACCCCCTCTTAAAAGTATTTCCTGACAGTCCCTCTGAGGGGTTAAGATGTGCGTTCCCAGGAAGCCGTGGTGTTTAATGAGGGCAGCTTGGGCAGAATCAAAGAGCCTCATTCTTCTGAAAGTTCTCTTTCCTGCTCTCTGTATCCGGCTCCCATCAAAGGGATCCACAGCCTTGGCTCTCTGCCGCCGTTGTCATGGAAATGACTGTGAGGACAGAGCTCCTGGACCAGAGGTCAGGGTACAGTCGCTTTGGCTCCTGGCACACGTGTCCCCGGATGCAGGAGTCGGAGCTAATTAGATAAAGCAACGATGGTTCCTGGTACCACTGCAGCTCCTGTCTGGTGTCTGTCTGGTGTTTGTCCTATGCCTGAAGGCCCCAGGGACCGAGGCAGGAAAGGCCAAGCGGGAGGGAGAGCCAGCCAACTTGGCATGTCGCTGCTGTCTGTATATAGCACCAAACAATTTCTTCTGTCTGTCCATGTGCTTGCTCATTGGGTATTTGTGCAGCACTATTGTGTGCCCCGTGATGGGTAGAGCTATGGGAAGGATTGTCAGTAAGATGGATGTGGTACCCACCTTATGAAATCCACACCTGATAGAAAAGCCAAACTGTGGCACAAATGCATGCAGTGGCCTGCTTTTGAGGGGCGGGGAGGAAGAAGCAGGGTCCTGGTAGGGACACGCAGAGGTCACTGCTAACTGGGGTCAGCTCCTTACACCTGGAGGAAGGGAGAGAGCAGGGAAGGCTTGGGTTTCACCCCAAACGGATAAGAAAGAAGCCACTGGCAACTTCCAGCAGAGTCCGACTTCGGTTTTGAATTGATGGACTCGCAGGTGAGATTTGGCTGACCAGGCGTGTGTTAGTTCAGGCGACCCTGCTGCTGCCTAAGCCGTTAGATATTCCTGTATTTAGTCCACTGTGCTCATGAGAAGCCAGAGTGTGAGGGGCTGACTGAGCACTTTACCCAAAGGCACAGAACAAGACAGGCCTGGAGCTGTGGGTGCCGGCCATCCTGAGCTCTTGAACCTTGGCTTACCGGATGTGGTCCTCTTAACCTGTGTCCAGAGCCCAGTGTGGACCAGGCTTGACCACAGAGCCTTGAATACAGCCATACCTCGAGAGCTGAGCATTGTTCTAGAACAGCATGTTTCAGTCCCCTCTCCATTCTCTTTTGTTGTCAAGTCTGGGTTAGAAAGAACTTGCTTTCTACTGGTTGCTTTGTTTGATCTTTGGAGGCAGGATCTGGCTATGCAGCCCAGGCTGGCCTCGAACTCTCCACCCTAGGCCTTCCAAGTACTGGAATTACTGTGTGAACAACCATGACCAGCTTTAGATCCGAATGTTAAACAACCACATCAGGGTGCCTGATGCTGGCTTTAGGAGCCAGAAGCCACTTGCCTACAAAATTCCCTTCACCTTGGCAGTCCACCCGTCTTGTGGGTGAGGATGCCGACTGTGAGGTGATGTTCATGTGATCTACCTCAACTCTGCTACTTTGAAAAGACCTGAATTTTGAGTCCAGAGCACCTTGTCTGGTGTTGCTGATTTCATATTGGGAGGGGTCTCACCTCCAGCTCTTCCTAACATGGAGTGTGCTCATCACTTGTTGCTCCAGGTACTCCAATAAGGGCTTCAGACACTGGGGTGGACTCTGGGCATTTACAGGTTGCTCATGGAAGGATGGATGCCAAGGGAGAAGGTCATTTATCTTGTAAGGGGCATGGACAGAGGTGTACAATGGGTTCATCTCCTGCCTGGGTGACCCTGAGCCAGCCCCTACCTTTCAGGGACATCTGTGTCATATCTCATAGGAGGCACCATACCCCCAAAGAACATCAGATCACAGGATCTGTAGAATTCCCTTTGTAGAACCTCCAGGATTGGGGCTGGGGATGGAGCTGACAGAGTGCTTGCCCAGAGTACATGAAAACCTGGACCGGGCAGCTTCCAACCCAGTGCCACATACACAACTCAGGTCTTGAGGTGTGAAAGGCAGAAGTATCAGAAGTTCAAGGTCATCCTTAGCTGCGTAGCAAGTTTGAGACCAGCCTGAGCAACACAGGACCTTGCATCACAAGAGCCCCTCTAGGACAGGATATCAGGAAGAACGCCCTGGGTACCCCTCCCTCCTCCACTCACCTGTGTTGGCTGCTTGGGCTGGAGGGTGGTGGGGGGTGTCTTTGACGTCTGGGCGCAGTGTTTTATAAGGTGCTAATTAATTCCCGTCGGATGTTTTCACTGAAACTAACCTGGAAACAAGCCATCCCGACAACCAAGATGGATAATTGAGATAATCATTGTGCCAGTAACATCTGTGGGACCAGGGTTGGCGGGCGTTGGCACCTGTTCCGAGGAGAGCTGAAGCAGGTGGAGATCCCGGGTGCTGGTTAGTTATCTGTGTGCTTATTCATTTACTCCTCACTGGACCACGTCTGCCACCTCCCTTCCCAGAGGAGGCACGCCATTGGTTTCTGTTAACTGGGGGTGGGGTGGGGAGCAGGCAGACGGATGTTGTACAGAACCCTTTATTGTTTACTTAATTCACACTCAGGGCCCTGCCCTCTCCTGCCTGTTAGGCACAAAGCTGCCATCACGGGTCTCCGGCGCTGCCCTCCCCAATCAGTTCCCTGTGCTCTGCCTGCCCTTAGTAAAAGCCACCTGTTCGTCTCCTGCCAGGAATTCTCTCAAGGCTCCAGCTTTGCGTCTTGTCCGGAGAGTTTCTCTGTCACCTCACTGGGGGTCCCTTATGCTGGGGATGAAACCCAGGGCTTTGTGTGTACCAGTTGGGTGCTGCCATCAGCCCCAGCCACAGCCCACGACCTGACCTTTGGAGGAAGGTTTGGAAGACCTCAACGCACTCTTGGCTGCTTGCAAGCATGATCTACAAGCAACTTCCCACCATCCTTTGCACTGAGTCTAGGTTCTTTAGTCTGATCCATGGGGTGCCCAGCCTAGCTCCTCTGCTGTCTTTCATTGCCAACTTCGCATGGACTATGCCTCTGGGGGGCTCTGTTTCTACCTTCAGATTCCTCTTTGCCCAATGGGTATCTGTCCTCTGAACTTGACTTTAACATTATCTCTCGCCGCCATCTACGCCTCCCATGGCTGGGGTGAAAGGTCACCATGTTCTGCCCTTCCTTCCTGTGTCACTAGCCACCGGATTTTCCTCCTTATCCACAATCACAGAGACTATAAGAAGAGCTGGGATTTGAACCCAGGGTTCCAGCGGTTCAGAGGTTGGTCCTGCCACATCCCTGGGGCATCACATCCTTCCAGAACTTCTGGTGCTCAGGTGGGCCCTTCCCCCAGGGACTGTGACTGGGCCATTAGGCCTTGCCCATCTTCACCATGAATTCCCAGCTGTGATTAACTACCAGCCTGGGGCTCCCATCAGAGAAGACTGATGACCCCGGATCTATCCCCAGTGGCCTTAATTGGGGCATTTGTCACCATGTGTCACCTATGCTTCCCGTGAGACAGCAGAGGTAATTAACAAGCCCTGAGAAGATGCCCTGATGGGAGTCTTTGTGTGCCCAGGCACCTTGGGGACTCATCTCCCCATCCCGCAGCCCTGGAACAATGGCCTCACTAGGTGTTTTATTTGGTTTTTCTTTCTAAGGATGATGTTGGAGGGAATTGATTCAATATTAACCTAACCTCCTGTCAGGGGAGATAAAGACCATGTCGTAATTGGTTGGAAACATGGTGGTCACAGGTTTGTTCACCCACAAATATTGACACTTCCAAGGCGGTGATGAACGAAGCGTGAAGAAGGACCAGCTTTTGCACCGCGGGCAGGAAAATCTAGTTTTCTGTCTAAAGGGCACTGCTTATCCGGGGAGGGCCAGGCAAGCAGCAGCACCCTGAGCCCCCAAGGTGACACTAAGAGGGGAGTGAGTGGTTTGTACACCACCAGGCACCTCTGTGCCATGACCTAACTCTGTACGCCAGACTGTGAAATGCACCCCGTGGCTTCCAGGAAGCCAGGGCTGGTGCTTGGACACGTGTCTGCATGGAGCAAATCCCCAGTGACCACACAGGCTGCCGGCCATCTTCAGTGAAGGCCAGAGCACTGCGATGACCCATCTGAGGAGGCGGCTTAGCCTCTGGGGAAGAGGGAACCTGCCAAACAAGGATCGGGTAGGAGCCAGGGGGTGGCTCAGGGAAGAAGACCCTAGTTCTCATCCTCAGCATCATGTAAAATGTGGGCCATGGCTTCAGGTACCTGTACCTGCAGCATCGAGGACAGAGACAGGCACATCCGTAGAGCTCACTGGCTGGCCCAATGGGGCAGAGACTTCTAGTTCAGACTGTCTCAAGGCAGCAAGGTGAAGGGTGATAAGGAGGATGTCCTATGTCCTGCTCTGGCCTCTGTGTGCGTGTGCATGGGTGTGTGCACCTGCACACTCATGTACATATATACACCATGCACAAAACACACACACACACACACACACACACACACACACACACACACACACATCATTTGTCTGTTTTGAAAGAATTATTTCTTTGAGATTTGAGTTTCATGTAGCCCAGGCTGGCCTCAAATGTTGCTATATAACCAAGAATGACCTTGGCTTATGATCTACCCCTCTCTACCTCAGTGTGCTGGCTTTTCGGGTGTGAGGCACCACACTGATGGTCCAGGTCCTGCACTCTAGACAAACACTCTACAAAGAACTTAAAATGTACCAGGAGGCTGAGAGCAGCCCCCAGGGCTCCGGTGTACCCTTCATCCATGTGTGGCCATTTGTTTGTGGCGCTGGGGTGGAGCCCAGGACTGGACACATGATATACAAGTTCTCTACCATTGAGATCTCCAGCTCTTGGATTCACGAGGGACATTTGGCCCAATCTGTTTCATCATTATCGTCACAGACCTGCAGCTCCCGAAGCATTTGTGAGCTCATGAGAGACATTGTGCCCTTTATCTTCATCAAAAATCTAAGTTTTAACATTGATATAAGGGCTAGCTGGCCATGGCAGCTCATGCCTGGAGTCCCAGACCTCGGGAGGCTGAGGCAGGAGGATCCCCACAAATTCAAGGCCAGCCTGTGTATGTACTGAAATCCTGTCTCACCCCCACCCCTCTCCACAATACACCCCAAGTTTCTGTTTTCTAAACCAGGGCAGACTAGGTCTAAAGCCCCTCCCCCATTTTTTGGTTTTTTTTTTTCCCTCCCTGAGCCCACAGGTAGAAGCTGATTTCTACTATTAAATGTTCACACTTCACATAGATATCCACACACACCCTCAGCCTGGGCCCTTGTCCTGCCACAGGGGCAAAAATTTTCCTGCCTGTTCCTGAAGCCAAAGTGGAAGATGCCCCGCGGTACCCACAAACTGAACCTTTAGGGCTCGCCCCCACTTTTATCCTTGGCAGCAATTTCTTTACAATACAGAGTTAGTTCAAGGCCAGCCTGGTCGAGTGAGTGAAACCCTGTCTGAAAATAAAACAAACAAACAAAAGAAACAGGATCTGGGGATGTAGCTGAGTGAGCAAATGCTTGCCAAGCGTGTTCAAGCCCCCGGGCTCAATACTCAGTACTGAAAATGCTACTCTAGACACAGCAATGCACAGTAGTCTCCGTGCGGAACGGAACAATTCTGGAACGTTTACTAAATGACCAAACAACAAAGATCGTCACCGTGTGGTCTTGGAACTCATCTATTGCGTCCACTGTCCACAGCTGTGCTGCGTAGACATGGCTTGAGCCTGTTGACATTTTTTAAAAATTCATTTTTAATTATGTATATATACACGTGTGTCTGTGTAGGAGTGTGTGAGTGTAGGTGCCCATGAAGGCCAGAAGAGGACATTGGAGACCCTGGGGGTGGAGTTATAGGTACCTGTGAGCCACCTAATATGAATGCTGGGAACCAAACTTGGATCCCCTGGAAGAGCAGCAAGTGTTCCTAACCACTGAGCCACCTCTCCGGCCCTCAGGGGACATTTTTAATAGGCTTGCAGTGGCAGCTTTTACTGCGTGTGATTGGGGCTGTCTGCAGTGTGGACTGTGGGGTGACCCTCTCTGGAGAAATCCTCCACGCTAAAGGTAGAGTCTTCCACATGCTGAGGCGGCCTGTTCAGCCGGGAAAGCATCCAGTCTAGCCTTGTAAACTCAGGTGGAATGTTCTCCCTGTGGCATTTACAATTCTGTATTTTTAAATCCCACAAGTTGTTCAACCAAACCCAGGAACCCAGGATCTAAGCTCTCTACAGAAATAGAGCATTCCTGTTCCACCTCTCTCCATATGTCTGGCTGACTTGTCTAGAAGCCCTGTAAGTCCAAAGAAAACATTTCCCCAAGTATTTAAAGCAGGCGGATGGCTTCTCATAGGAAAGCAAAGCCGTTCCTGGGCTTACAGTTGATGTGTATGTGATGGGGATCTCAATCGCTCTCCCTGAATGCTAGTGGTGGGTGTTGGGGAGACAGTGGGGGATGGAGACAGAGCAGGGGTGGTGGAGAAAGAGCTGAGATGGGGAGAGTGGGAGTGCGGGAGAGACAGTGAGAATGCAGAGAGATGGTGGTGGGTTAGGGCAGCAGGGAGAGTGTGGAGGTAGTGAGGGCCAGGGAGGCAGCTGTGTGGAGACAGTGGAAGGTCTGGTGAGGGCTGAGACAATGAGGAAGAGGTCTGTAAGCAAGAACTGTGCACAGATGGGTCCAGGGGATCCAGGAACACTTGGGTCAGGAGCCTTGAAGACTTGAATCTGACGCTGGCAAGTCATGGGCCACCCTCTTCCCCGGCCACTACAGTGGGATTCTTCATCTGTGAAGGGATGGGCTGCTTCATGGGCCGAAGTCACCAGCTACTGTCACCAACTACTGTGACCCTCTAGACATATTCTCAGCCTTGTCCCCTCCTGTCCCGGGAGGGGCAGCTGTCTGGCTACCCTCCTTTGGCCCCTTGCTCTGCCCTGTTGCATTTGCTGTGACCTCTTCCCTGGTTGTGTTAGGACGGGTTTATCCTTAGTGAGGCCCCGACTCAAGCTTTGCTCCCTGCCTCTGTGGGGAGTCCTTCTTCTAGCCTCCCTGCCTCACCAGAGGCGTCGGGCTTCCAGCTTGGCAGATCGAGCCCAGCCTGGAGTTTCATCCCTTCTGTGGAGGCACCTAGCCAAGGCCACTGACCCCCACGCTTGGGCTATTATTGTCATGGTCAAGGCGACATATCGGTGGAGCGCCTTGACATTAGAGCTGTTCTTTGTTTGGAGGAGGTGGGATTGTTCCCAAGGGGGCTGTGCCTGGACTGGAGGCCTTTCTTGTAACGGTCAGCTTGCTGCTTGCTCACTCAGAGGTCTCTTAGGCAGGCCTGGTCACCTTTCCTCCCCTATCAAGTTCTTCTGTTTCACTTTCTTGTTTTTTGAGGCAGGATCGACCTGATCACAATCCTCCTGCCTCAGCCTTCCAAATGTTGGATTACAGGTGTGTGGCTCCATGAGCAGATCCTTAACCCTTCAGGAGACAGTGGTTTCTGAAGTGAAAGTATGTGTGCCTGGGGAATGCTGGGATTACCTCTGTTGCTCGAAAGTGTGAGCTCCGGGTGGGGCACTACCCAACTCTGAGTCCACAGCGTTTTCCTTGCGTGTTTTTTCTGTCTGGAGATTCTAATTCTAGGGATCATGGGAAACTGCCATTTGCACGCCGGTCATGGGGTCTGTGTGCTGATGCGGGTTTCTCCATGGGACTGGTCTCTCCACTCTTGAGGGGGCGGCATGTGCCTGGGTGATTGTAGGCTACCAACAGATGAGAAGGTGGAGGATGAGAAAGCAGTTTGAGTGACTGAGAACTGGTCAAAGGCAAGCACAGGAAGGCCCTTCTGTAGCATGAATCTTAAAGAGTCTTTATTAATAAAACAAACCCGGAGCCAAGTACTGGGGTGAACACTGGAAGATCAGAGAGACAGAACAAGCCACAGCTAACCTCACCTGGCCAACTTCTCAGCTGATCCTGTTTCCTCAGACTGGAAGCCTCTGTGTCCTCATATCCGAATGGCTCTCAGCTGAACTGTGCTGCTCAAAACCTAAAAGCTTAACCAACCAAATGCTTCTAGTTTCTGGTCCTCGCGCCTTATATACCTTTCTGCTTTCTACCATCACTCCCTGGGATTAAAGGCTCACTTCTTGGTATTAAAGGCGTGTGTCACCATGCCTGGCTGTTTCCAATGTGGCCTTGAACTCAGATCCAGAGGGATTTCTACCTCTGGAATGCTAGAATTAAAGGTGTGAGTGCCACCATTTTCTAGCCATTGTATCTAGTGGCTGTTCTGTATCTGACCCCAGATAAGTTCATTAGGGTGCACAATATTTTGGGGAACACAATACCACCACACTCTTCTGTGCAGAATGTTTTTCCTTTCAAAGGTTTGCAGACAAGCTTAACCCATGCCCTGGTCAGGGCTGGTAGGCTCCCGCCATCCTTTGAGGCACAGCCTCGCATGATGGTTCTTCCTTTCATCCCTCTGCCCCTTTGCCCCACTCCCTGTACTCTCCAGAGAGGTTGTCCCTACCTTTCCTTGCCTGTCTCCTCTGGGAAGGACCGTTGACTGCTCCCTGTGTGTCTTGGGCTTGGTGCTGAGTGGGAAGTAGGCATCCTCAGGTGTGTCCAATGAAATCCCCGGACTCCTGCAGCAGGGTTCAGAGCCCTGTCACAGGACAGTGCTGGGCTCAGACCCACACTGCCTCAAGCACAGATACTCCTGGCTCACACAATGTATGCTGACAGACAGGTGTGAAGGTGTGGGGGTAGCCAGCTAGGGCTGGGCTGGGCTGGTAGGGAGGGGGATGTTAGAGAAATGACTTCCTTCTGCTCCTGTTCCTGCCCAGCTGACGCAGAGTGAGGCCAAATGTGAGGATGCCTTGAAGACCCAGAAGGTGCTGACTGCGGACTTGGAGAACATGCACAGTGAGCTGGAGAATGTGACCCGGAGCAAGAGCCTGGTAACTGAACCTGCCACAGCCCCAGAAGTGCAGGCTCAGGATCTGGCACTGGCCTGCTGGGGACATGACCTCATATAGGACTAAGATGTTCAGGATGGATCTATGGGGCAGCCCTTTGAGACCTCAGAGTCACCTGGAGGGTACAGGCTTCTGTTGTAGACCTTCTGGGTACTCAGCTCTATAAGAAGGATAAGGGAGCTTATTGTGGACCTATGGAATGCTCGGCTCCCTAAAAAGCAAAGGGAATTTATTATGGACCTACTGGGTGCTTGATACTGAGTTCAACAGAAAACACACACACACACACACACACACACACACACACTCAGATACACAGGTACACATTTGCACATGCATGCAGCGAGATCCCATTTATAAAGGCAAGCTAGGAAACCTGTTGTGGACCTACTGTGTGTCCAGCAGCATGAAGTTGCATCTGCAGTGATGAACGCAGCTGATCGTGTGCCCATGTGTGCTCGCAGCTGTAGACGGTTCTGGGGACCCTCTCATAGCCCTGCTGTGTCCTTACCGCCGTAGGAACTCTTGGCATTTGTCATCAGGTGCGTGCCACCTTCTCTAAGAGGAAAAGCATGTCTCTCACAGGCTCACTTCAACTCCCTGCAACCAGAAGACCCACTTATTCACTATCATGCTATTGTATGGTCACCATTGAATGGGGACAAATGAGCCATAGATCTACCATGTTGGTGACAATGTCTGGAGTCTGGATGATCAGACTTGGCTTAAATTTGCACTCGATATACAGAATTCTATCGTTTGCAAAGAGATGCAGAGGAACCAACTCAGGCTCGGGAAGGATCCTAACAAGCCCTTTTATCTTGTATTTTATTTTATTTTTTCTAAATTAAGGGGAACATGTCCAGAAACACGTACACGTGCACACACACTGTCTTAGGGTTCCTATTGCTGTGATAAACACCATGACCAAAAGCAACTTGGGAAGAAAAGGGTTACTTCATCTTACACACACTCATATATTACACTCCATTACTGGGGAAAGACAGGGCAAGAACTCAAGGCGGGAACCTGGAAGCAGGAACCTGGAGGCAGGAACCTGGAGGCAGGAACCTGGAGGCAGGAACCTAGAGGCAGGAACTGAAGCAAAAGCCATGGGGGAATGCTGCTTACTAGCTTGCTACTCACTGCTTTCTCTATTTGCTTTCTTATACAACTTCTAGGACCACCTCTCTAGTGGGTAGTACCACCCACAATGGGCTGGGCCCTTCACATCAGTATTCACTCAAGAATGCCCCACAGGACAATTTAGGGGGCAAGTTTCTCAATTGAAAGTCTCTCTTCTTAAATGTCTCTACATTGTATCAAATTGATAAAAAAAAAACTAGCCAAAACAATTGATCCTTTGTCAGCTTGACACACAAATATATCACTATCCAACCATAACCTTTCCTTTCTCATTTGCCCCCAAGATTACATGTTAATGTTAATATCACATTATTAAAACATTCCAATTGTGAAAGTCCCCCAGTCTTTAAAATATTCAAACAGTTTAAATTTCAGTCTCTTTAAAACACCCAAAGTCCTTTTCAAAGTCCATAATTTCTCTAAAATTCCAAAATTTCTTTATAATTCCAAAGTCTCTTAACTGTGGGCTCTTATAAAAAAAAAAGTTACATGTCTTTTTATTTCAAAAAAGGAAGATCCAGAGCATAGTAAATCAAAGCAAAACTAAACTTCAGCAGCATAAAAAATCCACTAGTTGATGTGTTAGACCCCGTATGATCCTCTGAGCTCCAGGAGGCTCCATTTCTCCAGCTCTGCGGTTTATGGCACACACAGCTTACCTGTAGACTCAGACAAGCTCCGCTCCGCAGCTGCTGCTGTCCTCCATAAGTCAGGTCACCACTGTCTGCACTTCTCTCAACACTCTTATCTCCCAGGACCCCACACAACAACCCACTGAGCTCAAAGCCCTCAATGGCTTTTGCAGCCCAAACTTCAAATACCACCACAGCCCTTCCCAAAACATATGGTCGGATCTATCACATCAATACCCCCACAACATGGTTCCTATTTCTGTCCTACTTAGAGTTTCTGTTGCTGTGGTAAAACACCATGACCAAAGAAACTTGGGAAGGGAAGGGTTTATTTTTTTTTTTTCTTACTGCCTGAAGTTTATCGCTGAAGGAAGTCAGAGCAGGAACCTAAAGATAGGAACTGATGAAGAGGCCATAAAGGAGTGTTGCCCCTGGCTTGCTCTCCATGGATTGCTTCATCTGCTTTCTTATATACCCCAGGACCACTCATCTTGGTGGTAGTACCACCCGCAATGGGTTGGGGCCTCCCACACTAATCATTAATCAAGAAAATGCCTATATATATATATATATATATATATATATATATAGGCATTTTCTCAACTGAGGTTCCCTCTTCTCAAATGACTCTAAGTTGTGTCCAGTTGATTTAAAAAAAAAAAAACTAAGCAGGACACACCTATTGTCCTATTTGCATGTGTATCATCAAATACACATGCAAAAGAAATACCTTTGGAGGGAAAACCCCCCAATCAAATCCACCCACCCACACAACAGACATTTATTTGTCACCTATTGGATGCCAAGTCTGGTGCTCAGTGCTGGGGATATGCCCGTGTATAGGACAAAGTCCCTGTTCTCAGGGACAATGCAGGTTTGTGCTTACACACCTGTGCCGGGGACCTTTAAATGTGTATGCATGGAGTCCTGGAGGTTCACACAGGCACAGAAACCTTCACAGGCCCTGCATCCACACCTGCCTGAACACTCAGTATGTGCTAGTGCACACACCCTCACTGAGTGGCCCTCTGCCCCCTGCAGGTGGATGAGCAGCTGTACCGACTGCAGTTTGAGAGGGCAGACCTCCTGAAACGCATCGACGAGGACCAGGATGACCTGAACGGCCTCATGCAGAAGCACAAAGACCTCATTGCCCAGGTCAGGACCATCTCCCAGCTTGTGAATTTGGTAGATGTGACAGCCCAGAGGTAGGTAGGAACTGTCAGTTCCATGCAGCCCTGGGGAAAGATGGTGTGTCCTCTGGAGGGCAGCTCCACCAGGCAAACATTGACTTACTCATACGACCACCTCCCCATCCACGCACATCCACCATACACACATCTACCCACCAATCCATCCATTCAGCTGTGTCTTAGTCACTGGTCCATCACTGTGAAGAGACACCATGACCACGGCAACTCATATAAAGGAGACATTTAACTGGGGCTGACTTACAGTTTCAGAGGCTCAGTCCACTGGTAGGTACACATGGAGCTGGAGCTGAGCTGAGAACTGCATCCTAATCTGCAGGCAGAGAGAGAGAGAGAGAGAGAGAGAGAGAGAGAGAGAGAGAGAGAGGAGAGAGAGAAACAGAGACACAGAGAGAGACAGAGACACAGAGAGAGACAGAGGGGGAAGAAGGGGGAATTATAAGGTCTCAAATAGTATCCCTCCCTGATGACTAAGCATTCAAATATGTGAGCCTATGGGGGCTCATTTTATTCAAATGACCACAGTCTTTCTTCCCATGTGCCCACCCACCCATCCACACACCTATCCACTATCTACTCACTATGTCCATCAGTCCAGCCACCACCCACATACTCAGCCATCCAGTCTGTCTGCCTATCTGTTGTTTACTGAGGACTTGCTCTGTATTGGGCACTGTAAACAATGTCAAGGACACTTGGGTAAGCAAAGGGACATCCCATTCATTCCCTCTCCTGTTTGTGGCTTTGTGAGCTGAACAGATGTTGCCTGGAAGCTACCCGGAGCAGCATGTGGTGGGAGGCGGGCTAGCTGAGAGTCCAGAAAAGGACTGAAATTGGGGAATGCTTCCCCGAGGAGGAAACCTGAATGAGGATCAGGAGTTAATGAGTTTGCAGTGGAACCATGGGATCGGGAAGGAGGACAGGTGTGTGTGGGAAGGAGGCACGTGCAAAGTGTCCACGGAGCCTTGGAGAGGCTGATGAGGGGAAAGCAGCAGGCGTGCACTTGGGAGGCCAGGAGAGGAAGGACAGACCAGGCTCCCAGGTTGCTTTGTTTGAGGGGTGGCGGGAAGCTCTGTCAAGCTTTGCGGAGTCAAGCAGAGTGGGAAAGGTGTAGCTGGCATGCTGCCCCACCCTGTCAACTCTGCTACTGTCCTAAGGAGTCTGGAGCTGAGGCATGGGGCTGGGCACTCGAAGCCACAGGGTCAGGCAAAGCGGAGGGAAAGTGGGGGATGTGATGTGGACCCAGGCAGCAAGGAGACAAGGTGGCTGGGGAGAATTAGAGCTTTGGCTGGAGTAGGGGATGGATGGGCCGAGGCTCCCAGCAGGTTCCTGACCATATCCCAGGTAATAAGAGCTCAATCCAGGAGCATTGAACATCTTCATGTTCATCCCCAGAGGGGATCCAGGAGGCATGTCCTCTTGCCTCCAAAGGCCAATACCAGGCATGTCTGCAATACACAGAGATGTAACCCGAATAAGGAACGGAATCACCAGGGTTCCAGCTGCCACTACAGAGTGCCTCTGCCTGAGTTGCGGTTAATCTTGTCTGATGTGGAAATTGTTCTGTTCCGTCACAAGTGGAGAACATACATGTGCTGTGACAAGTGAACAAAACCATACACACGGCAGAGCAGGAGCCAAGAGACCTCCACATTCTCAGGAACCTCGCTCCTCAGAGACTGCCAAACTTAATTGTCGCCTCCATATCCTTCAGGCATCGTGACTCCCCTTTCTCTCTCCCTGACCTTGGAACTAACCAATGGAGGAGGCTGAGCAGACACTCAGCCCACTGTTAGATGAGGATACCAAGGAGCAGAGAGTCCCTGGCTCACTATGGCTGGTGTCTGAGAGCAGGTTCCCAGTTCCCTGGCACACACAGTGCTTCCCTCTCAAGTTGGTTTTATCATCGCCATGACTGGATAGAAGCTGCTGGAGGACAGGATTCCCCGGGTTCATGATCTCAGGAGTTTGGTGCCTGGTTGTTCGGCCCCAGGTGCTTGGGAAGGACATCACTGTAACAAGAGTGTATGGCTCATGGCTGACAGGAAACAGCAGAGCTTCGACATGAAGGAGGCTGGACAGGGCACACCCCTGTGACCCCAAGTGACCTACTTCCTCCATCTACGCTGCACCTTCTACAGTTCCACTGTCGATTCAAATTTGAGATCTATGGATGGATTAAACCATCCCTGAAGGCAAAGTCCTGACTCTTACTTTCCAAAAGCTCTTTAGTGGTGAGCAGCTCCCTACTTCTGCCCAGACTGTGGGAGACACTTCACATTCAAACCACAGTGCCACTCTTGGGATGTTGTACTGGCACCACGGGCAACACCATCTGTTCCAGGCTCTCCAACGTATGTCATGAAGAACACAGCAATCACTGAATCCCTGAGCTGATGCCATGGAGTGACTCAGCAAACAGATGGAGTATTGGGAAGTCATGACTCAGCAAACAGAGATGGGGTATTGGGAACTTGTGACTCAGCAAACAGAGATGATGGGGTGTTGGGAAGTTGTGACTCAGCAAACAGAGATGGGGTGTTGAGAAGTTGTGACTCAGCAAACAGAGATGGGGTGTTGAGAAGCCGTGACTCAGCAAACAGAGATGGGGTGTTGAGAAGCCATGACTCAGCAAACAGAGATGGGGTGTTGGGAATCTATGAATCAGCAAACAGAGATGGAGTGTTGGGAAACCATGAATCAGTAAACAGAGATGGGGTGTTGGGGAGCCATGACTCAGCAAACAGAGATGGGGTGTTGGGAATCTATGAATCAGCAAACAGAGATGGGGTGTTGGGAAGCCATGACTCAGCAAACAGAGATGGGGTGTTGGGAAGCTGTGACTCAGCAAACAGAGTTGGGGTGTTGGGAATCTATGACTCAGCAAACAGAGATGGGGTGTTGGGAATCTATGCATCAGCAAACAGAGATGGGGTGTTGGGAAGCCATGAATCAGCAAACAGAGATGGGGTGTTGGGAAACCATGACTCAGCAAACAGAGTTGGGGTGTTGGGAAGTTGTGACTCAGCAAACAGAGATGGGGTGTTGGGAAGTTGTGACTCAGCAAACAGAGATGATGGGGTGTTGGGAAAGGGTAAGAGACAACCTTTAAGGCCCAATCGTTGTCACTGAAGTTCTGCTAGAGGGACCTGCGGGTCGGGGAAGAAGTGATTCTTGAGAGGGCCTCTTCTTCTTGTTTCCTGCCTCACCAGTCTGCTGCTGACATCGGGCAGATTCAGGAGCTGCAGCTGCAGCTGGAAGAAGCCAAGAAGGAGAAGCAGAAGCTGCGGGAGCAGGTATGTGCTCAGAGCCGCCATGCTGTGGGAGAGGGAAGGTTCCCCCTGGGCCCTCAGGATCACCACCCAGTCATGTGCTCAACTTCAGTCGTGTGCCAAGTGAATCCAGAAAGTCCTAGCGGACAGATGGACAGATCCACCCACTCTCCTCACAGTTGCCTGTTCCTGCCCCCCACACAGGTGGCCCATGCTCCATTCGGGGCAGGCTTCTCTTTCGCTCCTGTCTCCTGCTCTGAGAAATCCCTCCCAGAAAGAAGAGAGGATGCCTGTGAGTCAGGCCCACACCCCTCTGGGAGCTCTTCATTGGAGCCCCAACCCTCTAAACCTCAGTACGGAGCTGGCCATTTTTAGTCACAGACTTCTCAAAGCCCTGCTAGAGCTGATGCTCGCGCCTGTCAGCGTGGCCAGGTCTCATCACACTTGGGCGCTGAATCCCAACAAGCCCAACAAAGAGAGAAGCAGCACTAGCCACCAGCTGGCTGCTGGTCCCATGATGAAAATGGGGACATGGCAGCCCCCGCAGGAAATGACATGCCCTTGCTCACATAAACAGAAAGCAGGCTTCAAGCTCCCAGCATCCCTTGCTGTGTCTATAGATGCAGGAGTTTCTCCCCAGGCAGCTTGGCCCTTTATCATAGCAGGGAAAGAGACGAATCAATGCAAGTCTTGCTTTGTCCCCAGAAGGCTCAGGATGTGTCACCTCTCAGCACCTGCTGCTCTGGGTCAGGGCTAGTGTGAAGGTGAGCGGTGCTGGCCTGTGTGGACGGTCAACGTGTAGCAGTTGAGCAGAGAACTGGTGCCAGGGGTGGGACTCGGGGGTCAATGGTGCCAGTGGACTCCTCAATGTGCCCCAGCTGCAGGTGGCACAGCTGCGTATCCAGTACCTGGAGCAGTCCACCGTGGACCGCGCCATCGTCAGCAGGCAGGAGGCTGTCATCTGTGACCTGGAGAACAAGACGGAGTTCCAGAAGGTGCAGATGAAGAGATTTGAGGTACCTAGGACGCATGAGCTGCTGGGGGCTGGGCAGGGAGGGCTGTGTGAGGTCCTTAGGACACAGGAGCTGCTGGGGGCTGGGCAGGGAGGGCTGTGTGAGGTCCTTAGGACACAGGAGCTGCTGGGGGCTGGGCAGGGAGGGCTGTGTGAGGTCCCTAGGACACAGGAGCTGCTGGGGGCTGGGCAGGGAGGGCTGTGTGAGGTCCCTAGGACACAGGAGCTGCTGGGGGCAGGGAGAGCTGTGTGAGCCCACCTCTGCATCTCATCACTTGGTTTGAATGCCTAGCTTGAGACAAATCCGACCGCTCCATCTGTTCCCGTCCTTCCCTTTTTCTTTTAATCCTTTGTTCTTCTGCATACTTCCTGGAGCCGACCATGTACCCATCCATCCTCCTGCTCCTCTATCTACCCCTATCACATCTTCAGGCAACTCCTTCCTCTTTAGCCTGTTTCTACCCTGACTCTCATCACCCCCCTCTCCTATGTCCTCTCCTCTCCTTCCCTCTCCCTCCTCTTCTCTTCTTCAGCCCCAGGCTCCATGGCCCACCCTTGAGTCCATGGGTACCACTCTACCCATCTCTGCCTATCTACTCATCCTCTCGTATACCCCAAGTTATTTGTGGCCAGTTTTGGTCACACCCATCTGTGAAGCTCCATGTCGGTATGTAGAGGACAGACACAGTACAGAATAGGGCCAGGGCTGCTCAGATGGAGCCTTCCAGCATGGAGAGCCCAGCTGGCTCCCAGGATGAGGTCTGTCACGTAACAAGACCCTGGTGGGCTTGGAAGGGGTTTGGTGAGGACATTGACATCAGTCTTGAGGTGATAATTCCAGTGTGTGTGTTCACTTCTGTGGACCAAGGGCATGGGACATTTACAGAGGTCACCTCCATTGCTGAAAATCCTCCCCCATACCACTCTGTGCTTGACATTCAGTAACATTGTGCAGGGTGGGGAGAAAGGACAGGCCTCACCATTAGAGAGGAAGCATGGCCCCCAAAGGCAAGCTGAGGGTCAGATAGGAATTGATTGACACCTGCCCTGACCCTCCCCTCGGGGTCTGTGTTCTAATTTCTCTGCAGCCCTTCCTCACCCTTTACCACAGCATGTTTGGATGTGAAAGGCCCTGCCCCTCATTCTGAGACTCCCAACCCCAGGACATGCAGTCTTTGATATGGCTGCTATGGATAAACAGGAGAAAGACTTGTTGACCTTGACTTTCATAGATTTTCCAAGCAGATCCAGGAACCACCCAGGCAGGGGCCCTCCAGAGCCTTGGAAATACTGCAGACTGTACTGAATGGTTGCCTACGCCCTGCCAGCTCTATGGAGTTCTTATTCAGTTCTAGTATAGACGACAGATAGCAGGATGGTAGCACCTGAAAGATCCCAGCCTTGTAACTGTGGCCTCTGTCACTGTTATCTAAACACAGTGTGTCCCTGCTGCCAAGGGTCACTGGAGATGCTGTCATGACTCCCCTTTCCCCCGACAATCTCTAAAATGGATCCTAAAGGGGCAGCTCCCCATTGGGTGATGGTGTCTGACCCTGAGTTCATCTCCTCTAATCACAGATCCCAGAATTCTCAGCAAGGCTTGAAGTAGTCACATGACCCTTGCCTGTATTGACACTCTGCTGTTTGCCCGCTGGGTCCCACAGATCAGTGGGTTCCAGGCTTGTTGGCTGCCTAATGAATCTGATAGCCCTGAGGTTTTTCTAGGGTCCAGGGGTGTCTAGAATGCTGGTGTCTTCATCCCTTCATTATGTCTGACGGGTTTCTGTCCCCAGGAAAGGCAGAGCATGGAAGGTGGCCTCACCTAAGACTCTCATTCATAAACCCAGAAGCCAAAAGTTTGGTTGAGCGGATGTTAATCCAGCATGACTGTGTCTCTGGGGTGTCCCTCCACTTCCTAGACCTCTGGAGGCATCGGGCCAAGATTATCAGGCTCCCTTCTGCAGCCCTGTTTGAGGCCGAATGCCTAGCTTAACATGTTAGATCTTGGCAGTGCCCTGGGACGCAGATGCAAGCGCCCCCACCCCCACAGGACCAATCACTTACCCAGGGTCATACAGCAGAAAGAGGCAGAGGCAGGATTTGAACCCAGAGCCTCTTGGAAGCAGATTCTCCATGTGTTTGTCCCATAGTCTTTCAGGATAGTTCTTATTTCAAAGGGAATTCTTATTTTGGGAGGCAGAAATCACAATTTTTTTCATTTAATTGTTGTTTTGTTTTTCATTTTTCTTTTATTTTTGAGATTATTATATAATCACATGATCTCCCCTTCCCTTTTCTCCCTCCAAGCTCTTTCGTCTATCTCTCCTTTCTCTCTTTCAAAGTCACGGCCTCTTTTTTCATTGATTGTTGTTACATGCATATATGTATGTAACATATATATTCCTAAATATAACCTGCTTGATCTATATAATATTACTTTTATGCATGTTTTCAGGACTGACCATTTGATACTGGATAACCCAGCCAGTGTTCTTCTCTGAGGAAGACTAAGAAACCACAATTAAATTTTTTTTTTTTTACTTTTATTGATCCTTTGTGGATTTCACATCATGTATTCTGTTCCCACTTATCTCCCTGTCCCCTCGCATCCACGCTCTGCCCTTTCAACCTCTCCCCAAAACAAAACCAAATTTAAAAGAAAAACCAAACCAAACAAAGAAACAAAAAAGAAGAATCTTGTCGTGGAAGCTGTGGTGTGGCCCCTTGAGACACACAGTTCACCCTTCAGTCTGTCCGTCTTTACTTGCAAGTGTTCATTATCACAGGTTGTTGGTCTGGCTGGAGGCCTCCGCTTTCTGCTACACCAGGGATAATGGGCTCTCCCTGGGGCTCCTCTTGGATATCCTGTTGTTGGCTTGTGTCATGGAGATCCTGCTGTTTTGGATCTGTAGGTTCGTCCCCTTCACATGCTCCAACAGTTCACAGATTCAGTGGATGTTGGGGTGGCCAACTCATAGCCCTGGTTCTGGGTCTGCCTGGTAGCTGGGTTGGTCAGCTGGATGGCTTTCCCTCATTGTCACTACCCAGCTGAGCTCTGCTACACTCCCTCAGCCAGCTCACTCTATGCAGCCTGCAGCAAGGAGCGGGGCCAGTTCTGCTCTTGGGCCCTCAGATCTGGGTCCCCCCACTCATGGCATAGGGCTGGCTCTATTGTTTTGCCCAGGCAAGGTGCAGGGCCCTCTCTCCAGATTGCTGTAGGGGGCACACAAGAGGGGCGGGGCCGGCTCTCCTTTTCTCAAGCCTTCAGGGTTGGCTCCCCTGTGACCCTGATAACAGGGTCAACTCTAGTGTGCTGTCCAGACGGAAACCATGATTCTTAACCTGGATCACTTGGCACAAACGTGCAGAGCCCCAGGGAAGGATCCCACTTTTTGGGAGACCTTGCTTCAGACCTCTGGTTTCTCCAGGTGAGATCAACCATGCTTTCTGCTCTTCCCAGGTCCTAGTAATCCGGCTTCGGAACAGCCTGATCAAGATGGGCGAGGAGCTGTCCCAGGCAGCCAAGTCAGAGGCCCAACAGCGGGAAAACAGCCAATATTATCAGCGGCGCCTGGAGGAGCTAAAGGCAGAGATGCAGGAACTGGCCCAGCGGGAAGAGGAGGCTGGCCGTCGCTGCATGGAGCTGGTGAGGCCCGGCCCTCGCGGGCGCTTGTGCAGTTGAGCATCTGAGCTGGAGTAGAAACTTAGTTTGTGGGTAGGGATGCGTTCGTGATGGCAGACTCCAGGCTGCCCTCTTGCGCCTTTTTGGTGAGGGTTACCAAGGAGAGAGAAACAGAAGGCATGAGCTGAGAGATAACACTGACATTGGCTGTGAACTATTGAGGTGTACCCAAAGCCAACCGATGGCCTTCTCTGTGGCTGGAAGCATCTAGACTCAGGCCAGTGGTCTCTGCCTCACATAGGGAAGGCCAAGGACAGGCTGGCCTCAGGCAACATGGAGGGGAACACTGTGTCTGTCTGTCTTTCCTGGTGTCTCAGCACCTGTCTCGGTGTGGAATGCTCACAGCAACTGTAGTGTGCAGGGTGGGGAAACTGAGGCTTCAGCTGCCACTTGTGGTAAATGTGGATTCATTTCTGGGCTTGGAGCAGAGACAACAAATGCAGACAATGGAAGAGGTGTCTAGAAAATCCTGTACTGAGCATGCACAGTGTACCCATTCTGAGTGAAATGCTCCCCATGGGAACTTACGTCCGTCATGAAGATGGGGAAACTGAGGCCCTGGGCTATCCAACATGCCAAAATGAGGCTCAGTGAAGGGACAGTTACTTGCTTGAGGTCACATGGGTCTGTAGCTCTAGTCAATAGGCTCTTTATATCCATGGCGCGGAACAAGTACGTTTTTTTTTTTCTGCCGTGTGGGAATTTCCTCCATCTTTTGATGTATTGTTCTAAGAACAGTTCCCTGTAGGGATCCCAGGACACATGACAGCATTAGTCTTGGGGACAGGTATATTGAAGTCTTCAGGGTTCTTATTCTGCAAGGGGGGGAGGGGCAGCACACACACCCCCATTGCCCATTGTCACTCAGTCTTCCAGCAAGTGAACCTGCACTCACACTGTCCCTCAGGTCCTCAAAGTAAGATCATTTCCCCTGCCGTCCTGTGACCGGGCTTTCCCACTGTCCTCCACCGCAAATGAGTTTCTCAAGCCACCATCCTCCACAGCCCGAGTCTAGCTATCAGCTCCACCCTTGACAGGTCAGCTGCCTGGGTGGTGACAAGGTGAGGTGCTGTAGAGAGACTGAGGTCCCCAGACAAGTCCAGGTCCCTGACTGGAGTTTCCTCTCCCGCCCTGAGGGAGAGAAAGGCTTTCCTCCGATTGACAAGCAGGGTTCATTAGCAGCCCACTTCCCATGTCACCGCCTGTCCGTGTCAGCTCTGGCCAGGAGGAAAGCCACCCTACCCCCCATCGCCCGTGATGTCTTTGTTAGCTGGCTGTGCACGCGGACACACTGGTCCGTCCGATGGCGGCTTTTCTTCCCTCTGGTCTGTCTCCCTGCTCCCATGTCCTCTCCCCCTCTTTTCCATTCCCCCTCTGTGCCTGCGTTCCTAGGGTAATGGGCAGCTCTTTAGAAACCCTCAACTCCTGGGAAAATTAGACAGATGTCGCTGTTGCAAAAGCCCCAGGCAGTTTGGAAGGTCTCAGAGCAACCTTGAGATATGTCCACTGTGGGTATTAAAACAAGGGACTGCAAACTGGGGGTGGTTAAAGCCACAGACTGAGGTCTCAAATGTGGTGGAGATCAGAGTCTGAAATGGAGCATGCCGGGTCATACTCACTCTGAAGACCCCACCCCCACCCCCATCCCCCACCTTCCCTGCCTCCTGGTGGCTGCAGGTCCTGGCAGCAAAGCTCTAGTCTGTGCCTCCGTCTCCACAAATCTTATTTCCTGAGGGTGCAGGCCTCAGCGGTCCCTCTGTACTTGTGAGGACGGTTACCCCTGGGTTTGGAGCACACCCTAAGTGGAGGTTGTGTTGATCCTGCAAATAAACTCACATTCACGATCCTGGGTGGACATGTGTCAGGGAAGGCCACCCGGAACTCACCCTAGGAGTTCAGGCTTCACTGAACCCTGCTCAGCTGCCATGACAAAGGCATCTGGCATATCCCATGGTCCCTTTCGGGCTTCTGGGGTGAGCAAGGCTGACATGGACAAGTTAACTTGGCCGTGGTTTTTATTGGTTACTCCCATCCCTGTGACTCTGTGACTGATACTCCCAACAGAAACAGCCTTAGTTAGGGGGGAGAAGGCTTATCTGGGCTCAGGTTTCCAGAGCTCTCAGCCTTTATGGCTGTGAAGGCACAGGGTGGGAGCCACCCACTTGGTGACAGCAGAGGTTGGTGACATCCTCTGTTCCCACAGTGCAGAGCAGGGACAGAAAGAATACACCTGAACCAAGGGGGAATTTAACCTTCAAAAGCCACCCATGGTGATCAACTTCAGCCCACCAGGCTTTACAGCCTAAAGGCTCCAGAACCTTCAAAGGAAGGCCACACGCTGGGAACCTGAGCCTGAAAGGGACATTTCCAATTCAAATCACCACAGCCTCTTGCTCAGAGTGGCTGTCCCCAGGTTATCAATATATTCCTGGCCTTTGGGACTCTGTGGCAGGAAGGGAGAGGTCTGGGCTAACACAGGCACTGGACAGGCATGATGAGGAAGGAGGGGGGGGGGGGTCTCAAGGTCCCCACTGTATGGAAGTGAGGTCACTGGAGAAACAAAGTGCTTGCTGTCGTTTGAAGACACCTTGTTGCTAAGGCCAGTCTCCCTGCTCTGGTATCCTGGGACCACCCTGGGCTTCTCATAGATCTTATTCCATCTGTCCTGGTCAAGGTCCACGGCCAGGACCAGCATATCTTCCCTTGTATCTTCTCTCACAATTCTGAGCAGAAGTCAGAGCGCTGGTCCATTCGTTCGTATTAGATGTGTCCTCAGAGTACCTACCATGTGTCGAGCATCATGGTGGGCTAGGCATCCTCAAAGCAGCCCACCCGTGGGGAATGCAGAACTGTTACAACTTGGGTCCTGGCCTTTCTGAGGCAAAGTGTGGTGGCAGGAAGTTAGGTCCCTCAGGGGCATGCCCGTGAAGGGGTATCGGGATTCCAGGCCCTTCCCGCCTTTCTCTTTGCTGCTTAGCTTCTGTAAGGGGAGTAGCTGCCTCTGCCATGTTCCCTCACGGTGTTCCGAAGCAGCAGGGCAAGAGGCCCAGGACTGCGACCTTCGACCACGAGCCCAGACTAACCTTTGTCTCAGGGGTTTTGTTGCTGTAGCGGGAAGGTGGCTGACGCAGTACTCATCACTGGTGCCTTTTGCACAGCTGCAGCCTCCTCTACAACGAGCCAGAATCCTCACAGGCAAATCTCAGAGCCATGTTTCAGCCCCGAGTCTTCCTCCTATGCACAGCATTGCCATCGCAGACCCATGTTCTAGAGCAAAGTGTTGCTCACTGCACCTTCCATTTTAGAATTAAAGTCTCCCAAAAGGAAGAAAGGTAATTTCCTAACTCCATAATTCAAGTGTTCATCCATATATCTGTCTATCTACCCATCTACCCATCCATACCCACCCACTCATCCACCCATCAAACCATCCATCCATCCACCCATCCATCCACCCACCCATCCACCCACCCATCCACCCATCCATCCATCCATCCACCCACCCACCCACCCATCTATCCATCCACCCATCAAACCATCCACCCATCCAACCATCCTTCTATCCATCCTCCCAACCTCCCACCAATCCATCTATGCATCCATCAACTCACCCACCCATCCATCTATCCATCCATCCATCCATCCATCCATCCATCCATCCATCCATCCTTCCATCCATCCATCCATCCATCCATCCATCCATCCATCCATCCTTCCATCCATTCATCCATCCATCCATCCATCCATCCATCCTTCCATCCATCCATCCTTCCATCCATCCACCCATCCACCCATCCATCTGTCCAACTATCCATCCATCCACCCATCCATCCATCCATCCATCCATCCATCCATCCATCCACCCACCCATCCTTCAGCCATCCACTGATTCTCTCAATGAATGCTGAGTTTGTTGAATATTGTTGAAATATTGACCATCAACTCTGCCAGGCCAAGAACATAAAGGGGGCAGAGGTGGGAGGTTGCTCAGGGCAGTAGCACCTGGGATGACAGAGCTGGAGTTGTTGACCTTGTGTGTCTAGCACTGAAGTCTTCCCTGAGATAGCCCTGTCCTTTTGGTTCAGCCCTGCTGAAAAATGGCTCCATTGTAGGAGACTAAGAAGGATTCTGGGCCCCTGGGACCCATGAGCCGTCATAAGGATGTTGATGGATCTTCTGTCTGCATTCCTTTCCGCCTGTCCCTGGCCAGCTCCATTTGTCACAGCTGCTGTTGGTTTAAAGGGCTGTGAACTGTTGCATGTGGGTGATTGATCCCCCAGCTGGCTCACCGGCACATCCAGATCAGCATCCATTACCCCACCAATGGAACGTCTCTCCTTGCGAAATAAGAAAAATGAGCTCTGCCCATTAATTTTAGTGGATGTACTATTCCTGGCAACTCCAGGCGCCATTGTGGAGAGAAGAATATTCTGTCTCTAAATCACTCAAGTCCCTTTGTCACTGGGATACAAGACAGCTCGTCTCTGAATTTATAGTCTGTTGTTCTTCAGTTGCCCCAGAGCCCAGGAGAACCAGCTTGGTCCCTGGACCGGGTGTCCAGGGAAGTTGTGAGGCTGATGGTGTTGGGGAGCCTACTCACCACCTGCTTCCATCCTGACATCCCTGTGGTGAAAGCTATGTCTCTCAGGAAACACAGGTTTCCCAGTCTGAGCAAACTTACAGGGCACTTGGCTAGGGTGATAGTTTCAGAGCCTTTGAAATACAGCCCCTGCGGGCTTCTCAACCTTACCCCCATTCTTCAGCACTGACTTCCTACCTGACTTGCCTCCTGCCTCTGCCTGTGGCCTCCCCGGTGACTCAGGCCGGCTTCTACACAGTGCAGGACTCACTAGCTCTTCATCAGCACCTTCTCTCTCCTCCTGCCATGCAGACAGATCGGGTTTCACTTGCTGTGGGAGAAGTCAGTCACTGCAGGAGTGGACTCTTAGAGAAGCAGCTTGGCGCCAGCCAGATGTCTCAGTGGGTAAAGGTGCTCAGCACCAATGCTGATGGCCTGAGTTGGATTCCCACACGGTGGAAGGAGAGAGCTGATTCCTGAACATCATCCTCTGCTCTCCACAGATGCTGTCTCACACAGCATTCAGTAAAAAGCTAGAGAATGGCTGCTGTGTGCCCGGGCCCTACCCAGGTCCCCTGAGAAAGAGACTGGTTATGGGGCCGCAAATCTGACTGTTCAGCCTTCTCTACTCATCTTTCTCATCCCAGATCCTTCCGCCTCGTGCCAGTGAGTGACAAATTGCCTCCCTTCCCCCTGTCGCTCATGGAACTAACTGCTCTTATTGCCTGGGAGATCAAAGTGTGTATTGATCCTATGGGGCTTTTATAACAGTTACTAAAAAACGGATGTCCTAAATCAAGAAGGATCCATGATGTCCCAACTCAGGAGACCAAAAGTCTGCAATTGAAGTGTTGGCAGGGCCACCGCCCTCCCGTAGGTTCCAAGAGGGACGCTGTGCTCTTATCCGTAGTCTGGTGGCTCCAGGTGACCCTTGGCAGGTGGCTGCACCAGGTGGTCTCCGCTTCTGTCTCCACATGGCTTTCTCTTCTCTACCAACTGTCTCAGTGTACCCTTCTTCCGCAGCATTTGTGACTGCTCGTGTCATTGTGGCCATTTGGCTGCTGGCTTTAGAGGATCCAGCATGGTAGGGAAGCTGTGGTGGGGAGTTCAGTTCATGTCATGGTAGGCCAAGAAGCAGAGGGCAAAATGGGAGCACTCGGGCTAAATGAGAGCACTCAGGGATGATGCCAATCCCAAGGACCTACTTCCTCTAGATTGACCTCATCCCCTGAGTTCTCAGAACCTCCCCCAAATAGTGCCACCAAGACCTTGCAGATTGTAAGCCTGTAGGGGGACATTTCATATTCAAGCCGTTACCAGACTCTGACCCAGCCTCACCGTCCTCATTAGCTACTTTTGCGAAGACCCTGTCTCCAAAGCGTCACCCTTTGAGGCTCCAAATGGATATCAGTGAGGGTGGGGTGCACCCCCTAACCGTCTATAGGGCAGCAGAAAGGACAAACCCTCGGATGCCTTAGCTAGGATGGCATAACCTGTTCCCACCTGTGAAACACAGGGTATAGCCGCTTGCCCACAGTATACAGAAGTGCCAAATAATAGCATACAGTAGGCGCTCACCAGCTGCCATTTGGTTTCTTTCTCCTCTCTTCTCCCCTGATGTGATCTGCCCTCTCCTCCCCCGCTCTACTTTCTACCCCATGGGAGTCCTGTCAGTTCAGTTCGTGGTTTAGGTGACAGTGAGAGCTGGTGCCCCCCACTTTCTCCCTACCGGGGCTCTGGACCAAGGGCTTTACATCTAGTTTTCATTCTTTATTTTTACCAGCAATGCCTCCCACGTCTTTGTACAAAGTAAGAATCTGAACCCAGGCCCGAGCCTCTTACCGCCTATTTTTGGACACAAACATCTTAGACTCATGGTGCTTACTCATTGAAGTTTGTTTTCAGGACAATCACAAAAATTATTACTTTTTATTGTGTGACTTAGGGTTCCCCAACTGCAGTGTTATCAATTCTCAGGGGCGGGCTGCTGTAGGATACGTTCTAACACACTTAGCAGCACCCTTGTCCTCTATCCGCTAGGAACCAAGAGCATCCCTGCTCCAAGTTGTCACCATCAGTGGCTCCAAACATTACTGAACATCCCAAAGAGGCAAAGTCGCTCACTACAGGTGGCCTGAGTAAATCCTCACGGTCCCTGTTGGGGTGGCATCTGTGCAGTGTCCCACCTTACAGACGATTCAGCTCAGGGATACCGTGGGCTATACCCCAGGTCACAAGGCAACTGGAGAGGAGGCTCATGGGAAGATAGAGCTGAGAATGGGCAAAGGGAGAAATTTAAGTTTCTATACAGAGAAAAAGGAGAGTAGCACCCGTCAGAACCCAGTGGTACCCTTTTGAGACCCAGAGGCAACATCACGGTGGATTCCAATTCCGGGCAGAATTGAAAGCCTCGCCATGGACTGTGTACTTTTAATAATGTTTAAATAAAACATGGGAGCATGGGTGTGATCTCCTCCCCACGTCTGGCTTGTCAGCACCCTGGCGGGCTCATAAATAGTTAATGGACAGCCACTTACAGCTCTCCTTCTGTTAAACCCAGCATCAATTTTATATGCCCATGAATTATGGATCTACCATTGCTTTGGGGTGCATTTTCCACCTTCAAATGGGAAAAAAAAAAATGAAACGAAATCCAGGTCTTAAGGAAATGAGGGGCCTGGCCCCGCCTCCGTGCCCATCCATTTCACTTGAACAAAGAAGGCGTCCCAGAGTATCGTATGTGGGTGAGCTGGATCTCACAGCATCCACCAGACCCTGGGACAGACAGTGGAGTGAGCGCCAGAGAGTGCTCAGCTGACTCTTCATGGAGACATGCCCTGGCTTCTAGCGGCTGCCCATTCCCATGGTGTAAATTCTCCCACCTGAAGCTGAGTACACAGCGTCACCAAACATACAGTGGGGATATCCAGGCACACAGGACACCGCCATACATCATCCCCCAACAGATAAAATAAAACCGAAACTCCAGAAAGTTGGATCACAGAAAAGCACTGGTAAAATCACGGAGAAATGTGACATTCTTGTCTTTAATATAATTATTTCATTGTCAGTTCATGTGATTTAATTTTTCCTAATAGTGGTGTTTGACACCTCGCTTGCGAGTCTGCTGACAGTTTAATAACAAGCCCGCCAGCTCTGTGCCGCCTGTGACTCTCCCTGGAGTGGGGATCTCACGGGGTGGGGCTCCAGTACTCTGCTTAGTAGGTTACCAGGGAGGGGAAGGAGAGAGGTTTAGCTTTAGAAGGCTGTGAAGTCAAATCTCACGGCCTACCGTCTTTTCAAAAGCAAGTGTGCCGTTCCAGAAGGCTTGAGTCCTAGGGCTCTGGAAACTTAGTACAATCAGAGCCAGGACAGTGGCTCGGTGCCCGCCATGCCGGCGTGAGGACCTGAGTTCCACTCCCTCCCAGCATCTGGGCGTGGTGGTGCGTGCTTGCAGTTCCAACTCTGTGGAGACATCTCTGCGGAGTGCTGGTTGGCCAGCCTAACCTGATTGGCAAGCTCCAAGTCCCAGTGAGAGACCCTGTCTCAAAAAACACATGGTGGACTACCTCTGGAGGACCATACCCAACACACACACCACACCACACCACACACACATTCACACACACACACACACACACACACACACACACACACCACACATATACACCCCCACACACCATATACATATACACACCACACACACACACATACCACACATATACACACCATACACATACACACACACCAACCACACACATACACATATGCTACACATGTGCACACATACACACCATGTACACACACACATCCACACACACCACACACACACATACATACACCACACACGTACACACACATACACAACCACACATGTACACACACACACAACCACACATACCATACACATACACACACCATACACACATATATATACATACATATACCACACATGTACACACACACCACACATGTACACACATATACATACACATACACCACACATGTACATACACACATACCACACACATACACATATATACCACACAAGTACACACACACACACACACACACACACACACACACACACGCATGCAAAACAAAACACCGAAGCAATCAGTGCAGGCCCCTCTCTCGCTCTGCCTGCCCTGTGATTCCTAGAGATTCCCTGTTCTCTCCTTTCTCCTGTATCCCCTGGAGTCTGCCCACATCCAGGGAAAGCCCTGAGAAGCCCAAAGCCAGACCCTGTTCCGTGTTGGATTTTGTTTTTGTTCCTTTATGCTGTTTTTGTGCTCAGTGGGCCATGTGTCCAGCATGCAGACTGGCACACTGCCCTTCACAGCTTGCCCCAGGCGTCCACCCGGCCCAGGGCTTAGCGTTGATTTTACAAAAGCTCTGAGCATTTTCTGCTTGCAAATGTGGACTCGAGCTCATAAAGATGAATTATTTGGGCTGGGAAGTGAAGTATTTAAAAAGTCGTTCCATATGGAGGGCATTTGGGGCCACAAGCCGGGTGTAAATAATGTACTTTATAGTCCCGCGGCAGGGAGGTAGTTTCCTAATTACTGCCGGTTACCATTATCTCAGTGTAGCCCAAATGCCCAACACATGTAAGGCTCAGCCTTCATGGACCTCCCTACTCTCCACTCTCAGTCTCCTTCACGCTCAGAGCTGGCAGGGCAGCTGTGGGGGTTCCCACCCTGTCTCTCCAGCCACCGTGATCTCTGACACACTCCGTGGCCCCTAGAAGCATTCCAGTACCAAAGCAACTTGGTCTTAAACGGGAGTAAGGACCTGGGTTCCCCAGCCTCCGGTGTTTCTGCAATAAGTTTCTTCCACGCCATCTTTAATCCCAGACACCGAGTGTGCTCGTCACAATTCAGAAGGTGTTGGCATCTAATGAAATGAGTTTCTCTGCGTCTGCCTCCGAGATGAGGCATCCGGATAGTAAAAATCTATTACTGAAAGCCTACCTAGGAATAATTGGGTCCATTACTCCCTGGCTTGTGGCTTTGTTTCTGCAATTGGAAAGTGGCTCTCTGGCAATTAATCAGAATTTACAGTTGCTAATACCAATTATAGACAGTGTGTGTAGTCTCAGGATGGTGCACGCAGAGGAGCAGATAGCTATCGCGTCCCCCGAGACCTCATCAACTGCACTTTCGTCACTTTGCTGGGAATTAAAGTCATTTAACTCCACAATGTTAATTACTTAAAAAAGGGAAGGGGGGGGGAGGCACCAACTGCATACTGCAGGTGTACATTAGACTATTCAGACCCATCCAAGGCGGGTTGCTGAGACGAGATCGCAAGCCTCGCTCCATCACACATCAGGGAAGCCCAGCAGGCTGCCGTCTAGGAGGGCAGCGTCGACCGCGTTACAGTGGCACATCCTTCAGAAAACGGTGGTCCCAGGGAAATCCAGAGTCTCGTAAGCCAGACTCTTACTGCCTTGAAGTCCTCCTTGTCAAGCTTATACTTCGCTCTGAGCAGCTAGGGATGCCGTTGTTTGTGATTCTGAAGTGGGCGTTGGTCTTAATGAGAAAAAGGAAGCTGGGGCAGCAGAGTGGTCTGTACAGGGAGAATTCCTGCTTTAAAGGGAATGTGTTTAGAGGGAAGGACTAGTGGGTGTGTCAAGGCTATGGCTTTGTTATTGTTGTTGTAAGTAACCTACAAACTCTGGTTAGGGTATGCAAAAGGGAATTCACCATGGTCACCTAACAGACCAGCCCTGGGCTTCAAGACTCTAGGATGGCTACAGGCTCAGTCCAGGCTTCTGGGCTCAGTTTGTACCAGCTGCTCAGGGCTCTGCTCAGCTCTTTTCAATGACATCACCATAGTTCCCGGGTGATAGTCACCATGGGAATATTTACACCCCGGGAATTGGCATACACTCTAACCAGCACACTCCTGACTGGACCCTGTTCCCCACCCCTCTGTGTTGATGGGTCATTCTGCAGCAGGCTCCCCATCTCAGTGGCCATAGAGCCACACTGAGAAATGACTACCCCATTAAACACAGCAAAGAGAGGACCCTTCCTCCCCAACTGACCAACCCAAAGCCCCCAAAGATGGATGGAGTCCTGTTGATTTTGATCACTGGCTTGGGTCCATTCCACGGCCACTCCTAAAACACCCTGGTGCCTGAAGGATGTGATCTCAGACTGGACAGTTCCAGGATGTGTGCCTCACCTTGACTCAGAGCAGAGTCAGCTCCATGGTAACCACACAACAGGAAGTCAGGAAAGAAGCTCAGACTGGGAGAATATTAATGCTGGCATAGTACGGGTGGTTTCTAGGGAGGAGAGCCTCTGAGATGCCCCTGCAGAAGCCTTGGTCGAATGCCTCGGCTCCTGCTGGGACCTCTGGTGATTGGTTAATATCTCATCTCTGCTTGATTTCCTGTCTCCTGCTTGAATCTCCCCTTCTCTGCTTCCTGTCTTCTCATTGTTTCTGGGGCTGGGATGCATGGTGGGCAGGGTTGCCCACAGAGAGGAAAGGACGGGGGAAGCCTGCATTTCCCTTCCCACTCCTCAAGGCAGCAGATCCACTGCGGTGTGACTTGGCCTGGGGAGACGTGGTAGCCTGCCTGACAGAGCAACAAAGGGGTTCCACCAAAGCCCAGCTGGTAGAGCAGTGGGTTTATGGGTGCCAGGGGGATGTGGGTGACACGGTTGCCTACAGGAGAATAGGCGAGCAAGCTTTCTTTAGAACAGCAAGACTCACATTCATTCATCCAGCCGCCCAGTCTTTGATTTTGTGTGTAACTAATAAACCACAACCTCCAATAACACCGTCCTGGTTACTGTGACTAATCAACACCATCATGAAGATCCTCACCCCTTCATCATTATCACCGTCATCATCACCACCACTGTCATCACCATCACAATCATAATCACCATTTGTATCACCATCATCATCAACCCCATCATCACCAACCTCACCATCACCATCACCAACCTCACCATCACCATCACCATTACCACCATCATAATCACCTATACCAGGCTTTCTCTCTCTTTTGGACCACCAACCAGCTCCCAAATCATGACATGGAGACTTACTAGTTTTGAATGCCTGGCCTACCTAAGGCTTGTTTCTGGCTGGCTCTTTTAACTTCATCAACCTGTTTATCTACCTTTTGCCTCGGGGCTTTTACCTTTTCTTTCTGTACACCTTTCTTTCACTGCTTCTCCTGCCTGACTGGCTGGTGGCTGCCTGGTTTCTTGCCCTGGACATGTCCTTCATTCTCTCCCCCTCCTCCTCTCATTCCTCTTTCTTGCCTAGATTTCTCCTCCTATTTATACTCTCCGCCTGGCAGCTCTGTCTATCTCTCCTGCCCAGCTATTGGCTGTTCAGCTTTTTATCAGACCAATCAGGTGCCTTAGGCAGGCAAGGTGACACAGATGCACCACATCTTTACATAATTAAACACACACCCTTACATCGTGAAACAAACGCAGCATAGACAAATGTAAAACTCCTTTATAGTTGAATAGTCTGCAGCATAAACAAATGTAACACATCTTTGCCTAATTAAACATAATATTCCACAGCAATCATCATTTGCACCACCATTATCACCATCACCACCATCATCATCACCACCATCACCATAACCACCACTGTCGTCACCATACACTACCACTGTCACCACCATCATCACCACCAGGAGAGTAAGGACAAAATCAGAGAGTCTCCCAGAGCTCCCCCTCTACAGCCCCTTGGTAACAGGCACAAGGCAGGACTAGGGTTGGCTCCTTTCCGGTCTCCCCAGACTCTATGCCCCACAACCTGTGATCCGCACAGACACCTCTTCCGGGCTCAGATCCCAGCGGCTTCACCGAACACCCTTGCCCAGCCTCTCCTTGGCTGAGCTCCAGGGGAACGACTGGGAGCCTGGCCCGCCACTGGGCGCCTTCCTTCGACACCCGCTTGGATAATCAGAACGAACACATTCATTTCCCTAATGGTGTTCTCGTCTCCCCCCTTGCGAAGTTCTCAAATGGAAAGAGAAAGCGCAAACAGGCTGCATCTGTCCGTCCAAGCCATTTGCAGCTGTCCGTGCGGACGCCCACCCAGCTGGGCGCAGTCTCCGCTTCCTGTTCACGTGGGATGGGGGGGGGGATGATGGGGTACCATGTGATTCGTTTGTCTGTGCCTGAGAGACTGTTATCCTGCTGGAGAGGCGCCTGTAAACAGACCCTCCCGGCGAGGGCCTCGCCTGCTTCCCCTGAGCCCTGATAGCAACAGGGGGCTCCACCCTGGTGCTCCACAAGTGTTTGCTATAAAGGGTCAGAGAACAAACAGCCCTTCCTCCGCAAGGCAGAAGCAGCGGTGGCCGTGAGAGAGTGGGAAGCTGGGAGGCGCTAGTCCAGGACCGCTTGATCTATGTGGCTGGATTGGCCACTGGCGCGCGCTGCCTCCTGATCCTCAGAGCTGGGCTGATCTCCTCACTCCAGCTCTTGGACACCGTCACCTGTCTGGTGTTGCCTATCCTCTCAGAGCCTCTGATAAACCACAACCACTAATAACACCATCCTCTTTACCATGATCAACCAACACCATCATGAAAATCATCACCACACCACCGTCATTATCCCCATTATCACCATCATCATCAGCCTCATAACCATCATCATCGTCACCACCATCACTACCACCACCACCATTATCACCATTACCATCAACACCATCATCACCATTATCACAATTATCACCATCATCACCACCACCACCACCATTATCACAATTATCACCATCATCATCACCATCATCACCACCACCACCATTATCACAATTATCACCATCATCATCACCACCATCACCATCATCACCATCATTACCATCAACACCATCACCACCATCATCACCATCATTACCATCATCACCCTGACCAGCTGTAAGATGTTACCTCATCTGAACGATGGGTTCTGAGGTACTGAGGAGACAATGCCTTGCACCTATGAAGTGGTGAGTGAGCCCTCTAGTCCACCCCACCCCAGGCCTTGGTCACAGCTCCCCTGGGCTGACCCTTCTGGAGCTCACTTGAATACATCCAGAGGTGCTGGTTTTTCTCAAGGATGGCCTCTCCATTCCCGCTAGTTCCTCTCTCAGCCAGGCACCTCCCCAGGCTCAGCTGGTCCCTTCCCACTACCTCACGGAGGTGTGGTATCATCTGGAAATGCCCAAGTACTTACAGTAAATTATTGCTGGAGGGAACTGTTGTCCTTGTGGTTTAAGATTGGGCAGGCCTGCCAGGCTGGGCCTGCCAGCCAGCACACTGTGAACCAGTCAAAGAAATAGGTTGCATCTTAGTGGGTATGATGTTCATTCAGGGGCCTGGGGACAGCTCAGGCTTCCCTGGGATGGCATCTGACAGTCATGACTGATTTGCTCGGAGCAGAGGGAAGGAGCAGAGTAACAGAACCCTGGCTGGTGGTTTGCTCCAGGGAGGCTGGTTTTAATCCAGGTCCTGGTTACTCGCTGCTGTCAGGCATATTTGCATATGCAAAACCAGAGCTGCTCTCAGAAAGAGTGGGTGTGGCTTGTTTCTGTTACTGACTCAGGATTGGCCGTCCTTGTTTCCATAGCATCCTATTATTTATTGGCCCTAAGCCTATTGTGGGCCTCTCTTGGCTGGATTCTCTCTGGTTCCCTTTGACCTTTGACCTTGGTGTTTGAAGTGCCGTAGTGGGCCTACAGCTCTGGCTGCAGAACACAGACCCCTAGTCCCTCGGCTACCCCAGACTCACAGCCATCCTGAGGGACTCTCGGTGACTCCTGATGCTGTTGTTTCCTTACCACTGGGGGAGCTGAAGCTCAAAGTCTCCTCCACACAGACCCCAAGCACATGGTCAGTTTGGTTCTGAGCCCTGCCTCTGTTTACACATCTGTCTGGCTTTCCATGCCATCCACTATTCCTGTTACCAAGGCATTACTTTTCCAGTGTGGGCTCCCCAAGTCAACCCGTGTCCCCAGGCCGATACACAGGTATTTGTTGTCTATTGAGTGGCTCTGTGGTACATTTGCATATGCAAAACAGGCCATGCTCTCTTAGAAAGGACCGGGTGGTAGTGGCTGTCTGCATCTGTCTGTCAGGTTGCCAGCATACATCTGCCCTTTGCATTTTAGAAGGCAGGGCTCACAAAGCCTTCTAGAGTGTTCCACATGGAAACAGTGGGTGTGGAAGCTAAGGCGCCGACGATCTCTGGCATTTCTCCAGTTTTCTCCCTGGAGTGATGGCTGAGTCAAAAAGAGCAGATAAACACAATGCTTTCTGTCTCTTTATGGCGCGTGGATACCAAGGTATGAGGTGGCTCAGCAGGCAGACTCTGGCCCCATGAAGCCGGCTTGTGTTGGCTAGTGCCGGGTAACCTGGCAGCCCCATTCGACAGGGCCGTTTTCATTTGAGTGGTGCCAATTGAGACAAGATGTGAAATTCAACCTGTTTGTGCAGCTGCAGGTCACGTGCTTGGTGGCCGCGCTCGGCCACCATATTGGACAGCAGGCACCATCTCATGTTGTGTGTTTCGTGTGGTACCCGGTTTCTCCCCTCCCGTTTGGCATTCCTTTCTGTTCCCTCCTGGACTTCTCCCTAGCTGGCCAAGCCTGGTCTGTTCGGTTTCCATCTTCGCTCTCTTAGCATAGATCAGTTATAGAGAAGGGATCTGTTTGTGGGGGCCCCAGCGTAATGTGTGTGCTCGGCTAAGCCTCGTGCGGTCCCTCCTGAGCCTTTGGGTCACATCCTAGTTGTGTCTTGGGAAGGATGTGCAGGACAAAGACACTGCCAACTCCCATCTGTGTGCCATCTTCTCCCTACAAGGTAAAACCAGTCTGCCCTTTTAAAAAGATTAATTTAGTCGCTGAACTCTGATGTTGGCTAATTAACATCCATGCCTTCTGCTCCCTAACTACAGAGCTCACTTAGTTCTCCATATGGCTGCTTGCTATTCAGACCCACAAAACATTAACGTTTTGACTGACAGCATCCTTGGCCATCCATGCCTAAGACCTTAGCATCTGAGGACCGGGAAACACAAGGAGCAAGAGACCCTTGAGTCACAAACGAGAGCTCGACCCTTGAGTTGAACCCTGTGAACTAATGTTTGTGCAGATGCTGTGCCCCCAGATGCAGCTGACTCCAGGTGATTCCGTCTAAGGCAGCCAGTAGTACAGAAACCCCATCCATCCTCAGACGCCCAGGCTCCAGGTGTTACGGAGACGTGGAACTCATAGGTGTCTGACGGCTGACTCTAAATCTTGTCTGCATGGCTGGTTCTTGAATTTCAGTTTTGCAGACCACAGGGTCTCTGTTTTGGCCCCTGAACCTCCTGCCATCAGAGCATGGGTGTATCCACAAAGGCTGTACATGGAGCAGCTGTGTTCCAACAGAACTCTTCTGACAGATGCATGTGTCGGGCCGGGTTTGTCTCGTTGGCTATCATCGCCTTCTCTGTTTCGGAGCATAAGGCTGAAAAGGCTCTGCCATGCACTTAGGTTTGCTTAAGAAATACAGAGGCACCTCCCGGGCCTGCCATACATCAATCTCAGGTGTAGAGAATCTGTCTGGTCTGCAAATGTTTACAAACAAAAACTACCAACACCACAGATACACACAAAATACCAGACTCTAGCCGGACAATGGTGGCGCACGCCTTTAACCCCAGCACTCCAGGGACAGAGGCAGGTGAATCTCTGTGAGTTCGAGGCCAGCCTGGTCTACAGAGTGAGATCCAGGACACCCAGGGCTGTTATACAGAGAGACCCTGTCTCAAAAAACCAACCCCCCCACACACACACAACAAAAAACAAAACCCACCAGACTTAAGCACAGAGTCAACCTGAAGGACAGTATCTCCCAGCTTAGGCCACTGCCTTCCCCAGAACAGCTGCTGATTCCCAGAGAGGGGACAAGACAGGTGTCTCGAGAGCCTGAGGCTAAGGTGATGCCTGGACCCAGGAAAGCATGGGAGAATCTTTCTGCAGACCGAGGGGGAAAACGGGAGGCCCTCAGGGCAACGCCTTGCCAAACCCTCACCAGACTCAGGCACTCCCAAGTGCCAGGGAGGGCAGAACTGATGGGCTGCTGGGCCCAGCAGGCCCCAGCCGTGAGGAGGGTGTAATGAATCTGTTCATGGGAGAGAGGCACGCACAGCCCGGCCATCACCTTGAGATGCGGCAGGGAAGAGAGTGCACCGCTCAGCTGTTGTTTTTCTTCCCCGTGGAGTCGATAAATGGATAAATGGACCATGAGTGGCCAAGTGGCTGTTATAATTTTAGACTCTATCAGAAGGAGCATCACAAGAGTGTGCAGAGGGAGCATCCATGGCTTCATGTTCCGTGCAGCGAGCTGCCTTCCCGGTGTTGTTTGCGGGGGGAGGCATGGGAGAGGACAGGGCAAACAGCTCGGGCTGTCTGTCTGCGGGGATGTAGACACAGACACTTTCCATGGCCCTTTTGATTAAGTCTGAACTCCTGCCTTCTGCCCAAAGGACCCCTTAAGTCTCTGTTTACACAGAGTGAGGTAGGGGCTCTGTCAGTAGAACGCCTTACCCAAGGCTAGGGAGTGAGGGGAATGGTAACCACTGTGTCGCCAGCGGCCTCTGCACCTAAGCCTCTACATTCCACGCAGGGCCAGTGTCTCTCCAGTGTCACCCAAAGGAAACAACTCACCAGGGGAGGTGACATCAGCAAAGCTGACCTGACGGGAAGGGCAAGGCCTCGGCATGACCCTTTCTTAAAAAAGAAAAACTTTAAAAATAAATCACACCATTTTGTGTGTGTATGATCGTGCCATGGCACACATGTGCAGGTCAGAGGACAACTTGGGGGACCCAGTGGGTCTCTCCTTTTATCACGGGGTCCCCAGAATTGAACTCAGGTCTTTGTCAGAACTGGGGACAAGCAGCTTTACCTGCTGAGCCATCTCATCAGCCCTGTGGGTCCTCTTTGATTATCGTTTGGGTTTCTTTAGCGTGCAAAATCCAGCTTCGCTGTGGCTTTCTCACGTGTGCACACCATTGCTCTTATTCCCATCATTCTCTCTTGTTACCTCCCGATACTTCTCTTCCTCCCCAGAAGTAGTTTCTTTTCTTCTTCACATATCACACACACACACACACACACACACATATACACACACACTCACCTTATATACATGTCACGTGTGACAGAAAAGACATGGTATTTCTTTCTGCGTCTGGCTTTATTTATCTGGAAATCTCCAGTTCCTCCCAGACTCCTACAAAGGACACTGTTTCACTCTTGGTAGCAGAACAAAGCTCCACTGTGTGTAAGAGTCATATTGGCGCTTCGTCTGTTTCTATCTTTCGGCCACTCTGGGTAGCGCAGCAGTGAATGTGAACTTAAAGGTGGCTCCATAGATACTGTCCTAGTCCCCGCAGGGTGCATTCCAGGGGCACAGCTTGGGTGCCTGGCCATTCTATACTTTGAGCTTTCGAGAACTGTCCTGATTTCCATAGATCTTGGAGTGTGTGTGTGTGTGTGTGTGTGTGTTTCCTTTGTCTTCTTTTTTGTTTTGTTAGACTGAGTCTCACTGGGTAGCCCAGGCTAATCTGGAACTTATAACCCCTCTGCCTCCAGCTCCCGAATGCTAAAGATCACAAGGCGGTTATCACCATGCCCAGCCCAAGGTTCTGCATTTGTAGCCAGGCAATAGGGGCACTGGTGGCCAGGGGACCTGAGTTGGAGTAGCTGGTGCCAACCACAAGTTCCTCTACTCCAGAACCTCCTTCTCATGGAAGAGGCTTCCCATCCTGAAGGGGAGGTCACATTGCGTGTGTGTGTGTGTGTGTGTGTGTGTGTGTGTGTGTGTGTGTTGGGGGGGTGGGGGGGTGGGGTCAGGATTCAGCGTCACATCTGGGCTCTGATAGGCCCTGTGTTCCAGCTCAGTGTCCTTTGTTTCAGAAAAATAAGAATTTCTCCTGAACCCCTCTGGAGACTTCCTGGTACCCTCAAATCAGAGAATGAACAGGAGTGTGAGTGTGGCAAGAAGCGAGAATGGCAAGAAGTCCCTTTGCAACTGTGACTTTGAGTCTGTGATGTCTGACACTGTAATGCACGTCTCGCTCCAGCAGATGGGAGCCCATTGTACCAGGCCCCATTGTCTTATTGTCATTACCATGCCTGGCCGCGTGCTGTTCACTGGCATCCTTCGCCGTTAACGCTGCATGCACCGTTGTCTCCGACAGTAGCTCCCACCTCCACCCTGTTTCTCAGCTAGACAGCATTGACTGTTTCGAGTCCAGGGATAAGCTGAGGTCTGGCATCGATTGCCAATGCCAGCAGCAACTCTCTGTATCCTCCCGGATCGATCTCCTGGGAGAGCAGATGTAACGATACAAGACTATTGATGAGGACTGGCCAACCCAGGAGGGAGCTTCTCTCCCTGCTCTCTCCAGCACTTGGGAGATATCTTCAGCCTTTTGGAGTAGGTAGCTTTGGCTTGGTTGTAAGAGGAAGAAGGAAGCCTTGTGATTAACGCAGTTGCCTTCATGACAGAGAGAGGGACTTTCTGAGAAGTGCACCACGCCATTTCTTTTGGGTGCAAACCTTGAAGACTGCCCTTACCTAGACCCACATGGCAGGGACAGTCATTTCACATGGTCTTCAGTCCGCTGTTGTCGGTCTAGCCCCGTAGATTGTTTCAGCGTTAACTGTTCACTGGTTAGCCTTGCCTGTCAACTTGATACCACCTAGAGTCACCTGGGAAGAGCCTCAATGAGGGACAGTTCTCTGGGATGGTACGGGCATGTCTGCATGGGGGATTGTCTTGTTAATGATGTGGGAGGATCCAGCCCACTGTGGGCGACACCACTCCCTATGCAGAGGGACCTGAACTGTGTAAGAGAGGAGCAAAGGAGCTGAGTATCAACATGTGAGCATACAAATGCTCATCTCTCTCTTCTCTTCACGCTGGATGTGATGTGGCCAGGTGTTTGAAGTTCCTGCCTTGACTTCCCCACACGGATGGGTTATAATCTAGAATTGTAGGTGCGAATGAACACCTTTTCCCCATAAGCTGCTCCCCCTCCCCAGCGTGTTTTATTACAACCCACATAAAAGCAGAAGGCTGTCTTTTATGAGGGAGTGCACTCCAATGCTTACTGAGAGCCAGGCCGAGGCAGAGGCGAAGCCAGTGACGCGGTCTCTTGATGTTGCCCACCGTTCTGTCCTGCACACAGCTATGGTTTCACACGATTAGGAGCACAGGTGTGCTGACATGGGTGTCACACAAATGCACTGCACGGGGAACACATCAAACTGCCACATCTCAGCAGCTCCGAGTCCCCAGTTTCTAGAACTCCTGCACCATTACGTCTTCTGGTGCCACTCTCACATGTGTGACATTTGGGGCTCAAATGTCACAGTGGAACATGTCCCATCCCGCCCCCCCCACCCGTCATGACCTCATTTTCATAAGGTGCTTCTGAAAGGTTCCCGAACATCACTGTGCACAAAGGGAAGGAACTGAGGCCGCGGTGGAGCTGACACACAGACACACTCAACAGTGTGTGGGAAGCAGACAGATGTGTGTCAGTTTCCAGGTCTCATCAGCCCGGGGGGCCTGTCTGTGGTGACATTTTCTGCCTCCTGTGCTCACAGGCTGTGTCTGCAATCCACTGTCAAGTCTCTGTCATCAAGGACGATCTTGTACTTTTGACTCTCCTGCCTTCACCTCCTGAGCACTGGGGGTCCAGGCGTGCATTGCCACACACAGTTTATGTAGTGCCAGGGACTGAACCCGGGCTGCACGCACTCGGGGCAAGCACACCACAGACTGAGCCCCAGCCTCAGCCCTGACAAAGCCCTCTGGAGGGGAAGCTCAGTGGCCACTGGGGAATTCTCCGAGCCTAATTCCTCTCTTTCTGCAATTGTGTGAGCCCGTGGGAGGAGAGGAACTACGCACCGATGGCACTTTGACTCGATTTGAAGGAAGAAAGACACAGCCCGGAGGAGGCTGGAGAATCCCTAACCGAAACAGTGGTCTCTGACGTGGGAAGCGCCATGCCGGTGTATGTGCTAAAGATAATCTTTGCATTTGAGACTTAATTATATTGATATAATTATTCTCTTGTCAGGAAGATTGGGTGGTTCGGATGTCATATTTGCATTTGAGCAGAAAAATTGAAATAGCTTTTTTTTCTTTCATCAGGAAGCGATGGCGTGGGTGGGTGACTGGGAAATCTAGAGCCAGGAGGTTGGAGTTCACTCCAGGTCAGGAAGCATGAACACAGCTTTGAAATGTTCCTACTGTGTGTGGGCACTGGGAAGGCTGGTCCAGCGCTGCCCTTTGCCACCCCGTTCTGTGGTCACTGAAGCAGAGGACACAGAGTAGGGGGCGGTAAGTTTGGAGGCTGGAAAGCTGTAAAGGGCTTTAAGGAAGTTTTTTTGTTTGTTTGTTTTTTGTTTTAATTTTCAAATCTTCCTCAAAGACTCCAGGCTGTGTCCCACAGCAATATCGCAAGCCCTGATTCCAATCCCTCCCCATCTACTCAAAGGCCCAAACACTCTCATCCATATCCATACTCCCTGTGAGGGTCTTCTTTTTAAATTAACTAAGTTTTTTTGAGACAGGGTCTCACTTCTAGCCCTGGCTGCCCTGAATTCACTATGTAGATCAGGCTAGCGTCAGACTCACAGAACTCCACTAGCCTCTGCCTCCCGAGTGCTGGGATTAAAGGCGTGCACCACTATACCCAGCTCCCTGTGAGGGTCTCAAGAATGTGCCTCCCATTGCTCCCCCGTCCATCAGAGGAGACCGGAGACCCCAGGAATCAAGTACGGTGATGCTTCTTCACCTTCAGAGTCTTGGGCATCTTTTTGCTTAAGGAGCCAGAGTCTGTGCCAAGAGGAAACGGTAGAGTGTTTGCCTGGCAGGCGGGGGGCCATGGTTCTAGTCGTCACCCTTAAAACAACACGTGGGAGACAGGGGTACTCTTGGAGAGAGAGCAAAGACCTGGGGTCCACAGCCTGTTCTCACCCTCCGTGTTGTGCACAGATGGGCGTAGCATGCTGCAGCGGGCAAGAGTGACATGGTGGGGCGCTTCGCTGAGCCCACAGCCTTGGCTTTCAGCACTTAAGGTCTTTATCACCAGTTGCCTGACTGTTAACTTTCCATAAAGCTCTAAAGGCCTTCAGGCAAACAGCCAGGGCGTTTTTTTAAACAATCAGTTTGAAAACAGAAGAAGAAGAAGAGGGAAGCTTGCTGGCGGCCACCTGGAGCTCCCAGCCCTCTATTTCGCTGAAGACAATGAGGCAGGGGAAGAGAGGGAGGGTATGTCTAAAGTCAGGATACTGTCTGTACAGTGGACTCTGGGTTGCCTTTAAGAGAATCTGAGTATGGCTCAGGTAGACACACGTACCCACGTTCATGCTTACGTGCACACATGGCACACTCATTAAGACCAAGTGTTCCCAAGTGACAGACTCCAGGGTAATTTTAAGGTGCTTTTTTTTTACTTTATTTCTATTCGTGTGTGTGTGTGTGTGTGTGTGTGTGTGTGTGTGTATTCTTGCACGTATACGTTTGTGTTCACGTGCGCATGCGTGTGTGCACGAGAATGCTTGTGGAGGTCAGCCATGGACCTCTTCCCCTGTTGAAGCCCCTCTTTGCTGGACTGGCTGATCAGGAGTCCCCAGGGACCCTCCTATCTCTGCCTTCCCAGTGCTGGGATTACAGACCAGGTCTTTTACAGGAGAGCTGGGGATTCATACTCCGATCCTCATGCTCATGTGGCAGGCACTTTACAGACTGAACTGTTGCTCAATCCTTTTGCTTTGTCTACTTTCTACAGTTCCCCCAGTGAGTTCTATTTGAAGCAACAGGACACAGAAAGAACCTATGCTTCTAAGTTTACTGGGGCCATAACACAGCACCCCATACGAGGGCTTGAAACAGCACCCAGGTGCCAACTCCCGGTAAAATAGCACTTGGGGGCTGACTCCCACTCCCAGGGGCCAGGAACTGAAAAGCCAAGGTGTTGCAGGCCCCTCTGGAAGCCACACCTGCTTCTGGATGGTTCACTGGGAATAATTTGGATACTGTTGCTCTGACACAATCTTGCATGTGGCCCAGGCTGGTTTCAAAGTATCAGTCATTTTATCTCAGCTTCCGAGTGCGGGTACGACAGGTGTGATATCTTGCCAGGCACCGGTGATTTGGTGTCCTCTGGCTTATAGATGTCCCTCTAAGCATCAGCTTCTGCACAGTGCGTTCTCTGTCCCCTCTGTGTGTCTCTGGGCCTGCATTTGCCATCTTAGGATGACACCAGGCTTGTCGGTCTTGTTGGATAGGGACCTGGATTCTGAGTTTGTTTCAGCCCGGCAGCCCCGGTTAAGTTCCAGATGTCCGCGCCCAGCTGCTCCCTGAGGTATTAGGGATGGGGACTTCCAGGGACTTTGTTCGGCCGTTAGATAGTTGTGCTTGGCTCATGGTCACAATGGACACAAAGTTTCCTTTATAAGTGGGCTTTCTGACTGATGATCTGGTGTCCCTCTGGTGGCTAGGCTCCAACAGGCTCCTAGGACCCTCTGTGTGGCCTGAGTGCACCCACAGAAATGACATACCCATCCCAGGCTGGCTTGTAGAGGATTCTAGGCTTCTGCCTTACTCTCCCTGGGCTGTTTACATCAGGGAGGGTTTCCTCTTGACATAGGTTACTCCAGCGTCTTGGTGAGGTCCCCGTCCCCCAACCCCAAGGCAGAGCACTGAACTCCTGTCACCAGAGAGCAACCAAGATCTTCAGCCCAAACCTACATCAATGAGTATCCTTGAAAAGAGGTCCCCTAGGTTCAGTCACACCTGACATCAGACAGGCCCTACCCTGGTTGACATCACGATTATAACACCAGAAGGGACCCCTTGAGACTCCTGCTGCTGCTGCTGCTGCTGGAGACGCCAACATGGTGGCATTAAACAGTGGAGCCTGAGTCTTATATAGGTATAGAGGCCGGAAGCCCAAATCCAGCACAAAGGGATTAAAATCAGGGCCTCAGTTGCTGGACTCAGGGGTGATTCACTTTCTCTCCTGGTTTGCAGAGGCGCCCACTTTTCTCAACACTAGTCTGTATCATTCCATCTTTGGCCTCCATCTCTGAGGCCACAACTATCCCCCACGGGCCCCCTTGCCTGCTTCCTCCAAGGACCCTCCTGATGACATTTAGGGCCCATGTGGATAATTTCCCCACTGCTAGATCCCTGGCACGTCTGCCAGGTCTTTTTTCAGCAAAAGGCAACACCAGGGGAGGGGGGCACCATGACTGGCCCTACAAAGACACTGAGCCAGAACCGACCAGCTAAGCCAAGCCTGAACCCTTCACACTACAAAAACCACATGAGATAATAAATATTTACTGCTCCCAAACATTGGGTGCTGAAGTAATTTGTTACACAGCAATAAATAACTGATACACAATACAGATTTGTAATTTTTCACCGGGTTGCCTAGCACCGGAAGGCAGTAATTTTGGAAATCTTGCAACCTTTTCCTCAAAATTTACAGACGAAAGATCTGGGCAGATGGTGTGGTGGGTATTTATAAGCTGGAAGCATCGCTTGCATTTTAAATAACGAAGCCAGGTGCTTCTGGTCGTGGACCACTTGGCTGTCCTGTTGCCATCAGATCCATCCCCATCTTCATCACACCTCCATCCCCACCTCCCTCCATCCCCACCTCCCTCCATCCCCACCTCCCTCCATCCCCACCTCCCTCCATCCCCACCTCCATCCCCACCTCCCTCCATCCCCACCTCCATCCCCATCTCCCTCCATCCCCACCTCCCTCCATCCCCACCTCCCTCCATCCCCATCTCCCTCCATCCCCATCTCCCTCCATCCCCACCTCCCTCCATCCCCACCTCCCTCCATCCCCATCTCCCTCCATCCCCATCTCCCTCCATCCCCACCTCCCTCCATCCCCACCTCTCTCCATCCCCATCTCCCTCCATCCCCATCTCCCTCCATCCCCATCTCCCTCCATCCCCACCTCTCTCCATCCCCACCTCTCTCCATCCCCACCTCCCTCCATCCCCATCTCCCTCCATCCCCACCTCCCTCCATCCCCACCTCCCTCCATCCCCATCTCCCTCCATCCCCACCTCCCTCCATCCCCATCTCCCTCCATCCCCATCTCCCTCCATCCCCACCTCCATTCCCACCTCTCTCCATCCCCACCTCCCTCCATCCCCATCTCCATCCCCACCTCTCTCCATCCCCACCTCCACCCCCACCTCCCTCCATCCCCATCTCTCTCCATCCCCACCTCCATACTCACCTCCATACTCACCTCCCTCCATCCCCACCTGCATCCCCAACCCATCCTCACCTTTCTCAACTCAGTGGTTGCCTAGCAGGACATAGCTGGGAGCAGTGGAGGAGGAGGCTCTCTCTGCCTTGGGCACTCTTGGAAGCTGTCACATGTTTTAATTCCAGATCTCCTTAGGGGTCCTCTTGCTCTCCAAGCCAGCTTCCAACAGGGGACGCTGTTGGAACCTCACCTTTAGCGGAAGGTCCCATGCTTGGGCTTTTTCCTCATCCCTGGCTCAGCCTTGCCTTCCTGCTTCTGGCTCCTCTGATCTCAAGATCCATTCGCCTCTCTTAGCACTAGCCTGTATCACCCCAACCTTGATGTCCCCCAATATGGTGACAATTGTCCCCTACAGACCCTCTTGCCTGCTTTCTCCAAGAATCCTGCAGAGTCAGTTTGACTAATGACCCCACCTGGGGACCCTTGTCACATCTGCAAAGGTCTTTGACCATGTAAAGTAGCATCTGGATTAAGCCAGCCTCTTCTGGCTTCAACTTTCCCACCACCAGGGAAACCGATTCCCCCATCCAATTCACTGATTCAGTTCCCTGTATTAGATTCCTGGGACTGAATGACACAGGGCCATTTCTATTTCTCTGATTCATCAGACTCCCTCAGTGTGAGCATTCAAATCCTTTCACCTTCAGCCAAAAGGCAATATATTTTTCGACTCATTTCTGGAAAATGAGGTTGTCTTGCCTGTATGGTACCTGTGGTCTTTGTGTTCTCACATCCTCACCAGAAAGAACTGCTGTTCAGAGGGGTAAGGTAGGAACCACTTGATATTCCCTCTTTTTTTTTTTTTTCCTTGCAAGAAGCTTTAGTCAAAGAGTGAGGACTGCCATTGTCACCAGGAAGCGGAGGTGAAAGACAGATATCCACTGCCCTAGTCCCCAAGGAGAGGCAGGTTTCCTGTGGTCCAGAGTCAAGGCTGTTGCTTGTAGGCTGGCTCTCACTCTGCCTTCTTGATGGTGAGACTAATCAGGAGCTGAGTCTGGTGCCGTCCAGCACCGGGAGGAGGGCTGGCACAGGGGAAGATCCAGGTTCAAAACTCCAAGCCCAGTTTGTACCGAGTGTGCGGTGGTTTTCATCATCGTGGAGCCAAAGGATCGTATGTTGAATGTCCTTAACGAGGGACTTCTCGAGTCTGGGTGTGTGAGTTCATGTGTGTGCACATGTGTGGAAAGTCAGAGGACAACTTAGGGTGTCGGTCCTGGCCTTCAACTTTGTTTTGAGACGTAGGCCAGGCTAGCTGGCTTGAAGACTTCCTGGCCTTCTCCTGTCCCCGCCTTTCTTCCCCTAGGGGTGTAAGGATTACCAGTGTTTATGATCCTGCACCAGGTTCTTGTGTGGGTTCTGGGGATTGAGCACAGGTCATCAGGCTTGGCGCTGCAAGTGCCTTACAGACTGAGCCATCCCTGACTCCTGTCACTCAGACTTCCCGTGACTGTGACAAACAGCTAAGGGGAAAAGAGAGATTATTTATTGTTATTCATGGTTTCTATCTTAATTATTCTCTTTAAAAGCTACTGAAAAGCTCATCAATTTTATACAGGAAACTAAAACTTGTAATAAATTGATTACAACACTCAAGTCCTCAGATTTTTTCCCCTCGCCATTGTTAACATTATTTTTCAAAGGAAAGATGGACTTAATCATACACGGAATTTTGTTAAATAGAAACATCCCATCCTGGTCCACCCCACTCCACCCTGGTCCACCCCAGTCTGTTTTTCTGTTGCTGTGATAAACGCTGTGACCAAAGCAGCACCCCAAGCACAGTCCATCACCGAAGGAAGTAAGGACAAAAACTCAAGGCGTGGGTTGATGGAGAGGCCATGGGAAAATACAGCTTTCTGGCTTGGTCTCTGTGGCTGGCCCAACCTGCTTTTTATACAACTCACAACCACCTGCTTAGGGCTGACACTGTTCATACTGGGCTGTGCCCTCCTGCATCACTCACAGTCAAGGAAATGCGCCCACAGACTTGCCTCTGGCCTAGTCAGATTGAGGCAGTTGAGGTTCCCCCTCCTCAGGTAATGCTAGTTTGTGTCAGGTTGACCCAAACTAACCAGTACAATTGACCACTTCTCAACTTGACACACAAACACACTGCTATTAAGCCATAATCTTTTCTTTCTTATTTAAAAGCCCCACGGTCTTTAAAAATCCCAACACTTTTAAAGTCCGAGATCTTCTTTAAAATTCCAGGTCTCTTCATTGTAGGCCCCTGTAAAATAAAAAATAAAAATAAAAATAAAAATAAAACAGCTTACATACTTCCTTATTCTAAGAGGGGGGAAAACTAGGGCGTAGTCATGAGCAGAGCAAAGCAAAACCAAACTTCAACAACATAAATAACTCTGTGTAAAACATTTTGGACTCACTCACGATCTTCTGGGCTCTAGAGGGCTTAGGTAACCCCGACCTCTCCAGCCACGCCATTTACAGCACACACAGCTTATTTCATGGGTTCAGGTCAGCTCCATTCCATACCTGCCTCTGTCCTGGATGGTTGTACCGGAGCCTGGCATCTCAAATATGCTGGAGTCTCCATTCCAGCTGAGACTGCACCTCCGTCAATGACCTCTCATGGCCTCTTCAAGGACTCTGACCCTGGCACACAGTGCCAAGCCTCCACTTCTTTCCATGACCCCTTCAGCCTTGAATCTTCCATGTTTCCAAAATCACTACCACTACACAGAAGATTCCTACATATTATTGAGTTCAGCTGCCAGCTGCAGATACAGCTTTGGCTTCCCTGGACCACAGCTCCGTGTACTGACTCTGAGGAAGCTCTCCGCTGTTTATAGCATGTGTGGCCTTGGATTTAAATATGTTTTCCTGGCTGTGAGACCCTGTAAAGTGTCCAGGATGAGCCCTGTGATGGGAAGAGTGTCATGGTGGTAGGAGTTCATGACAGACCAAGGTTTCTTACCTGGTGGCAACCAGGAATCAGAAAGAGAGACAGGAAATGGACAGGGCAAAAGATTGTGCTTGGGGATACCTGTCAGCAACCAACTTCCTCCAGTGAGCCCATCTCCTGAAGTTTCTAGGGCTTCTCAAATCATTGCCACCAGCCAAAAGATCAAGCCCTCTGCACAGGAGAGACGCTTCACACTGAAAACCTAACAGACACCATATGTCTCGCTGTGTTCCTTGAGGACCCAGGGGCACTTCTGGGCAGATTGCCATCACTTAAGGCATGATAAGGTCTGGCATTATGGTTGTCACCGACAGGCAAAGCACAGGCCAGTCTGGGGCCGAGGCACTTAGCTGGGTGATGAAGAGAAGAGATGTCGGCCTCTGGTTGCTCAAGTTTGTGCAGTGACCCCTCAGGCATGCCTGCCCCGGGTGAGGAGGAACAGTCAGATGTTTGCTGGCCCTGTAAACGTGTCTTGGTGTATATCTCTCTGCCACTTTCTTCTTGTTGTTGTTGCTGAGACAGGATTTCTCTGTGTAGCCATGGCTGTCCTAGAGATCCTATGTAGACCAGGCTAGCCTGGAATTTACAGAGACCCACCTGCCTGTCTCCCGAGTGCTAGGATCAAAGGCACGTACCACCACACCTGGCCCCCTGCCTCTTTCTATCTGTGGGTCTTTGGGATCTGCTAAGGTTTGAATCTGATTGTTCCCAGCAAAGAACAACTGACACTTTGTCTTCAAAGTATCCAATAACAAGTGCTGAAAGGTGGTGAGACCTTTGGGAGGTGTTCTGGTCTATGTGGGGGGTGTTAAGGTTTTACACACCCACACCCCACATACACCTGGGGTCTTTCTCTCAGAGGACCAAAATGGTTGCCTCCAGAGTGCTTGCCAAGAAGGGACCCTGGCACCACCTTGTCCTCATTGACGATGTCCCATTCTCTTTCTGCTGTTCTATTTTCTGTCAGGTGCATGTGGCCTCTGGCAGAAGCCAAGCGCAAAGCACATGCTAGTGCCCTGCCCTTGGACTTGCAGAACCATGAGCCAAAATAAACGTCTTCTCTCTATAAATGATCCAGTCTCGGGTGTTCTATTCTAGCAACGGAAAGTGAACTAAAATGAGGTCTTTGATGAGTCTCTCTGTGTCTATTATTGCACCATAAAAATAGAATGAAACAGAGTTTTCAGGATAGTTAAGGGAACGACCTCGTGGAACAGCGAGTGCATGCTCCCTGGTCCTTCTTCCTGCTGATAGCTGGCTCTTTCTCTCTCTTGAGCAGGTAGAGGAGGATTCAATTTCAGTGGACCAGAGAAATGAAGCCCATTTTCCAAGTTTCTCATAGTACACTGAATCCATAGTCTCTGTAGAGAATCTGGAAAAGCATAAAAAGAAAGCATAAGCATGTTTTGATAGCTCCTGCCAGGGAGAATAGCCACAGCCAGCAATTTACCGTAACATTCTCCAATTATATTCTGTTTCCACGGTGCTTGGATCTAAGGAATCTCATTACTATTAAGCAAGATAAGATATTTCAACCATTCGGCAGAACACCAGTCAGAATAAGAGCTATAGATCAACACGTTCCTTTATGAACTAACTCAGCAGCAGCCTTCACGTGCTCAGGTATGTCTCAAGCACGTGCGATGAATATGAAAAAACACCTTTTTTTTGGCATGTTCCGGGGCGGTTTTGAGATCCTCTTGTCCGTGTGACATTCAAAGCTGTTTGGATTTTATATTGGAACAGGCTCTGGGTGTGAGAATGGAGGGCTATAACCCCGGGTACTAGAAAGGCTGAGGCAGGAGGATGGAAAGCTTAAGGCCAGCCTGGGCTACAGAGTTGAAGTCAGAAAGATTTGCCAGTTGCTGGTGACACAGATGTTGACAGATGTGTTGTTATATTGACTAAGCAAGCCACTGGCAACAGCTACCTGTGTATCAACCCGTGCAGGGAACGCCCACGTCCTACTGAGCAGGAGGCTTCTGTCTGTCCTTATTGTGTCAGAAAACAGCAAGAGGGATGAATTTCAAGGGTGTTGTGAGGTCTGTTCTTTCAGGCAAACCCTGGTGCAGGTTAACTGAACCTGGAGAGGTTGCCTCAGGGGCAAGGAGCCTGAGGGGGTAGCTCCCCAGCATCTCAGGCAGGAGAAGGTCTCTGGAGAGCAGAGTGCTCTGGGTAAAGAGACAAGCAGCGAACAGCCGCATTGGTATCAGCCTCTAATTGGATGCCGTGAGCAGAGGCGATCTTAATTGCCAACATTAATTATCGTCTGAACTGCTTCCCACGTAGTGACTGTGCTTGGAGTGCCCCTGGGAGAGCCGCGATCTGGAAGTCTGAAGGGATCCCGACTCCTTCAAGTGATGCGGGGCCAGGAGCACATGCTGCACGGCATTGTCTTTATCTTGGTAAACATGAGGTGTGTGCATCCACGTGTGCGCATCAGGCCCTGCCCTCTGTCACTGACCATCGCGTAGTAACGCTGACTCTCTCCACCCTTAGCGTGTCTCTGCCTGCCGTGTTCCAGGTGTCAGCAGTACAGCTGCGTCAGGTTCTGTGACGGTGTTAGCTCCGTGGCAGCTGGCACACAGTAGGTGCTCAGTGAATCTCCACTGAACGAGCGGGTGCACGATTGGATGTAGAGGGGTTCGTGGCGTGCACCAGTGCGCGCGGGAGCCATTTCTGTCAGTGTGTCTTTCCCTGCCTCACAGCTGTAGGTCTGTCCGGGCATCAGGTGGGTTCCTGTGGGGGTTTCTGCCATGCATATACATAAGTACCTAAAACAGGCTGATGTCCTACTTGGTTTACACTCCTGAGCTTCTTCAGGCTCCTCATGAACAACAGAGGAGCCTGAGCTCACAGAGGCCTCAGAACACAGCTGTGCTCTCAAGGGGCAGTCGAGCCAAACCTCAGCGTGATCAGATGTGATCACCATGCTGGCTGGGCATCTGTCCCTGGAAGGCATTGGGAGGCTGAGGGTCCCCAGCCTGAGCCAGCTGCCTCCATCCGGACCCCTTTTCCTGTGTGTCTTATCTCTGCAGTTCTGACGGGGGTGAGGGGCCTTATTTTGTCTGCCCTTGCTGGGCTCTGCGGTGTTGGGACTGATGTCTTAGTCTCTGTCATCAGCAGACTCCCCCAGGTTCTCGGGCTGAAGAAAGAGCTGTGTGTCTATTGTGCACAGGGCAGTAGAGGCGAGGTGGCTACAGATGCCTAAGTCCTTGGTCCACATACCTTCCTCAGGGCATATCCACCCCTTCCTGCTCCATTTAGTTAGCCCCTCCCCCGATGTCCTGACTGTCCATCCATGGCTTTGGCACATACTTCCATATTCCAAGCTCCTTATTCTGGGTTTGACCTTGGAATGTGACACGGGGACAATGTGGCCTCTTCCAAGTTTCCTCTTCTGAGAATTTGATGTTAGTAATGCCACCATTGGTCGAGCCTCCCCCCGACCCCCACATTTACTCTTTACCTGCTGCCCTTACTTTTATAAGATGATAGGAGGCCGGAGCAGTCGTGTGACTTGCTGAAGGTCTTAGGGCGTGTGAGCCGCACAGATGAGATTCATATTTGTAAAGCTGACTCGTCTCCAGAGCCTACAGCTAGTGCCATGAAATGACCGATTCATCTCAGTTCATTTATCCCATTCTCTTGCCCACCTGCTTAGTTCTGGCCCAGTCCACTCCCTGGTGACAGAGCACCCATCTCTGCGTCCATCTCCTCCACTCTCGGGGATGTTCCTTGACTGGTTGGGACTGTAGACCTCCCTCCCGCATGACCCTCACCTGGGCAAGAATGGTGGCCACAAAGCTGGAGGAGGCTCCAGAGTCTGCCCACGGGCCCTGAGATGCCTCACCTGAGATGATCACCCGGCTTAGCGTCCTCACAGCGGCTCCACGGTGGACAGAGTTTCCCTGCTCTGATCTTCAGGACCCTTGCCCTTAGGCAGAACGGTCATGTGACCAGTATTCACTGTGCTCCATGTGATTCCCACATGCCTGTCCGGCCCAGGTGTGGAGGCATCAGCTAAGCCTGCAGGCAGAAACCCAGATTTCTCCAAAAAGGCAGCTGCCGCAGTCCCTGGAGGTGGAGGCCAGTTCCGAAGCACCGCTGCCTGAACCTGGGAAGGGCTGGCTTCCTGGCCGTGCCTCTGCAGCTTCCGAGCTTCTGCCCCAGCCATTTTTCTGGTTGTAGCTTTGCTCACAGTCCCCTCCCCCGCTGTCCCGATGTCCTTGTCTGACCACTGCTATGGTCTGAGGCTAGACCTCGGATTGTCCCTCGCTTGCTAGTCCTGTCCCGATGTCCTTGTCTGACCACTGGCTGTGGTCTGAGGCTAGACCTCAGATTGTCCCTCGCTTGCCAGTCCTGAGGTGGGCATTCTGTGACTGGCAGCCCCACCTGAAACGTAAGCTGACCCTGCCCACGTTGCTCCTCCCCGTTCAGCTCTATGAAGGCCTGGCCCGGCTTTGGGCCGAACCTGCTGCAATGCTCAATCCAGTCAGAAAGACTTCATGCCGTCCAGCTCCCCATGGTGAGGATGGGGAGGCTGGTCCACAGAGGAACACCGATCGAGCCCATTCCTGTGATGAAAACAGCTATGGTCCTTGCTGGGTTCCTGGGGTTCGCCGCCCCATGGATTGGGTTCAGGTCCTGTTCTGCTGCCCCTAGTGATGTCGCTGTCCTCAGTCTCTTCCGAGAGACCTGCAGAGCTGTCTGTGGTCACAGGGTTTTGGAGATGGTGGAGGGTCTGGGAGTTGCACTCAGATCTGGCCCTTCCATCTTCACCTCGCACACACCTCCATCGTTAGCCGTGTGTGTTTCCTTGAGTAGTGGACCAAAACGGAAATTTCAGATGATCAGAGAAGCTTTAAAAAAAAAATCTCCCAGGACCCCACCCCACCCATAACATCCCCGAGACTCCAAGCCCCCCCCCCAATCTTGTGATGTTGTGTGTGTGTGCGTGTGTGTGTGCGTGTGTGTGTGTGTGTGTGTGTGTGTGTGTGTGTTATATGGTGGTGTGTATGTAGAGTATGGTGTGTATGAGGTGTGTGTTTGTGGTGTATGGTGGTGTGTATGTGGGGTATGGTGTGTATGTGGTGTGTATGTGTGGTATATATGGTAGTGTGTATGTGGTGTGTGTATGTGTGTGTGGTGTATTGATGTGTATGTGGAGTGTGGTATGTATGTGGTGTGTGTGTATGTGTGGTGTATTGGTGTGTGTGTATGTGTGGTGTGGCACGTATGTGGTCTGTGTGTGTATGGTGTATGTGGTGTGTGTGGTGTATTGGTGTGTGTGTGGTGTATTGGTGTGTATGTGTATGTGGTGTGTGTAGTTGCTGTGGACTCCAGGTGACAGTCCTTTCAGTCATTGTATTTGCTCCGTGGTGTTCACGGGTACCTTCTACGTCACCACAACACTTACTTCTATTAATGTCCATCTGGTGACATCAAAGCGATGTACTGTGATCTCCCTAACCATCCCAGTGCTGGGTACAGCTTCTGGCTTTCAGTTTCTCATTTCGTTGGCCACACTTGCCCCGGGCAAGCTCGTGTTCAAGGCCCTGCTTTGCCTTCTGATCTATCCCCTGTGGAATTAATTTCCAGAAGAGAGATTCTGGATGTAGCTGGATGATTCTCTATCTTGGGGTATCTGGTGCACTGTAGGATATAACAGCATCCAGCCCCCACATGTCACCGCGCACTCTAAGGCATGGCAGCCCGCTCTCTCTCTCCAGACTTAACCTAAAGCCCCCAGGGGCCAACTCACCTTCCATCAACAAGCTTGATGTTAACGGATAAACTGAAAAATAGATGCTCCGTGGACACCAGAGATTTTCCAAAGAGTCAGGACAAAACTGAGCTCGGTGAAGGACTACCACAAAGGGAGGCAGGAGCTTGAGTTCTAGCAGCTGAGCTCAGTCCTTGCTCTGGAAGGTCTGTCACTCAGCTCTGAAGTGGGAGTGATGATCATGACTCACCTGGCAGGCCCTCAGACAGTGAGGGAGGCTTTGACCAGTTGACTAGTGCTGGCCGCAGAAAGTGCCCCGTAAATGCCAGCCAGGTTTGTCGCTTTGCAGGTGGCCCACAGGGGAATCCCACTTTGGAGAGTGTCTTCGTTACTGGTCTCTGGCTGTGAACACCATGGCCACGGCAACTCTTATAAACGGAAGCACTCAACTGGGTGTTGGCTTACAGTTCAGGGGGTTGCTCCATGACCATCATGGTGGGGGATGTTGTAGCACATTGGCAGGCATGGCCTGGAGCACCACTGAAAACGGGAAGATGAATGCCCAGGTGGCAGAGCCCTGCATTGTGCTGCCCCAAGCCTTTTACACCAGGTCCATCTCTCATGCTCAGCTTTTTTCCCAGGAGCCTCTGGCCCATCTTAATTGGCTCATTTACTGATCCATTTAAGATGGCTGAGCTTTCAATGAGGCGGTGGTATAAATCCCAGTATGGCTCTGGGCTCACACGTACACAAAGAGCAGTACCCTACATAGATGACCTAGCTTTGCATGCCTGGGACATGCCAGGAGGGTCCTCTAGAGTCTCTTCCCTCCTGTGTAGAATGTGTTGTGAATGCCGGAACTCCAGGGCTTCACATTTTCCCCATCTGTGGCGAGAGCCTGGGAAGACTGTGTTAATGAGGCGTAGACTCTGCTCGGGAAGTCCCCTCACACTCGGAACTCTGGAGTGGGGTGGCGTTCTCACTCAAGGCCAATGGGTTCTGTGGTCTATGTCTGCAGGAGAAGTATGTGGAGGAGCTGGCCGCTGTGAGGCAGACATTGCAGACAGACCTGGAGACGTCCATCCGGCGCATCGCGGACCTGCAGGCAGCGTTGGAAGAGGTGGCATCCAGCGATAGTGACACAGAAAGGTGACCGGCGATGACTGGGTCAGAGGTGGGGCTGTGCTCGGCAGAGCCCTGTTGTCCCTCGAGGTCTCAGGCTGTACTTGCTGGGGCACACACAAACCTCGGAGGGTTGCAAGCGTAGCTGGGTGGGTTTGGACGGAGAGAAGAGAGACGCTGTCCTCGTCACCATGGCCCCCGGGACCTGGCTTGCTGGACGTGAGTGAGGCAGTTGCAGACATTGGTGCAGTCACTTCCCCTCAGGAAGTGTCCCTCCAGTAGTGTCCCCTCCACCTCCTTCATCAGCTTCTCAGGAAAAAGCTTGCATCTATAAAATCTTTTACCACTGATGTGTTCTAGGAGTGGACACTGGCTTTCCCAGACCATTTGTGCTCATGACAGTGATGTGGAATGGCTGGGGACACTGGGATCTTTGGCCTCTGAGCCAAATTCTGGGGCCATGTTCACTTTCATTGAGAGATGTCACTTTTCCAATAAATAATGAAAAAGGAGAAGGGATCTCAAAGGAGGCAGAGTGGTCATGCTTGGAGGGATGGGGACAGGCTGTGGCATGAAGTGAAGGCCAGACTTCTCAGATGGGACATGAACCAGGATGAGGTCACAGAGCACCCCAGACATCACCCCAGTCTGTGGTATGAGGGACCCCCTCCATCCTTAGAGGTTTGCTACCCCAGATGATACACACACTAGAACCTTCCTATGTCTGTTACCCTGGCAACAAGACTCACCCTCTCCTCTGCCTGGGCCCATCTTTTCTGAGCTTCAGGCCTTGGGTACTTGAGTCCAGCTCGAGCATTTGGACCATCTTATTCTACTCTACACACCAGAGGCCATCCATCTTCTTCCCTGCTGAGCCTCCAGTGTCTTTTTGCTGTATCTCCAGTTCCCACCCTCAGCCTCACAGTTCCTCAGAATGGGAGGGAACTGGCCCATGCCTCAGGGAAGCTGTGAGGTGTGGTGTGATGACTGAACATAGGGGTCAAGAGATGAACCTGGTACCCAGGAGCACCCCAGGCAGCGAATAGGAAGACATAGACTCTGCAATTCTTTTTAAGGGTCCCCAAATAGCTGCATGACTTCAAGCAAATATTCAATCACTCTGATCTCTTCATTTCTAAGATGGATTAATAAGAAGTAAAAAACACAGTGCCCCATACAGAAACACGTGTGTGTAGAGGCTCAGCCATTGCTGATTGCCTCTGTTCATCCATCCATCCATCCATCCATCCATCCATCCACCCACCCACCATCCATCCATCCATCCATCCATCCATCCATCCATCCATCCATCCACCCACCCACCATCCATCCATCCATCCATTCATCTATCATCTGTTTCATAACCCTTCCTTGAGTACATGTCCCATCCAGACATCCTGCTGGGGCTTTGCATTTTCTCTCTTGCTTTTTGTTGCCATTTTTTCTCCATCTTATGGTGAACAGGGACTGAATAGCTTGTGTGAAATGTTCAGTGTCATGCCCAGAGCCTGAATTTGTTGAATGACTAAGGAATGGAGAACAGTTCAGGAATGAGACTGTTTTCACACAGCGTGCATTCTGGGATGTGTGTGTGTGTGTGTGTGTGTGTGTGTGTGTGTGTGTGTGTAAATGGATAGACAAATTAATATAAATCTAAAAACAGGAGAGTGTGACTGGCTCTGTGGGAAGTGAAAAAGCCTCTGGTGGCAGGTGACCAGTGGGGTAAGTGGCCCCAGATCACTAAGGAGGAGGCAACACAGACCCATGAATGGAGAATCTGAGGAAGAGTGAACAAGGGCCAAGAGAGGAATGTTCTAGAAAGTACGAGAAGAACCTTGTATTAGCTTCTTTCTTAAGAAAGGAGAGGTTTGACTTATAGGTGTGACCTCTTGTGGAAGGGGGCATGTTAGCTGGGAAGACACAGGGCATGCAGCCTGGCATGTTCTCATTCTGGACTAGAAGCTGGGATCACCTTTAAGGGACCTCCCACAGCTCCAATACTCTGCCGGCTAGGCCACAGTCTCCATATGTCCACAGTCCCCAGAGCAGTGCCACCATCTAGGGCAGAGTTGCATCACACTGCAGGACCATGTCACACGCAGGTCCCTGGGGAGGACTTCCAGGCTTTTCTCCTTTTTCTTCCCTTTCCCACTTTTCTTCTCTCACGGTGCTTTGCTGAAACCACTGAGATTCTCAGTTCCCAGATAGTGGGAAATAAAAGACATCTACAGGGAAGTTCTGGCTCATTCCAAAGGGTCAGAAGTACTCAGGTCTGCTGTTCACCACTGTCTTAGGGTTTCTAATGCTGGCCATCACCATGACCAGAATCAACTTGGTGAGGAGAGGTTTCATTTTGGCTCATGGTTCTACATCACAGTCAATTATCAAAGGAAGCCAGGACAGAAACTCAAGGCAGGAATCTGGAGGCAGGAACTGAGGCAAACACCATGGAGGAATGCTGTATCATGAATTGTTATTAAATAATGATAATAATTAATAATTAATAATAATAATAATAAACCCGGAGCCAGATAGTAGGATGAAAACCTGAAAGATCAGAGAAGCAGAACAAGCCACAGCCAACCTCACCTCACCAACTCCTCAGCTGATCCTGTTTCTATGAATCTTCAGACTGAAAGCCTCTATGTTTAATATAGTGGCTGGCTTCTTTCTCTGATCTCCAGGCACGCTTTATTTATTAGAGCACATATAAAATATCACCACAGAATGCTGTTTACTGGCTTGCTCCTCATGGCTTGCTCATCCTGCCTTCTTGTGACATGCAGGACCACCTGTCTAGGGGTGGCACCACCCACAATGGGGTGGACCCTCCCACATCCATCATTAATCAAGAAACTACTGTATAGACTCACCGACAGGCTGCTCTGATGGAGGCATCTTTTTTCAGTTGAGGTTCCTCTTCCCAGATGACTCTAATTTGTGTCAAGTTGACAAGAAAATAACCAGGACAACCCAGGAGGAACATCACTGACTATCGAAGACAAGAAGATAAGTTGACCACTGTAAGTCAACTCCACAGAGCAGGGCTCCCAGTTCCTGCCCCGATGCCAGCCCAGTCCCCACGTCAGCAGCTCTAAGCTATACACTGTACCTGCTTATCTTGAATAAGAGGTTTGGATTGGAGCCTGAAGGATTGGTCCTAGATACTTCTTTATGAATTCTCAATTAGGACTCAGACCACTGGGGTCAGGAAGGAAGGCGGGGGAGAAGTTAAGGGAGAGAGAAAACCTGATTCTTCAGACGGCCAGAGGAGGATCTTTGAGACACTTGTTCACGTGATGCCAAATCACAACTCTGCAATTCACATGGAATTAGATCTTAATGGAGCAGGCCTCGCAGGCTGGAAGCGGAGCTGCGTGCCCAGAAAGTCGGGCAGCATACAGCGGTGCTTAAAAGCCTGTGCGACTCTGCACCAGGGCCTGGTGCTGTCAGTTAGACTGTGGCATCAGCCTTCTTAGATTAATGGGGGAAATGTTTTCAGTGTGTCCCCCAGGCTTGGAACATGCTCATTAGTCATGGAAGGAGGACTGCATTGGCTGACATCTATTCCCAGCCCCAGAATCTACAGCTGCTCTGCCTGTTGCTTTGCCTGGGGATGCGGTGATGTGGAGAGGCTCACAGGTTACCCTTCCCTTCAGAGTCCCAGATAAAAGCATGCCAGTTCCTGCTGGGCCCGTCTGAGTTAAGCACTCAGGGAGCGAGTGTGTCCTGGGAGGCCGGGGAGAGTGGAATCAGGACATTCGCCAACACACATGCTCTAATAACCTATCTGACATCAGGCTGTGGAGGAGACCTGGACAGATCTGGATGGAACCAGAAACCAGCCTTCTGAGGACATGCTGTGAGTCAACTACTCACTGTTGAACCCTGGCTCTGGCCAGAATGTGAAGTTCTCCACTGCATGAGAGGACAGCCTTCTCCCCACAGCTCTTTCCTCATAGCTGGCCCCCAGGTGTGATGAATATGACCTGACCTGGAAGAACGGCTTGAGTGAGCTCTCCATTTATCAAAGAAGGTTGACACTCAGAGTCACAGCATGGGCCCCTGTGCCCTGTAGCATGTGCTTAAATGATGCTGTGCAGGCTGCCTGGATTTCTGAGCATGACTGTATCCAACACACAGCTGATGAGATGGATTCCCAGAGAGTCAAAGCTCCCACAATTCACGGTGTCTATTTCCAACAGTGCGGGAACTGGTGATGATGAAGCCATGTGACCTTTCTGGAGGACAGTTGTTACTCCTTGGCTCTCACTGCCCGCCCTAGCATAGTCTCTGGGCTCCTACCATTATCTTTCCCAAACTATAGATAAGGAAACTGAGTCTCACAGGTGTCTAAAGTCTTGCACTGAAGCATGTATTAAGTGACAAGGCCATGCTTTGGTTTTGAGGCCAGCCTTACTGCCAGCCAAAGGTGGCTTTGTTATCACATGCCGTGTGTCCTTCATCTCATATCAAGGTCTCTGCTCTCTTCTGGGCTGCCATGATGGTGAGCTCATGTCAGTCACTGGCATAGAGCAAATGAATTCAGGCGTTACTTCTCGGGCCGTATTTGCATTTAGACTGCGGCCGTCTGGCACAGGTGTCCCAGAGGAATGCATTTGAAGACATTTAATCAATTACCTCGATCCTCACCAACGCCTGTTTGAGAATTCCTGGCACAAGTTCCTTTCGGAAAACAACGCTGACCAGGATGACAGAAAAGACCGCCCATGCCAGCCAAGGGCTGGGGTTTGAACCTCCTCGCAGGTGCAGCCACACAGTTCAGCACCATGGACAGCTCTCCTGCCCCCCCCCCCCCCAGCCTCTGCTTGCCATTAATAGAGGATTTCTGACTTGAATTTGGCTTGCTCCAAGCACAGGCGTGGGCGGGGGAGTGGGAGGTGGGTGCAGTAATGGTAGCTACAGTTTTGTTTCTTGTGAGATGGACTCAGATGCATTCCGTTCCCCCTCCCAATGGTGGGCTACATGGTGCAGTCAGGAGTCATGGGAAACCCAGATCTCCCTGTTCAGCTGGAAACCATCATGGGCTTGGACCATCAGAGTAGTCTGCAGGAGCATGAAGGCCAACTCCCTACGGAGGTGCTGTTGACAAAGCTGTGTGTGTGAAGTAGGGGCCACAGGGGGTGAAGAAGCATCCAGCGGTGGCCAAGAACCGGGACCAATGACTGCCACTAGGTTAAAAAGTCAAGAGAAGGTGTAAATTCTGAAAGAAGAGGATGGCCCACATGGAGGAGGCTGCAGTAGATCAACCAGCCCAGTGGCCTGCAGCAGAGAGAAAATCATGGAATAAATGCCATGGCCTCTCTGCCTCACTTTTTCCTTCTGCAGTCGGATGATGATGCCTCAGTAGCGGAGCCCATTGGGAAGCCATGCAGGCAGCCAGCGTGTGGATGGGACTCACACACTCAGTGGAGTCTGCTCCTACAGAGCAGGTCTAAAAGCATCACACAGACAGTGTAGACCAGCAGAGACAGTGGTGAAATATGCCAGCAGAAAGTAGCCAAGTGTCTAGAGGAAAGACTCCCTCCAGGCGGTAGTGGCTCTGAATGCTGAGTCCCTACAGCAGCCTTCAGGGATGGAGACTAGAGGAGTGTCAGCACCCATGCTTGCCCTGTGGTTGCTGTCCAGAGCTGTCCTAGCAAAGAATGACGTCCAGTGGGTCCAAGCTCAGCAGTGTAGGTTCCAAACTGAGAATGAGTGTGTCGGCTTCCTCCACAGCTCTCACCGAGAGGAACATGAGTCCTTGGGATTGGACATTCAGCTGTAGGTGCTGTGGACATCGCTCTGTATAAATACAATGCTGATTGGCCAGTAGCCAGGCAGGAAGTATGGGCGGGACAAGCAGAGAAGAGAATTCTGGGAACAGGAAGGCTGAGTCAGGAGACGCTACCAGCCGCCGCCATGAGTACCCACATGTAAGATACTGGTAAGCCACGAGCCATGTGGCAAGGTATAGATTTATAGAAATGGGTTAATTTAAGATAGAAGAACTAGATAACAAGAAGCCTGCCATGGTCATACAGTTTGTAAGCAATATAGTCTCTCTGTGTGTTACTCGGTTGAGTGACTGCAGGAATGGCGGTTGAGAGAGATTTGTCCTGACCGTGGGCCAGGCAGGACTGGAGAAAACTTCAGCTACATGTGGGTTCTGAGGAGCCTACTCATGCAGTCATCTCCATGCAGTCATGCACACACACACACACACACACACACACACACACACACACACACACACACCTGTGCTGTGGCAGGGTCAGGAGGTGAAGGCTCACAGCAGCTGTGCTCTGTGTAGCACAAAGGCAGTGATGGGCGGAACCTTTACAGTGAAAATTGGGAGGGGCAGGAAAGAAGCACCATGCCCAAAGCGCTGGATGCACTTTTTAAAAAAAACATAAAATGCCAGGGGTGGTGGCACATGTTTGCAATACCATCCCTGGGGAGGCAGAGACAGGAGGCTCCTTGGGATTTGATGCCTGGGCAGTATACTTGGTGAAGTCCAGGCCAATGAGAGACTCCACCTCAAAAAGCAAAGGTGGATGACTCCTGAGGAGTGATAAGGTTGACCTCAGAACACAAAGAGATGCACACACATATGCACACACATATTCACACACACATGCTCTCTCTCTCTCTCTCTCTCTCTCTCTCTCTCTCTCTCTCTCTCTCTCTCACACACACACACACACACACACACACACACACACACACACACACACTCGATACAAACAGCAGTTTGCTGCAGCTGTGGTGTGATTCAATAGCCCCTTGCTATTGAACTGATCAAGTATGGCCTGTGGATTTCTGGTCTGTGAGTCCTAGTGCAGAAGGATGCGGAAGGCATGTTCATGGTCCATACACTCATCAGCCCACTGGGGACAGAAAGATGAGGCCTCTAGGGTGGCAGATCTTTAGAGAAAGAAACAAGCAATAAGTGCATCCTCTCAGACCTACCCAGATCCCAGCAGATGTGGCTGGAGGCCCAGGCTGAGGACTCAGAGTCAAGGCAACTTAGATTCAGTGGCTCTTGGTCTTGTCTACTTCCCATTTGGGGGCTGTGGCACAGTGACTACCAATGTACCCATGGTCACCATAAAGCTGGGGTTGGCAGTTCAGTGGCCTTATGCACAAGTGTACTAACTTCATTTATAAAGTGGAAATAGGTGGTGTGGGCAGAGTGTGTGAACAGTGTTTCTCCCTCAAGAATAGCTACTGGTGTAATTAGGTTAGGAATTTCCCACAGTGCCCCCCGGGAAGCTATCCCGCCTGTGTGTCTTGATTTGCTGGCTTCCCAAAGAATATGAGGCAAGCTCCAGGCAGGTTGTCAATAACAATATGATGAATACCAGTGATGCCAGCTGCATTTCAAATTTTTGTTTGGTTTTGTTTTATGTCTGAGTGCTTGGCCTTACATACATGTCTTTTCACCACATGTGTGCCTAGTGCCCTTGGAAGTCAGAAGAAAACATTGGATCCCCTGGAACTGTTGTTACAGGGAGTCGTGAGCTCCCAAGTGGGTGCTGGAAGCTGAAGTGGAGTCCTCTACAAGAGTAGTCAGTGCTCTTCACCAGAGCCCACCCCACGGGTGCAGAGACAGATGCCTACATATTAGTTATCACCCACAGTTTGCCACAGAAGGCAGAAGACAGCCCACTGTCCCACAGTCATACATTAGCAAAGGGTGGAAATGGGATTCAAATCCAAGTGTGTGTAGTGTTGGAGACCAGGTCCCCAGCCCTGGCTGCACAACCATGACAGGTCTCGTCTTGTGTCTCTCCTAGTGTCCAGACGGCCGTGGACTGTAGCAGCCGCAGCAGAAAAGAGGAGTAAGTAAGCCTCACATAGCTTACCAAGGCAAGCTCCCAGCTCTGTGTGAGCAGTTTGCAAAAAGAAAGTCCGCACCCACCTGGAGAACTCTCCACAGTGCCAATGAAGCTCTGACTTCACCGTCTGGCATGTGCCTCATGGGAGCACACTCTGAATGCCTGCCTGACTTTGTTTAGACAGAGGGAAGCCATGGGTGATCATGTCACTGTCCCCCACCACCTCCAGTGACTCCCTGTTGCCCCAGAATAGACCTTTTAGCTAGGCACCTGTGTTCTGTGTTGACCTTTGATCCCTCCTTCACCTGTGGTTCCTGCTTTCCTACTGTCGGTATCCTGACCTTTCCTGACCTCCACACCTGTGTCTGCACTGTTCCCACCAAGCCCTCACCTTTCCAAGGCAGGGTTCAGCTGCCACCCTGACTTCCCTTTTCCTCCAGGAAAGAAATGGAAGTTCCTTACGTAACCTGGGAGCCGGCCCTCTGCCCCTCTCTCTGGTTGTGCTGATGAAGCCTTCATTTCGTGGCTACTCACAGAGCTAATTTTCTGCTCTGCTAGGAAGCCATCATGAGGACAGGGTTAATGTCAAGCCCCTGCCCCATGGTGACCTACTTAGTGTCACATAAATATACCACACATTTGTGCATGCATGGGCCCATGTGCGTGTGTGGGCGCACACACACACACACACACACACACACACACACACACACACACACACACACCAGTAGCTGTGTAATCCTTCCCTGGTGCTACTTTCACAAAGAACATAAAGAGAAGACCCAGCTTGCCATGGTGATCCCCAAAAGGTGAGGGAGGATTGAAGACCTTCACCCTCTGAATATCCCATGAACCTGTTGTTTGGAGCAAAATTCAATGGCAAGCTTGACCCTAAAGTCAGAGAGGGCTTAATACCACAGTTTGTGTGTGTGTGTCCGTCCCCAAGAGTGCTATGGTTAATACCAAGGGTACTGGGATAAAAGCAAGCAGGTTTTCCATGCAGACTTCATCAGGCACTGGTCTGGTGGCCTTGGCTAAGACCCAAGTGCCAGTGCTTCCTCCCATTTCACAGGCCAGTACCAGTTCTCTGTCTGTAGCATAGCATGTTGAATGCTCTGCAGGGGCCGGGCTCACCATGTGGAGTGATGGTCTGATTATGGTCCTTGCTGCAGTTGCCACGGTGATCAGTGTCCTAACTTTGGCTTCTAGGGACAATGTCTCTGTCGTCAGCTCCCAGCCAGAAGGCAGTCTACGGTCCTGGATGAGCTGTTCCCTGTCCCTAGCCACAGATACCGTGAGGACCCCCTCTCGACAGTCAGCTGCCAGGAGCCCTCTCGTCAGCCCCAGGTAAGAGCCTTGCCGTGTGGCCTGGATGTGGATGACAGCTCAAACAGTCATGCTTGCAGGCTAGCCTGGGGGTTGGGGTGTGCCGGCCACTTCCCAGCTGTGTTATTTAAGGAGGTTACTCGCCCTCTCAGGGTCTGAGAAGTCACTGACTCGGTGGTAAGGAAGGACACAGCTGTAACACAGACATCCACAAGGCACAGCTCATCAGTTCTTTGGAGAAGTTCAGTGTGAACAAAGAATAACTAGTCTTTATCACGGCTTCCGTCTCGGGTGTCACACCAGTGGCTCTTTGGTTTAGAAATCAGCACGGTCAGTTACGGTTTTGTTTTGCTTTTGGTTGCTGTTTTGAGTGGAGTCCTACAGAAAATGGAGCTAAAGCCAGGCACACCGGCACAACACCTGTTATCTCAGCGGCTCTGGAGGCTGAGGCAGGAGGATTTCTTGAGCTAAGACATTTGAATCCAGCCTTGTAGTATGGTGAGCTACAGACTTTACAAGAGAAAAGAGAAAAATCTATTGTCCTGTGTTTCTCATGGAGAATTTTTATTTTAAGTATTTAATGTAAGGTTTTATTACCTTGGGGCTGGAGAGATGACTCGGCAGAACTTGGACACCCCCCCCCACCACCACCCCCCCCGTCCAGTGCCTGAGCTCAGTTCCCGGCCCCATATTGGGTAGATCACAAGCGCCTGTAACTTAAGCGCCAGGGGATTGAATGCCTTTTCCTGGACTCCCAGAGCAACTGCACTCAAGGGTACATACACATGCAAGCCTACAAATAATGAAGAATGCAAGTGAAGCTTTTAAATTATTGATTTTATTTTTGTGATCATTATACCATTCCCCTCTTCCCTTTTCTCCCTCCAAACCCTCCTGTGTACTCCTCCTTGTTCTCTTTCAAATGTATGGCTTCTTTCTCATTAATTGTTGTTATATTCATATGTGTGTGTCGGGGGGGGGGGGAGTGTCTGTGTGTATTCCTAAATACATAAATACAACCTGCTCAGTATGTATAATGTTAGTCGTATGGATATATTTTCAGGGTTGATCATTTGGTATTGGATGCCCAGCTGGTGTGCTCTTCCCTGGGAAAGATTGTCACGCTCTCGGCTTTCCTCAGCTGCCTACAGTTCTTTGTGTAGGGTTGAGACCTCGTGGGCCCCCCTCCCTCCTACTCCCACCATCACCATCCACTTTAGTGTGTCTATTGATGTCATTCTTGTTCAGATCATGTTTGGGCAGTCATGTCGGTGGTACTTTATGGATATAGCTTCTGACATTACTAGGGCACATAGTCTCACAGCAAACTCCCTGATTCTCTGTTCTTATAATCTTTCTGCTCCCTCTTCTCAATGGTCCCCAAATCTTAGGTTCAGGAGTTGTATTGTAGATGTATCCACTGAGATTAGGCTCCATAACTCTGCATTATGATTGGTTGTATAGTTTTCTGTAATGGTGTCCCTATGTTGCAAAGAGAGGTTTTCTTGATGAAGGGAGAGAACTAAATTTATCTGTGGGTGTAAGGACAAATATTTAGAGTATGGTTAGGGACCATGCTGGTTTAGTAAAATGACAGTTATAGGTTCTCCTCCAAGATCCATGACTTCACTTGCCCTGGGTAGTTGGCTGGGTTTCCAGTACCAGGCATGATTTTCCTCTTGTTCAGCAAGCCTTAAGACCAGTTAGAGAGCTGTTGGTTACAGCCAGGTATGCCTGCCACTACTACACCCTTAGTGTTATCATGCCATGCTGATTGTTGTTATATCTCACAGGCATCATAGCTGGGTAGGACTGTTGGTGGCTTCCCTCCTTTAGAAGCTTGTATGGCACCTTTTGTACCATGAAATCTAGTCCCCAGGAAGGAGGCATCCAGGTCAGCTCCAACTCAGGTCCTCTGCATTCTGTCCAAAGGGCACGGTGTCCAGCCATAGGGACTTATCTTCTACCTCTGGGCAACAGCAATAGTCTGTAATGCTTTGGGAATCCCTTGGCTAATCCTGACCAGCAACTCAATAGGGGGCTTCTTGTGCAGGGTGTTGGGGTTTGTATTAGATGGGGTCTTTGGTTCTTGAAGAACGTTGTTAGCTCAGATGAAAAAATTTTTATTTAAACGGTATATGTTTATTTAGTCATTTACTTATGTGCACTATAGGTGTTTTTAGGTAGTTCATAGTATGATTCCTAATGACTTTTCCAGACATCCCTACTGTTATTTTATCTTCCTCCCTCCTTCTTCTGTACGCATCTCCCCCTATCCCCTCATTAGAGTTCCCCTTTTCTCATTTCCTCTATCAGATCACTTGTATTCTGCCAGCCTCCCACCCACCCCCACAATGGTCCCGTTTTACTTTCCTGGCTGCCCCTGTGACTCCAGGATCTTTATTGACATCTGAAGATCTGGAACTGGGAGCCTCTGGAGAAACAGAACACAAAACATTTGTCTTTCTGATCTGGGTTACCTCACTTAACACGATCTTTTCTGCCCGAAAAGTGCGTTTTTGTTTACATTCCACAGTGTATATCTGTACCACGTTTTCATTACTCACTGTTGGCTGAAGGACATTTATGTTGTGTCCATTTCCTGGATGTTGTGAGTAGAGCAGTCAAGAGCATGGCTATGGCTGAGCAAAGATCTGTGGAGTAGGATGCAAAGGCCTTTGGGCATATGCCAAGGTGTGCTGTAGCTGGGTCATATAATAGATTTATTTTAAGTGTTTTGAGGGTTCTCCACGCTGAGTTCCATAATGGCTTCACTAGCTTGCAACCCCATCAACAGTTTGGTGATAGCTCAAAACGGGACACCCACAAATCCAGGAGAGTGCCAGTTGCAGAATCCCCCATTGGCTGTCACAGTCCTTCACCAGAGGCATGAGCTCTGTCCTTTGCTCTCTGGATTTCTGCTCCATTTCTCTGCGCTCACGTATTTTCCCTTGCAAGGATGACCCCGATGTAATCTGGACCTAATGTCTGTGAGTCAGAAACCGTGGGTCCAGCAGATATGTAATTAAGATGAACTGCTCACTGCTGCTATGGTGACAGAGGGACTGGAGTGACAAATAGGGAAGCCACCACCATGTGGAACAGACTCAGGCAAGCCTGGTCTGCTCTGATAGCATGTGCCAGGATGTGGGGTGTCTCAGCAGGAAGATGACTGGGTGGAGCCTTGAAGACCTCTGCCACATGCTCAGCCAGTGGCAATTTTCTGAAGAAAATCTCAGGTTCAAATATCTGATTCAAAAAAACATAAAATTGAGGCTCTAAGAATAGGGGCACCTGGGCCACTCACAAGAACCAGGTTATCTGATAATACAACCATCAGTGTGGAGAAAAATTCTGGTCCACTGTGTAGATGAGGACATGTCTTCTCTTCCATTGAGTCCACTGTCCATGGTGGAAAAGTCAGAAAGTGGGTGACAAACCATTCATGTGATGTGCAAGTTGTGTAACTAAGTTAGACTGGGGTGTCAGAGGCTCCACCTACCGCTGTGCCCCAAGGTGTTTGGTACCTGTTTGCATAAGAGAGAATGGGGGGCATCGGGGTGCAGGGTCAATGCACGGTCTATAGTCAGAGCTCACAATTCCAATCCTTTATCGTGTCTAGCTGTGTGAGTTGGGCAAGTCGCCTGGCTTCTCTGTTCCTGTGTCCTCACGAGGACGTCGGGGACCGTTGTCAGGTATCATGGGATGAAGGCTGAACAAGCTGACTTCTGGAGCTGGCCTCTAGAAAGAGCTCTACCAGGGGCTGTGTTAGGAACACAAACATGTACCCAGTGCTCTGGGGAATTCCAGGAGGTGGGTGGCTCTGCTTACCCATTATAGAAGATGATCTGAGGACCAGAGAGGGTGAGCGGGTCCGACCCTCATTCAGGCAGGGCATCCTCAGCGGCCCCAGGCAATGTCCTCCAGTACCTCCTGAGCTCCCTGCTCTGTTCCCCACTAGTCCTGGATCAAGTCAGCTGTATCCCAGAGTGGGAGTACTTGTGGAACAGCGTGTACTGGTACCTTTGTAATAAGAGACCCCTTGCCTGTATTCTCCATGTCCGTGTCCCCAGGGCTGGTTCACAAGCTATGCTCCAGAAATACTTGCTGAGCAAATGAGTAACTGACCACAGTGCACTGGCAGTAGTTCACTATTTGCTGTAATCAGAGAGGGCCAATAATTCACTCAATGTCACACAGCAAATAAGAGGAAGGGCCCGGCTTTGAACCTAGGTTTAAATCCCTCCAGAGCCCTATCTGTGTGCACCTCACTGTGGCACCTCAAATTGCTCACCTGGTAGAGAATTCTAGCATCATTCATTCACGCTAAGAATACCTAAGGATTATGACTTAGTATGTAACACAGCTGGGAGGGGTTAGGTAAGGACTTGTTGAGTGCCGGGCTCGAGATGTGAAGTCCTGAAATGCTGAAATGCTTTTCTTTTATTTTTTTTAAAAAAACATCATATTAATAATATTTTATTCTTTGAAAGTTCTATATGTTATATAGTGTATATTGGTCATATACATCCAACACTACCTCCTTGCAGCTCCCCAGAAAAGCTTCCCCGATCTCCCTCCCAGCTTCATGTCTTCATTGCATTTATTTATTTTTGTGGTGACCCTGAATCCAGTTAGTTCTGCCCACGTGACCGTGGATGCCTGGCTATCCACCGGTGCTGGCCAACCTCCATCAGGCCACATCCCCAAAGGAGAGGTGCTCCCCCTCCCTCGGCAACCATCAGCTGCAATAACTCCCCTGATGGAGGTGTGTCTCAGGGTCCCCTCCTCCACCCATGTTGGAACTTCAACAGCTTTGATGTCGTGCAGGTGACCACAGCTGCTGTGAGTTGGTGTATACAACAGCCGTTCTGTGTCCAAACGTCAGCTCCCCTATCATCTGCTGACTCTTAGGCTCTTTCTGTCCCCCTCTTCCAAGAACTTCCCTGACTGAGCCTTGAATGGTGGGAGGTTGGTATGGATGACCCATCCACAGCTGAACACTCAGTGTTATTTGTAAGAGATGCATTGTTGAGCAGTTCTGAGCCTCTGCATTAGCCATCATCTGCCTCACAATGAAACTTCTCTAACCAAAGGCACATCCCAGCAGCAAATGTCTGAGTATAAACGTAGATACTTAGAGTGCGGTTTGGCAGCGTGAGCATTTTACAATATAACACCAGTAGGTTTCCTCCTAAGGGCCTGTGACACCCCCTGACCCCCAAGTCATGGGTTTTTGACCAAGTTTATAGTGCCGGGTGTGAATGCCCCCCTGTGGAGCAGGTCTTATACGCAGTCAGAAAGAGGTTGGTTTCCCCATAACCATCATGCCAACGGGCAGTCTTCCCAGCAGGTTAGTTCTGCAGCGCGTAGGGTCAGCTATGGATAAGTAACTGAGGTCTTTCCTACCCCACCGGTCTGCACAGCACCTTCCGGCACTATCTAAGCCAGGCATAGGAGAGAGTCTCCTGGTTTCTCCATGTGCTGGAGCTGAACTGACTGGTGTCCCCAGCAATCCGGTCTTACCAGGTAGCTATGATTGGCAACCAAGGGTGATGCTAATATCTTATGCCGGTTTGAGTGCCTCTGAGCCCTCCCTGACCAGTGACTCCAAAGGAGGTGCCCCACACCTGGCTGTGAAATTTTCACTTCACACATGTCTTCTAGAAGTTGTTATCTACCCATGTAGGGAACTTCTGTTTAAACTGTGTGTGTGTGTGTGTGTGTGTGTGTGTGTGTGTGGTGTGTGTATGTGTGTGTGGTGTGTGTATGTGTGTGTGGGGTGTATGGGGTGTGGGAGTGTGTGGGGTGTGTGTTATATGTGTGTGTGTGTGTGGTGTGTATCATATTTTCTTAATTGACTTACAAACTAGTGGATTTCCAAGGTTTCCTTATGCACCCTTAGCTTTTATTACCACCCCCACCCTCTCTTCTCTCCAATACGCCTGTCTCTGCTTAACCTTTAACCCTGAGTTTTCTGTCCCTCTCTTTTCATGGCAGCTGTGTTCTACTGTCCCCTCTGATTGAATATCTCCTTTGACTGGAAGGTCCTAGGTTTCCATACAACCTTTCCAGGCACCCTTCATTTTGGTTAATTCCCCCCCCCCCATTTCCCCACTCCCCTCTTCTCTGCTTGACCCTTTCTGTCCTCATTGTCCCTCTGCCCTTTCATTTTACTTATATTTCACACACACACACACACACACACACACACACACACACACACACACCCTTCTCTTAAGATGTCCACCCCCAGGAGCCTGTTTCTAGTTTCTCGGCTTCCATGTGTATCAGATGAAGCATACAAAACAGAAGATTCAAAGAGAGAACCCTCAGGGGTGGAAGCATGTGAGGTTTGTCTTTGAGGATTTTTCCAGTCCCATCCAATTATTTGTGAATTTCTTGATTTCATTTTTCTTTACAGCTGAGTAACATTGCCCTGTTCGTTAGTACGTCTTCCTCACCCACTCCTCCTGACGGACATCGAGGCTCGCTCTGTTCCCCGGCTGCCGAGAACAGGGCAGCAGTGATCATGGCTGAGCAGGCATCTCCGTAGTCGGGGTCTTTAGGGTGCTCGTCTAGGAGTGGTAGAGCTGGGGATATGGAAGTTCCATTTCCAGTTTCTTAAGAAACTTCTGGACTGATTGCCATCGTGGCTGCTCTTGTTTCTGCTCCCACTAACAGCCTTGTCACCACAGCCACACCATGTCCACACCATTTTCACACCACGTCCACACCATTTTCACACCGCATCCACACCGTTTTCACACTGCATCCACACCATCTTCACACCACATCCATACCATCTTCACACCATGTCCACACTGTTTTCACACCACGTCCACACCGTTTTCACACCACATCCACACCATTTTCACACCACGTCCACACCATTTCACACCACATATCCACACCATTTTCACACCACATATCCACACCATCTTCACACCACGTCCACACCATTTTCACACCACATCCACATTCGTTTGTTGCCATTCTGACTTGAAACCCCTTCCTTCAAACGTATTTATAAGTGAAGATTCTGCACATCTGTTGTTGGAAGAGAACCCTGGGATGATTTAATTTATTGTAAGCAGAGGCAGAGTTCTTTTCTAGCCTGATTGCATGGTCCCAAATAAACACACAAAAGCTTATGTTAACTGCAAAATACTTGACCAATAGCTCAAGCTTGCTGCTAACTAGCTCTTTGTTTTTAAGTTAACTCATATTCCTTATTTAACCTCTACCATGTGGCAATACCTTTATTAGCGTGGCATGTTCATCTCCTGCTCCCTCTGCTTCTGGCTGGAGACTCCTGACTCCGCCCTTCTCCTTCCCATCATCCTTAGTTTGGTTACCCTGCCTATACTTCCTGCCCTGCTACTGGCCAATCAGCCTCTGGATGAACGTATCTTAGGGCTCAGATCCTTTCCCTATTTACAGTTCAGCATCTCAGTTGAGGAGTGAGTGGTCCCACAGTTGAGATTCATCCTTCCCACATCAATTAAGATATTTCTCACAGGCATGAACAGAGACCAGTACCAGATGATTCTAGATCCTGTCAAGTTGGTCTTGACTAACCACCACTCACCTGTTTTCAAAATCTATGAACAATGAATATGGTAATCTCCTGGTGAACATGCTAATCTCCTGGTGACTATGCTAATAAACTGGTGAATATGGTAATCACCTGGTGAATATGCTAATTGGCAGATGAATATGCTAATGTACTGGTGACTATGCTAACCACAGTGGCTATTTTTCGGTCCCCTCTTATCACAGTTACAGAGACTTTCTTCACATGGGTTCCTGGAGAATTCTTGCTTCTGTGTAATTGCACAGAATTTTAAACTCCCTTGCTCTCCTACAAGGGACTAGAATTCACACCAGTTTCAGATAAATATTTGTGACTGGATTTAAAGTGTCTAAATTGAGAGTTTTAAAACAAAATCTCCACTAGAAAAAAAAATCAAGTAACAATAAATACTATTATTATGATAATAAGGGCAGTATTAGATTTTGTCTGAAAAACTGGAAGAGAAAAAGAAGGGTAAGGCCATATCTGTACAAGATAAGGAGTTAATTTCTCTCCGTTACTGTGAATACAACAAAATGATCATCTTAGGAACATTTTACCCACGGGTGTGTGCATGATCGTTCTTCCTAAATCACTCAATATTTTTAAAAAAATAAGAAGCTAAGAGTCCAACAGAGAAACACCCCATACCACTCCCTAACCTTAATTATCTTCAAAAAGGTTCGCCCCTCTTTGGTTTGGTGTATACCCTTCCACACCTCTCTCTGTGTACTTACAAACGTCTCTCACACTCATAGATAGCACTTTTGTGAGCTCTTGGAAGGCACAGCACTGTGTGTATGTGTGCTCCTCACACATTCTACGGTGCCTTTCCACTTTGCATCCACCATGGGTCTCGGGCTCTTTCCTTCCGAGGCCTTGACTCTATCTCATGGGAGGGGCTTCTTAAGTGACAAGTTGCTTTAACTGTGATTGTCGTATTTCACTTTTTGGTGCTTTTAGACATTTTGTCACAAACTTGTCAGGTGTTGACAAACCCGTGTCCTTCTGTGTTGATTCCGCCAGGTCAAAGGGCACTTGCGCACAAAATCTATCACAAAATCGGCACCACGTCCCACCCTAGATAGGGGAGGATTCCTACACACCTGGCCCGGTCTTACCTGGTGCTTGGCAGGACTCCATGAATGAGCTTCTTGGGCACTTACAGTTCTGCTGAAAAAGAAGGTCACTCTAAAAACAGAAGAGCAAGAGGGCAGACTTCTGCCAGGAGCTGAGAGCATTCCCATGTTATTTACAAGAGAACGTCGGCTCCGGAGAAATACACCCAAAGCTTTGTGACTTATGGCCGGCTGGAACCAAGCAGCTGCCACTGATAAATGTGAGCCCTCTGGAGACAGACACTAAATCACCTCCACGGTCCCAGAGGGTGAGCTTATGCCTGGGTGGTAGCAGTTGACTTGGTTCAGGAAGCCGCTCAGAACAATTGGTGAGGGTGGGGTGGGGATGGGGGCTGCACCCCCTTCCCCGAGTCCTGCTATGTCCAGTACCTGCTTCCTGCCCTCTGAGACTACCCCCTGCTGGAACCTCTTCAAGTGCATGGCTCCCTCACCTCCTTGCTTTTGTCTCTAGGACACTCTGGGACTCCCAAGGAGGGCAATCCTTTATTCTTGCCCCTCACTCCACACCCATCAGAACCTCAACCTTGGTCATGGGTTCTGCTACACACTGACAGTCCTCAGCCCGCCTGTACACGGTGCTCAGATGGGTGTCAGCACTTCTCAGTCACCACCCTCACTTGTGAGACAGTTAACACTGCTCTCTCTGGCACCCCGCTCTCTCCTGCACCCTCTCCTTCCTTCCCTCCCTCCCCGTTCTAGGGTCCTCTCCTTCTTATCCTGCCCATCACTTCACAGGCCAACTAATTCTTCTCTCCCTGTGTTCACATCCAGGCTTCTCAAAAGGGAGGCCTGCATGACCCCTCTTCACTTCCTCTCTCCATGTATGTGCCTCAGTTTACCTCATCTCCAAACCTGCCCTCACTACTCACCGAAACTACATAGACCAGGCTGGCCTCGAACTCACAGAGATCTGCCTGCTTCTGCCTCCCCAGTGCTGGGGCTGAAGATGTGTGCCACCATGAACTTTCTTACGGTGTCAGCAGCTTCCAAAGAGACACCACATTTCCTCACTCCGTCTTTTTTATTGATGACTCCTCAGCGTCAGAAACACCCAGCTCTCTGGAGGGCTCTGTTCACAACTGTGCCAACATCTCTTCCCCTGGGAGACCCCTCAAACACCTTTCTGGGTCTCTTCCCTCCTACCCCTCCCCGAATGCTGGGGTGTCCAGGTCTGCTGCCCACTTGGCTGTTTTTCCTTGCCTGGAGAGTAATTCATTCTCTTGTGACCTCTGACTCCCCGGCTATGGAAGCGTTCGGGTCCAGCACAGGGGTACTTGTGTTAACCCAGATTTTGAACTTCTTTAGCCTCTCAGGAGTGTGTCTCTCCCACCTCTTGTCCCCCAAGATGTGCTGATGGCAGTCGTCTCTCCCCACCCACCGGTGTCATCCATGCCATTGGGGGTTCTGTCAGTCATCAAGTCACTCCAGTGGTAACCCTTGATCCACCTCAGCCTCTTGTCCCTGTTCCAGCTGGTCCCTCGCACTCACAGCGACCCCAACACCTGTCGCCGTGATCATCCTTCCTCTCCAGGATTCTGGGAAAGACTTTGCAACCCGCTCCATCCTCTGTCCCCTCCTCTGTACTTCAGCCTCTGTGGTCTCTCCACCATGGTAATCTGGTTTCCGTGGCTCCTCACACCATGGGCACAGGCCACATCTGGCCCTCATCTTGTTTATGTCGATAAAGTTTTATTAAACCACAGCCACACCCATGGTTTGCTTATGCTCAACCTTGACCTATGCCCTGTGGAGTAGAGTTCAAACGTGTAAGCCAGCTGATGGTGCCCTCCAGGGAACCCTTGCCTCTGACTGTGGCGTCAGTGTCCCCCCTCTCTGCCTTGAGACTTTGTGGCCTCTCTTGTGCCCGCTGCTTTGTCCCCCTTCACTCTAATGTGGTCACACTGCCTGTGGTTCTTGACTGTCTGCTCCTCCTCCACCCCGTGACTCAGCTCATATATCTCCTGCCTTGCGAGCCTCCTCTGAGTCCCTGGTGAGCCAGCTGCTCCTCCACTGTGCCTCACAAATCTCCCTCAACCAGTTCCCGCACTCCCTCTGCCATGCAGATGAGCTCCAAATGGCGCTGGCCTCTGTCACTAGTCTCTGAACCCTCAGAGGCTACAAGCCCTGTCTTCGGTCCTCTGGGCCTCACCATATAACATGGTGTCAGGCACATAATCAGAGCTTAAAAACTCTCCACGGAGCAGGTGAGTGCTGAGGGAGCAGACATCTGAAGGTCCCTCACCCGGTCAGTTAAAAGGGTGATGTTGATGTCCAAGGGTAGGCTGGACCTGCTGGCTCCTATCACAGAGTGAGTGCTGAGCAGTAACAGATGGAACACGGTGTGGGGCTGAAGGCCTGGGGCTCAGCCCCTAGTGTACACTGGGGCAAAAAGCAGGCAGGGAGCCTGACGATAGGTAAACTGAGGCTGGCGAGGATTATACTTTGAAGGATGGAGGGAAGGCTGGTAGCTCTCTCTGATTTCTCTTTTGTGGGGTGTGGGTCGGCACACGTGTACCGTGGTGCCTGTGTGGGGGTCAGAGTCTGAACTCCAGGGTCGGTTCTTGCCTTCCACAGAAACCAAGGTTTCTTACTGTGCACAGGCTAGCTGGTCCTTGAGCTTCTGGGAAGTGTCCCATCTCCACCTCCCTCTTGCTATGGGAGTGCTGGGATTACACACACACACACACACACACACACACACACACACACACACACACACACACACAGAGTCTCCTCTGGTTTTACATGGGTCCTGGGGATCCACACTTGAGTCTTCACCCTTGGGAAGCAAGTGCTTTATCCACAGGGTGTCTACCCAGCCAGATTGATCTCAGCTTCCATCTGTCAGTCGCTGCCTGATTTATCAGCTCTGTCCTGCTCCTCAGCCTCAGCCTCACCACTGGTGGGATTCAGACTGTCTGCATACCAAAGTGAAGTATGGACAGCCATGGCTTGACCACGCAAGGCCTGACCACCATGCTGGCATTCAGCAAGCAAAAACTGCCCCCAGCCTGTGATCTTCATCCCAGCCTGTGCCAGGGGTTCCTGGAGAGGGAGGCCAGGGCTAGACACATAGCGGCACCCCACAAGCATCTCCCTTGGCAGGGAAATGGGGTGTCAGTGAGTGCTGTTTGAGTTACAGGGGGCTTAGTGTGTTTGGGGACATCCAGCGAAGTGAAGGTTTAAGAAAGGCTTGTAGCTCTGGGTGGAGTCCTGGGCAAGGCTTGCTGGTGGAAGTAAGTGATGCTAAAGGAAACGGCTTTTTCAAACAAAAAGGAAAATGTCTTGTCTGGGAGATCCAAGGAGAGAGGTAGCGCCTCAGGTGTGGCTGGATCCCTGAGCACAGTAGTCACAGGACCTGGTTCCCTGCTGGTCTCTCTGCTCTGCCAGCCTCTGCATGCTGTACCATTCTAAGGCCAGCTTTAAAGAGCTTTCTCTCTGGATGGCTCTGCCAGGGTCCTGAGCCTAGGAAGACAGCCAGGAAGGACAAAAGGAACAGAAGCCACCGCCTCCCACCTTAGGCTTCAGGGTTCTCACCTGATGCTGGAAGGCTGGGTAAGTCCCCATGAACTGTGGGGATTCTGGGGGAGCAAGGACACCCACAAAGGACAGTGGTCACTTCACCTGAAGCCAGAAAATGGTCTTGAGAGAGGAAAACAGTATTTCCCTGGGAGGAGAGGTTTGTAGGAGCAGATAAGATGGGGGGGGGGGGGGGGCATGGAATGTTTGTATCCCGTTTGGTGACCTCACAGACCCGAGCACAAGTGTCTCACAGACCTCGTTCTTCCCTGGATTCTGGTGACCTGTCAGTTAGCCCATAGTCAGCACTGGTAACCTGTCTGTTATCCCATAGTCAGTGCTGGTGACTTGTCTGTCATCCCATAGTCAGTGCTGGTAACTTGTCTGTCATCCCATAGTCAGTGCTGGTGACTTGTCTGTCATCCCATAGTCAGTGCTGGTGACCTGTCTGTTATCCCATAGTCAGTGCTGGTGACCTGTCTGTTATCCCGTAGTCCGTGCTGGTGACCTGTCTGTTATCCCATGGTCAGTGCTGGTGACTTGTCTGTCATCCCATAGTCAGTGCTGGTGACCTGTCTGTTATCCCATAGTCCGTGCTGGTGACCTGTTGGTTATCCTATAGTTACCTGTCTGTTATCCCATAGTCAGTGCTGGGGTGTTTGGAGTTCTCTCTGGGCTCACTCCTGTGGTCGTGTCCCAGCATGGAGGGCTGGTGGAGGTCACTGAATGAAGGATTCTACCTCATACAGCCATGGAGCTCTTAATTGCTGCATAATCCCCTCTCATTACTGCTAAACCTACTGAATGGATTGCCCTAGTCTGACTAAAAGATGATTGCAACTTTGCTCCTCCCCGGGGGGGGGGGGCTGCTTTCTATAAACACTCTGCCCATACTCTTGGCTTGATCTCGTTTTCATTTAAAGAAAATGATCTAGTTAGACACCAGCACTGTCACCCTGCCCTGCCCCACTTGGTTTTATTTTATTTGTCTGCCTTGAATTAGTAAAAAGGTCTAAATTACAGGGTATTGTTTGTTAAGTAAAGTTGTATTACTCAAGGAAATGCAATTACTCTGCCCCAGACTAGAGCCAAGGACCTGTCAGGAGGGCTGCTCCCATGATTAGATAACACTCATTTGTAATTAGCTCATTAATTATAGATATGTGAATGGATGGGTCTTAGCTTAAAAAGCTTGTTCTCAACATAGGCTTAGTTTTCTCTGTTGATCCTATTCCGGCAGCTTGGTGTTTACCCGCTCTGTATTCTTAGAACTGGAGCACAGGATGATCTGATGCACTCTGAACATCCTTAGTGACTGGGTTCGTGAAGAGGGTTCCATGTCTTTCTAGGCCATGGAGGTTCTTTACAGACTCATCAGTACTGGGGGGTGGTCAGTGGGGCAGGTGCTGAGACTGGAGGGGAGTGGCCACTGTAAACCCTTGACCCCAGGTCGTGGGCAGAGCACCAACAAGAGACCAAGACAATCTTCGGGGGACTCAGGGCTCATCCACAGGACCCATGCCCCTCCTGACGGGACCCCACACAAAGGAAGGCTCTGTCCTGTCTGGTCCTCGCTGGTGAGGCCCATGACACTTTCAGAAAATGGGACGTGTAGGGCTGGGCACACAGCTGAGTGGGTAAAGTGCTTACTGCACATAGAAAGCCAGTGGCTATATGGGTCTATAACCCAGTGGCTGTGTGGGCCTGTAACCCGGTGGCTGTGTGGGTCTGTAAGCTGGTGGCTGTGTGGGTCTGTAAGCTGGTGGCTGTGTGTGTCTGTAAGCTGGTGGCTGTGCGGGTCTGTAAGCTGGTGGCTGTGTGTGTCTGTAAGCTGGTGGCTGTGCGGGTCTGTAAGCTGGTGGCTGTGTGTGTCTGTAAGCTGGTGGCTGTGTGGGTCTGTAAGCGGGTGGATGTGTGGGTCTGTAAGCTGATGGATGTGTGGGTCTGTAAGCTGGTAGCTGTTCGGGTCTATAAGCCCGTCTCTGGGGAGACAGAGATGGTCAGGTCCCTGATGCTTCCTGGCCCAACAGTCTAGTGAGACTATAACTCCAGCCTCAGTGGCAGCTGGTTTTAAAAAAAAAAAATTAGGTAAGAGAGTCATAGAACAAGACACCAGATATCAACCTCTGTCCTGAATGGACAAACCTGTGTGCATACACTTGTGTGTGTATGTGTGTGTGTGTGTGTGTGTGTGTGTGTGTGTGTGTGTGAGCACACGAGAGCATGCATGCATGCACACACACACACACACACACACACACACAAATCTGAGGCTCACATAAATGAACTTCCAACTTATATAAAACCATTGGAATAAATCTCCAGTGACTAGTGATCAGAACCTCCTCCTGGAGTCTGATTGACTTCAAGTTTTGTTTAAAAAAAAAAACCATATTCCTGAAATGTATATACAAGCAGGCACAACTTGACAAAACATTCGGAAACTGAGCAGAGCTCTATCATTGCCACCTAAGTCAGGATGGGGCAACACTGGTGTCCTTCAAACCTTTCTTGGCTCATCAACATCCTGGTCTTCTCCCTCAGCAGAGATAACCTCCCAGGGCTGCCTTCTGATGCCTACAGCAGACGGGCGTGGCTTTGAACCTGATGAAGGTGGAAGTCCCTGGTGGGTGTGCTCCTGCACCAGGCTTCCTCCCTTCCGAGTCTGTGTCTAGTCTGAGGGGTTGGTCAGCAGTGTTGTATATGGTGACAACGTGTCCCATCGCGATGCTATAGTTAGGGTTAGGTAACATGGTGACATTCCCAGCAAGGTCTGCCTCTCCTCCCAAGGGTCAAGGTTGGCCATGGGGGGGCAGTCACTACTTGTCTCTAGTATGCAGAGGTGGGGGATACTGCCAGACATCTTAGGACCCACATGATGGCACCCCTTCCACCATAAGGGAGCTTGCCCTGCAATGCCCCACTGTGAGTAAGTAGTAACTTTGTTATTCGTGGTTCAGGACCAGCTGAGTCAACACCACCACCTTCCTGTCATGTGGCTTACCTCCTTATGCTGGGATTGGTTCATTTTGATGTAGTCAGTCCAGTAGTCAGCTGAGTGCTTCCAATAACGACATGGAGGTTGGTTTTCCCACCAATGTTACACATGTTCATCACTCAAAGGCCAGGGCCACCTCGCTGATCACAGCCTACCTTTGTTTGGCCTAATGTGACCTCTCCTCCTGGGAATCCTGTCTCGCTGTGGTGGCCTCCAGCTCTGTCCTGAGCCTCGGTCAGCACTTGTGTGACCTTTATTCAGTCTCTCTGCTTCTTCTTCTCCTTTTCCTCCTCCTCCTCTTCTCCCTCCTCCTCCTCCTCCTCCTCCTCCTCCTCCTCCTCCTTCTTCCTCTTCTTTTTGGCCCCTTCCTCCTTTGCCAGCTAGCCTGAGAAAGAGGTTTTTTTGGAACACCCGTGAGCATTTAGATTCTTCCTACTTTGAGCATTGCTGTGAGGAGTGCTGCTGTGAATTACTGGGCACATCACCCTCCCCTGCAGGGTGATGCAGTTCTGTGATGGGTGCAGACCAGAGCTCCCAGGGTGATGGGTTCCATGATGGGTGTAGACCAGGGCTCTCTGTGATGGATTCTGTGATGATGGGTGTAGACCAGGGCTCCTAGGGTGATGTGGTTCTGTGATGGGTGTAGACCAGGGCTCCCAGGGTGATGGGTTCTGTGATGATGGGTGTAGACCAGGGCTCCTAGGGTGATGGGTTCTGTGATGATGGATGTAGACCAGGGCTCCTAGGGTGATGGGTTCTGTGATGGGTGTAGACCAGGGCTCCCAGGATGATGGGTTCCATGATGGGTGTAGACCAGGTCTCTCTGTGATGGATTCTGTGATGATGGGTGTAGACCAGGGCTCTCTGTGATGGATTCTGTGATGATGGGTGTAGACCAGGGCTCCCAGGATGATGGGTTCTGTGATGGGTGTAGACCAGGGCTCCCAGGGTGATGGGTTCTGTGATGGGTGTAGACCAGGGCTCCCAGGAACACTGCAGCTCTAGTCAGTTCTTGCCAAGTGGTGAAACAGAGTCATCAGTATCCTGTGCCCCAGGAACCTCCTTTTGCCATCTTGAAATATTAGCGACTCTAGTGGAAATGACTAGTGTCCCATATCAGTTTTGGTCTGTGTTTCCTGCATCTCCACCTCTGTCTTCAGCCCAGGCCTTCTTTCACAAAGACTCTGATGAAGTCTTTTCCTTGTCCCGCCCCTCCCACGCCCTCCCACCCTGCTCCACTTTCATCTTGTTAGTGATCTGTAGCAAATCTTTGACCATTCCAGACACATGTTCCCTGCAGGGGAAATGGATCCCATCTCCATCAGAGGCTGACCTTTTGCAGCCAATCAACTGTTATTTTGGTAAATGGCTTTCAACCTCACTGTCGTCCAGTTGATAACCTCCCCTTTATATTTAGTGCTGCACCATGACCTGACTGATAATTTCCTCTTCATATTTAGTATTTTCATGTCCTGCTGAAGAAGGGCCTGCCAACTTTGGAACTATGAACCTGTTCCCTCACATTCCGAGGGCACTGTAGACTTCTGTTTTCTAATTATACAGTACATTGGAAACTGTGGTGTGAAGTAGGGATTAAGATTTGCTGGTCTCCACACTGGAAACGAGTTGGGGATTTAGAGAGAGAGACATATAGACAGACTCTAGATAAATCATCCTCCACATTGTATCAGTGCCATTTGTCATATGCCGAGTGACCTTACATACCCAGGTCTGTAGCCAGACGTTTTCCTGTGTCCCGCGGCTGCTCAGTCTTAAATAAACACACAGAGGCTTATGTTAATTATAAACTGTTTGGTCTATAGCTCAGGCTTATGGCTAGCTAGCTCACTCATCTTAAATTAACCCATTTCTATTCATCTATGTATCACCACATGTCTCGTGGCTTTACCTGAGTTCCATTACATCTTGCTTCCCAGAAGGTGGCCTGCAGCATCTCCCTCCATCCTGCCTTTCTTCTTCCTGTATCTCTCTTGGATTTCCCACCTGACTGTCTTCTGTCTTGCCATAGGTCAAAGCAGTTTCTTTATTAACCAATGGTAGCAACATATATTCACAGTGTACAGGAATACCATCTCACAACACAGGTCATTTACAGGAATCTGTGCTGTAGCAGTTTTCTCTTAGCACTCCTTGAGAAAGTACAGCCTTGTCCTAGTTAACAGGGATCCACACAATCTAGTATCTACCTGGAAAGTCTGAGCCCACAAGTTCTTCAAAATCAACAACTGACTCTCAGGGAAAGCTCCACATACCACTGTTTACTTTCAGTACATCATTCTCTCTTTCAGAATTTATCTTCAATTCCTGGCTGCTTTGGTGACTTTCTGAGATTCTTTAAATCCAGATTCAGCTTGTCTGGTTTTCCTAAGCAAAGATTTGGTGCAGCCTGATCCAACACATCCAGATTCTGCTAGACTTTCAAACTTCTTTTGCTAAATCAATATATTTTTTTTGTTTTCATACATACTAGGTTCTCTTCTCTTCCCCTAGTTATAGCTTAGGGAATTTACCTCCTCTTCTAGATGGTTAGTTCTTTGAAATAATTGCTTATTCACCTTCTAGCCACAGCCTTCAACATGGAAGCACTCAGTAAATGATTCTAGCCAGATATAAGGATGGATATAGAGACAGATCAATGATTGGGCACATGGATGGATAGGTGGGTGGATGGGTAGATGGGTGGATAGATGGATGGAGGGAGGGATGATGCAAAGATAAATGGATGAATGGATGATGGATGGACAGATGGATGGATGGATAGATGGATGAATGGGTAGATGGGTAGATGGATGGATGATGGGTGGATGAATGATGAATGGAGAAATAGATGATGGATGGAAGGATGGATGGGTAGATGGGTAGATGGATGGGTAGATAAGTAGATGGGTAGATCGATGGAAGAATGGATGGGTGGGTGGGTGGATGAGTGGATACATGGATGATGGATAGATGGGCAATGGATGGATGGATAATGGATGGGTAGATAGATAGATAATGGATGGATGGACAATGGATGATGGGTGGATAGATGGGTGGATGGATACATGGGTGGATAGATGGGTGGGTAGATGGATGGATGGGTGGGTAGATGTTGAACAGATGGATGGATGGATGGATGGATGGATGGATGGATGGGTGGGTAGATGTTGGATGGATGGATGGATGGATGGATGGATGGATGGATGGATGGGTGGGTAGATGTTGGATGGATGGATGGATGGATGGTTGGGTGGGGGGATAGATATGTGGATGGATGGATGAGTAAATAATTTCCATCCACTTAGAACTACATTGTCAGAGGAAACTGGGTGCTTTTATGAATAACTCTACAGCTTGACTCAGCAGTTGAGGTCTAGGTCTGGGAAATGACAGTTTGCTGAAGATTTGCCTAAGGAATGCTGACTCACATAAATCCATAATCCAGCTAGAGACTTTAATCACATCTCATGTCTGAGATTACATTCTTTCAAAGGCTGGATATGTTCAAAAGATTCAACAGTAGAACCAGTGTGCCCCCCTCTCCCAGTGCAAGCCTGGGGAGGTCCCTCCTGTTCATTGCTGAGGGGCAGGATGGAAGACTTCAAGGAGATAAGATTGCAGCCCCATCACAGATCTGATATCTGGAGGTGGACAGCGCCATATAGAAATGAAGCCAGGCTCTTGGAGAATGTGTTCTAGACTGCACCTTCAAAATTGGCTTAGAAGCTACTGTTCATAAGTCACAAGAAATGATTTTGGTAGACTGGGGTCTGAATTAATCATCCTACGTGAGACAGACACAGCTGCCCTCCCACCTCCCTCCCAGCACACTCTTCAGCTTTCTCATGCCCTCCAGTCTGTGAATCCCTTCAGGCTACTCTTCTTGACTCTGGAACTTCATAAAGAAAAGACGTGTATAGTTAAGAAACACACATTGTTTTGGGTAAACATGAAATTATAGTATTGGTGGGGCTGCACTTTGTGTGTGTGTGTGTGTGTGTGTGTGTGTGTGTGTGTGTGTGTGAAAGAGAGAGAGAGAGAGAGAGAGAGAGAGAGAGAGAGAGAGAGAGAGAGAGAGAGGAGAGAGAGAGCCCCAGGGGCCAGCCTAGCCTCAGAGACATAGACTTCTCAGTGGGACTTATCATTGAAGGGTGGTACAAGTATCTGATTTTTAAAAGTCCCCTCTCCCTCATGGTGATCCCAGGAATGCGGACATTAGCAAGCATGTAGCATCATCTTGGATCCCAATATGCATTTTACCCTAGTTGTCCCCAGACAGTCTTACATCACCAGGTTTTTTAAAAGAAGGACCTTATGAGGGGGCACACTGAATTCAGTTGTCTGTGTTAGAGAAGTCTGAGGCTTCCTGACAGACTGACTAGGCAGGAAGCACCATAGCACCCACCAGGTCTCCGTTATGTGCCTGTCTGTTTGTCCTAGCCTGCACTCTGTCCCTCACCCTCTGCCTCCTTCACTGAAATGGATTTTTTGTCACCTTTCCAGGAATGATTCTTTTTAATTGACACAGGCTTTGTCCACATTTTCAGAGTGCAGGACCATAATTCAATGTGTGTACAGTCTGCAGTGCTCACATCAAGGTCACTCATTCATCCTCTCTTCTCCTCTAACTCTGCCACTTCCATGGATTTGGAATCTTCAGAATCCTCCAGCTATTATAAATACATCACGAGTCCCAGTAGACCTCTGTATTGTGCTGTAGGATACGGACTGAGCCCTGATGTCTATCGGACTTTTGGTCCCCATTCTAGGCTCTCTTACTCTCCACATCCCTCTTTACCCATCCGGGTCTCTAGGTCACCTGACAAGCCCCTGCTCCTGATACCCGTGAGGCGGGCATGGGCAAAGCTTGGGATGCTCTACAGCCCTGTGGATGATCTGTGGGTGGGATCCCCTGAGGCAGCTCACCAGCCTGGCTTCTGTGTGAAGGACTGGCACCTACTGGAGCAGCAGAAGGAACTACAGACAAGGCTGGCAGCCATCCTACCTCACTGCATCCATGCCTGTTTCACTCCGGTGTCCACACTGTCAAGTCAGGAATGAGTGGCTCCTACTGACCTCATCCTTTTGGCTCCGTCACCCCCTGGTCCCCCTTGCTTCACACCACCCCTCTCAGCCTGCTGTCCTCACTGAACCTCGCTTCCTTGCCTGCAGAGTGTAGGTAGTCATCATTGCCTACTGAGAGCTTTGCAGATGGAATCGGCTAATAACTGGTGGGTGGGACCTCCCCTCCCGCAGGCACTTATCCTTCCAACCCATCAACACCATCACTGCCTCCCCTCCTCCAAAGCCTGACTCATCCCCCGCCTCCAGAAAGCCTGTGCTCCAGGCTCAGTACACATGGCAAGCTCCCTTGCCAGCCCCTTGCTGCATTTATACTGCAAGCTTCACATTTCACTTGTAACTTCTTGTGCGGCAAGCCCTTCTTCATGGACGCATCCCGAACTTGCACCAAAGATTTTTACTCCAAGGTGGGGGTGGGGGGGAGATAGCCTGTCTTCCACTTCTGTAAAGACTTACAGTCTTGAGACAGACAGGCCAGACTAGACATCTCAGTTTAGCTGCCTCCTCGGCAAGCCTGTGGGCCCCTCTGAGCCTCAACTTTCTCATGTGTAAAATGGGACAGTAGGAGGTAAGGCAGCAGAGTGGCTGGGAGGTGAGGAGCTAAGCCTGCATCCTTCCATTTATCATGTGTCCCCTGGCTTACCATTTCTGAGCCTCGTGTGTGACAAAGGCATGTACCTCAGGGAACATAGTGCCAACACAGCCGGGGGATGTGTGCCTCGTGCACAGTCCCAGGCAGGCACCATGCCAATTTTCAGCATTTGCTCTCTTGGATCTGGTTCCTGCACCACTGGGCCATCTTCAGAGGAAACTGATTCCTCACCAGTATTGAAGAACAGCAAGGCCTTTTTAACTCTCTCTGCTGTGTCAGGGTGTGGGTGAGGAATGGGGGTGACAACTCACCTCTGGGGGTGACTCACAGTGTCATTACGTCTGCATCGAGTCTCCCGCAGCTCCAACCGGCTCTGGCTCCAGCCGGACGCCAAGGCAGGAATTGTGAATTCTATTGTGCCGTTACGTCCGATGACAGCTTCCAGAGGCCTGTGAGTTGGACCTGACCTTTTTCTCTCACTGTATCATGATGGTCTTTAAGAAAAATATGTGAAAAACAGAATAAAACTTGGCTATGGGCCCACCTTATCTCTCAGCCTCCGGGCCTCGGGACCTGGGAAGAATAAGGAGTGAACGGTCTCTGACCACTGAAGGTCCTGGTCTAGGTCCTGATCCACTTTGCAGGAAGGCTGTGAGCAGTGGCTTCACCCCAGCGAGACTCAGTTTGCCCATATGTAAGGTAGGACAATGGCACCGATCCAGGTGAAGTGGGGCAGTGGCGTCATCATTCTGTGGTCCATGCCCATGGAGCACAACTGCTGTGGTCACGCTCGGGGTAAAAACACAGGAGTCCCATCCACAGGACAACCTGGCAGGGGAAGGGTATGCTCTGTAGGAGAACCCTTCTCCACAGCTGGCTGCTTCTGAGCATGAACCAGAGCCAGAGGTCACCTCTCCTATTCTGCCAGGATAGGACTTGTTTATTCCTTAACATCCGTGCTCAGCCTAGGGTCTTCCTCGGCCCCGATGCCAGAGCTATCAAGGACAAACAACCAGACAGGTGTTACGATATTAAAACAGATCAGATTAATGACGAGCAGCACTTGGAGGTGAAGCCGCATGCGCTCATCCCCAGGTATTTGAGGGGACCTGGTTTCTGAACCCCCACAGATACCGACATTTGTGTTACGGTCCAGATTTGTCCAGAGTTTGTACCACCCCTACCCCGCCAACCCCTCATGCCCTAAGTCACTTTATAATACCCAACACTGTGACCTCACTGACCTATAAAGAGTGGTCAGATTGTATTGCTTAAGGAAAATGACGAGAAAGAATATCTGTGTGTGTTCCATATAGTCACGGTTATTTTTCAAATAATCTTTATCTGGCTGAGTTCACAGATGCAGAATCTGCAGATGGGGAGGGCTGGCTGCACATGCAGGTAAAACTACGGGATGTGTTGACTGCTCTGAGGCCCTGGCATAGATGGGGACTGACCAGCAAGCAGACCTCATCTCTACTTCCTAATAAGACCCTGAGACCTAAGGAAGGGGAAGAGCCAAGATTTGAACCCACTGTTACTCACTTAAAAACTCATTTTTCTAACCTTGCAAATTCCAATATTCCAAAGATTTTGTATCCTGGTATATCTAACCATCCTCCGCAACATTAGGCAACCGACACACAGGCATTCCTATGTAATGTTCCTGTGGATTCACTAGCCAGCATTTATTGGACTCCTACCATGTGATAGGCACCGGAGTATTTCTAATAGCTGAACATAGTTGAGTTGAGCACCTACTGTGTGCCAGAGGATTGAAGACTACCCTCATGAACCCAGTTTATGTTTATGGGGCTTCTGCATACCGGGGTTTCCCTAGCTCACTCCATATGTATTTGCTGAGCATCTGCCATGAACTAGGGCATTAATCTAGGCCTGCTAAATATAACATATTTCTAATATGGGCTTTCCTCTCCGTAACGCTAGCAGGTGGACATGGACCCCCCTGTTTCCCAGCCAAGGAAATTCTGGCCTGGAGAATGTAAGGCAACAATCCCAGTGATAATATCATTCAGGACAGCCCTAGACAAAGTCCCCAGCCACCAAGCTCTGATGTCAGAGGTAATATCGGTCTTGTACTGACCACAGAGTCTTGCAAAAGGCCACAGAGACAAGTACATTGCTCTGTATTGGCTCACCTACATGGGACTCCACTTCAGCTACTTCCTCTCTGTGTTCCACAAGAGTGTTCCCTTTCCCTTGTCCTGCCTGGAGGTCGTAACTCCTACCTCTCAGGGTTGCCATGGAGGCAGGAGGGATGCCAGGCTGTTTTCTTCCCCGATCCCAGGACAGGGCCCAGTACGGATGTTCATGAACGTGCCATGGCTGTGACCACTGACTATCTCTGCATTTGAGCCTCCTCAATGACTGCTCCTTGGAGTGACTAAGGGACAGGCTGATGAAGTCCCCAAGACAGCTCAGGAGCCTCTCTTCAAAGACTAACCCCTTCACTGACATTCATCATCCTGTCCTCCAGCTGCTCAGAGATCCCTCAGTACTGTAGCATCTCCTTGGCCAGGTCTCTGAAAGTCAGGTGGACATCTTTACTGTCTGCCCTGCATCCATCACGGGAGGGTGACAGAGAGTATTCTAGCCAGGTCACCCTGAAGGACACTTGAAGGGCAAGAATGAGTGTCCTAGGCCTGGGTACCTGCACACAGGCTATCCTAGAAGGTTACAGAGCTGGGACAGTGCACTAGCCTTGAGTGGCAGAGCTAGGATCCTTTCCCCAAAGCCCAGTGGCTGTCTGGACCGATAAATCCCACAGTGTATGCACAGACAGCTGATGTAGACAGCAGCAAGGAAGGCTGAGAGGGATGGGGGGATGAGGGACATGGGGTTCTGTGCAGTGGAGCTGAGAGGGAGTTCTCTACTCCTCACCTGACACCCTCATCCTCTGCAGTTCCCCCCCCCCCAGGAATCCACATGATATGGTTTGTGTCCCTGCTGATCCCAGACCTGCCCAGGAAGGCGGGGCTCAGCCCTGGGCTCTACTCATGAAAGTCAAGGCCACACCTGCAGCACTCAGGGCCACCAGCCTGGGCCACCTACACCTTGCATAGACACACACAGGCCTGGACCCTCGGACCTGCATCTGGGTTCCTGACTGATCCTGCTCCCCAGCCTGCCCCCACCTTTTCCTTCCAGAGATGAAAAGGGCAGAACCAGACCCTCCTGTGACTCTCCATCCCCCCTCCTCCGCCCTCACCTCTCTCTCTCCCCTTCCCTCCCTGACCAGCTGGGCCCTTCATCTTCCTACCAGTCCCCACCTCTCCCTGCACCTCACCCCACGGTCTCCAAGGTGCCTCTTCCTTTCCCTACTCCACTTCCTCTTACTCCCCAGCCCTCTTCTCTTCCGGTGCCTCCGTCCTCCCGTTATTCTCCTCATCTTGCTCCCTCCTCCTCTTCCTCCTCCACCCTGATTACATCCTCCATTTACTGAGCACCTACTGTGAGCCGGGCTGAATACTGAGTACAGGGCTAAGAGACAAGACCCTGCTGACACGATGAGTTTGGAGTCTTGACTCTTCCACCTCCCTTCTCCTCTTCTGTGTGTCTTTCCTCCTCCACACCATCCTCCCTACCTTCCTGCAGCTTCTGGTCATTCCATTTCCTCCCAGCTTGCCCTGGCATCAGAAGCCAACAGTCATGGTGGGAGTTGGGATCAGTGGGTCTGCAGAGTCCCAGTCTGCAGGCGGCAGCAGGCACCCTTGCTGTCATCGCCCACTCCGAGTGGCAGGCGACGAAGGAGACTGAGGCCTGAGAGACACTCATCACCCCTACCTCCTTTCGGGGCCAAGACAGCATGGAAATGACTTTTGTCAGCTTGGCAGCAGGCCACTGGCCCTGACAGCTCAAAGCTGTTTATTACAAAGGAGAATGAAATGAAAAGTGTGTGTGTGTGTGTGTGTGTGTGTGTGTGTGTGTGTGTGTGTGTGTGTTGGAGAGGGTGTTCCAAAGCACTGCTCTCTGCAAGCATGCCTTTGGGTGATTGGAAAGCAGTCACTGGGCTCCACACTCAGTGCTCAGCCAGGTGCAGCTGTGATGGGACAGAAAGTGACAGGCGGGACACAGGAAAGAGGAGACAGCTGCTGGGGAGAAGTGTGAAGCTTTTGTTTTAGCACACGGGGCCGCCCACTTCTTGTGGGGTGATGCAAGGTCACCCACCGCCCGTGTGGTGGTCAGTTTTCCCTTTATCCATCTTAATTCCACGTGTGGTCTCATCTCGCTGTGTCTCGTGGTGGGTTACATCTGGAGGCTGGAAGGTTAGGGATGGGATGGTGATAACCAAAGCCATGTGTGATGAGCTGTGACTTGGTCCTGTGTTCCTCTTGATTGAAGAACAGATGCCCAGCGCAGAATCAAGAGCTTTTCCTCTTCTTTTCCCTAACCAGCTGCCCATGAGGCCAACGTTGCTGAGCAGGGAAAGTGGGGCTCCCTGGAGGGCAGGGGGACACATAGAACAGGGGCTGAAGATAGGGAGGTCCTGGCTCATTGTCATCGTCCACGCTTGCGCTGCCTGGTCCGCAGCACGGAGCAAGGGACGATGAGTGCAGCCAGCCCTACGCTCCATCCTCATGAAGCTGTTCGGTGGGACCCATGATGAGCTGACAGTATCTCACAGGTGACACGCTGGCAGGATCCCCTAGGAGAGAAACCCATGGGATGGGGGAGGCTCTGGCCTCCGGTGTTCTTTGAGTCATGATAACAAGATACCATAGTCCAAGTGGCTTATAAACCATAGAAGTTGTGTTCTCAACCTTTGCGGGCTGAAAGTCCAAGTTCATGGAGCCGGAAGATTCACTGTCTGCTCATGGGTGGCTGTCCTCTCTATCCCGGTTTGAAGGAATGGGGCAGTTTAGCTGTCTGAAGTCGTGTGTGTGTGTGTGTGTGTGTGTGTGTGTGTGTGTGTGTGTGTGTGTGTGTAGGCCAGAGGTCAACCTCAGATGGACCCTCAGGATCCATCCACCTTGGGTTTTTGTTTTTTTTGGTTTTTGAGACAGGGTTTCTCTGTGTAGCTTTGCGCCTTTTCCTGGAACTCACTCGGTAGCCCAGACTGGCCTCGAAATCACAGAGATCCACCTGGCTCTGCCTCCTGAGTGCTGGAATTAAAGGCGTGCGTCACCACTGCCCGGCCACCTTGGGTTTTGAGACAGGCTCTCTCACTGGCCTGGAGCTCACAGATTAGCATAGCTGGCTGGCCAGTGATCTGCGGGGGCCACCTGTCTCTCCCTCCTTAGTGCTGTGTGACAAGTGTACACTGTCACACCAGCCTCCATGTGCCGGCTTAAGTCCTCACAATTGTGTGGCAAGCACTCCACCAACTGAACCACTGCCCCCCGCAGCCCTGGGGCTTTGTATAAGGGTAAAAATAGGGCATTAATCCCATGTAAGAGACTCACCCTCAAAGTTGGTCACCCCCAAGATTCCACCACCTAATACCTGTGGGGTATAATCACAACCTAAGAATATGGAGGTTGGCAAAGACCTGGACCCCTCGCCTGGCTGTGCCCTCCCATCTCCTGTCAATCATCTCCTCTGGGGGGCCTCAGTGTGGCTGTATCCTCAGATTCCAGACTGCCGCCCCTCATGAGCTACCCTGTGTGATTTGGGGTGAGGTGGCGAATTCCAGCCAGGAGCAGGATGGATGCTTTCCTCAAAGCTTTGGACCAGCATCCCAGCCACCTTTGGCATATGGCAGACCTCCTACACTTGTCCCAATTGTCACAAAGCCAACAAGCATCCGGAGCCTGAGTACACCTTGTTCCCACCTCACGGCTGGCCTGCTCTGGCTGCTTCGTCTGCCATTGCCAACCCTGACATCTGCTGTTCCTTTCTGTTCCTAAATAAATTATGAGAATTCGCCGGTGGGTGGACAGCAGCTTATTTCCCTAAAAGGGAGACACAGAAAATTTTTATTAATGGAAACACCCCTGGCCTGTTGCCTCTCTAAAGAGCACCCTTTATTTTATGCTCTATAATTCCTTCACACACCACTCAAGACTCCGGCTTTGGGAATGGGGGCTTTGGGGATGTGGTGCCCAGCTGCCATAAATGACTGCATAAAAATGGAGACTGTTCCATCCCAGAATAGAAGCTGCCTGCCCCCCCCTCGATACGCCCCTCTCCCCCCCCCCCCACTTCTGTAGAGATCTGGCTTCAAGTTGATTTCATGTGAATCTTTTCCTTTAGGGGAAATGGTTTTTAAATGCCTCCCCATCCTTCACTCGACGAAGCCACCAGAGGTCCTCATGACATCCCTCACCGAGACACAACTGTGGCACCTGATGCCCTGGCTCCCCACTTGTTGGCGTCAACCTCTGAGCTTAGCCCTGGATAAATAAGTCACCCTGCATGTTTCCCCTCCAAGCATGGGAAAATGAATTACTTGCTTATCACACACCAGGCTCTGGAGTGATGTTCTATCCTGTCAGATAGAATGTCCCATACGTCCAAGTCACCCATAGTAGCCGCAGTGTTTATCCACTCAGATGTACTTAGCTGGGCTTAATTATAGATAGAAATTGCATCTCAGAAAGCAACGCAAAATCATTTACACAGCTGGAGTTTCCACATCACATCACAGGATTCACTCCAGGCTGCGGCAGGGACCGCCTTTACCAAGACAAAATAACACTCACGCCCAGGCTTAGTGGCTCTCGTGTGGGTCTCAAAAATTGTATGAATTGTGGTTTCTAGTGGTTGCATCTTTCTTCTTGACACAGGGTAAGTGGAGAGTCCAGAGATGCTGAGAAGCTGAGACCACCGGCGGCGGCGGCGGCGCTGAGTGGAGCCTGGGATGCTCCCAGACAGACCTCGAGGGGTGGTTCAGCGTCTCTCCACCCAGTCTTCCCACAAAAGGCCTACCATTTGGGGGATGGGGAAGGCTTTGCTGTCCACGGAAAAGCCACCCCAGAGCGATCAGGTACCCTGTCCTCGTCTCCCCCTTCTCAAAGCATGGCGGCGGCGTCACCCTTGCCCAGGGACAAGCTCCCCAGCCCGTCGGCTGCTCTTTCAGAGTTTGTGGAAGAGCTCCGCAGGAAGAGGGCCCAGAGAGGCCAGGGTTCCTCTCTGCACCTGGGGGAAGGACCCACGCTCCCCATTTTCCAGACCACTGGGGCTTCCTCACTTCGGAGGGGCAGAGCCAGCAGCGACGAGGGAGACCTCTCACTGAGGACTGGAGCAAAGTCTCCTCTGGGAGCAGAGGGGAACCCCAGGGCCACAGCCGGTCTCTCACGGTCCACCAGTCTCAAGTGTATCGCCTCAGAGGGCACCGAGAACGTCGCCCTGATGCCTGACAAGCAGAAGACACGGTTTGGTTCCTGTGAGTCCCTCCTAGAGTCAGGACCCAGCACAAGGAGAAAGCTGAGCTCCCCCATGGCACTGAGGGACCCACTCTTATCACCGACGCTGTGGCCCAGGAGGCGGTGTCTGGAGTCCCCTGTGGATGATGCGGTCTGCCTGGACCTTGGGAAAGAACCTCTCGTTTTCCAGAACCGCCAGTTCTCTCATTTGATGGAAGAAACTCTGGACAGTGACCCATTCAGCTGGAAGCTTCCGAGCCTCAATTACAGACGCCAGACCAAAGTGGACTTTGATGACTTCCTTCCGGCCATCAGGAAGCCCAGCGCTCCTTTGTCCGAGGCTGCCAAAGATGGGATGGAGGCTTCAAAGCATCCAAACGTCCACTTTGAGATGGAAGAGGCCGACCGCTCTTTTCTCTCGGGGATCAAAACCATTTTGAAAAAGAACCCAGAGTCGAAGGAGGACCCCGCTCACCTCTCCGACTCCTCCTCATCCTCCAGCTCCATCGTATCCTTCAAAAGTACAGGCAGTATCAAGAGTGGTCCAAGAGTCCCCAGACTCCAAGGTGACGGGGGCGAGCGGATGTCCCCTGAGCACAGAGAGCCTGATGCTGGGAGGAAAGGGGACGACGTTGAGAGCATAATGAGGAAGTACCTCCAGCAGTAGAGACCTGCGCAGGTAAGCACAGCAGGCCAGGTCACCCCCAGGCCAGGCAGCCTCCAGGGGAAATGGGGTTCTGCTTTAATTCTGGGGTGGCTTGATCCAAGGTGTCAGGGGCCGAGGCTGACGTCACCTACGGCACTGTAAGTTGTAGGAGGCTGCATTGGAAAGCAGAGGGCCCTGGGGGATGCTGCTAAAGACAGTGACAGGGAGCTGAGAGAGAGTTCAGGGGGCAGAGTGCTTTTCTAGCGAGAATGAGGACCTGAGTTCGGATCCCCAGCACCCATGTATAAGCCAGGCAGGCGTGGTGTCCAACTCAGGAGGTGGAGACAGAGGAGACCCGTCTGGCATGTAGGCTAACCAAGGGGACAAGCCCCATGTTCAGCGAGACCCTGGCTCAACATATAAGATGGAGAGAGGCTCAGGAAGACACCAGATGTCTGCCTCAGGCCTCCACAGGCACGTGCTTACACATCTGCACACATGTGAGAGGTTCGGGGAGGTGGCTCAACCAATAGAGAGCTTGCCTTGTAAGCGTAAGGACCCAAGTTCAACCCCCGAAGCCCACGTAAACATTGCTGAGTGTAGTGGCGTGTACCCCAACACTGGAGAAGTGGCGGCAGTGGGGGGCTGGGGCTCACTGGCCAGCCCTACTAGCCTAGTGAGTTAGTTTTGGGTTGAGTGAGAGACACAGTCCCATAAGGCAAGGTGGATATCTCCCGGGGAACAACTCCTGAGGTTGTCCTCTAGTCCCGACAGGCACACACACGTGTGCACACATGCAGCTGCATGCACACACACACATGGACACATGCACACAAAGACAGTGCCGGCCTTTCAGCGGCCCCACTGAGTCTTGTTCCCTTAACCTCTTTCCATGTGGGGTGGAAGGGGCTGATGTGGCATTCTATCTACAGAATGTTCTCACTGAGCCACCGAAGGTCGGATTGGAGGGTGCATGCCGAAGGGAGAGATCCAGTGTTTGCTTTATCTGTAGGAGAGACACTGGAGCCCGGGATGGGGGCTGGGAAACGTGTGCAGAGTGTGCAACAAGAGAGCAGCCAGGGTTTTCCCACCTCACCTCTGTTTCCAGCCCCAACCCTGCACAGGACAGGTGTCCATCACATGCAGACTGACCTCTGTCCAGTGCATGTATCAGCTGCGGGTTACTGCTCATGGTAACCCAAGAGGTGGTTAGCCCTAGTTACCGTTTATCCCCACTTCCCAGGCTGACCAACTAAGGAGCAGAAAGTTCAAAATTACCTAGGCAGACCTGAGACCCAGAACCCCAGCATCCTTCCATCTCTCTCCCAGGCTCACCCTTAGGTCCACCACCCAGGTGTCTTCAGCACAGAAGTCAGTGCAGCTCTGTCTGTGGTACACGGCCAACAATAACGTCCCACTACAGAATCTCAAAGCCCAAGGCTGAGGTCGCCAAGCTGTGGCACACAGTCGCTCAGTGTGTGCACTGACTGCCGTGGCCCCTGGGCTTCCCGGAAGCCCGTGCTCATGCACACCTGCTCCTTCGAGAGGCACCCTTGGCCCATTGTAAAGTCACAGCCCCTTCCGCAGAGACCGGCTCGGGCTGTATCCAAGCAGATTAATTTGACTTAGCGTGGCCTTCTCTTTGCTCTCAATTACCAAGTAAAGATCTGATATTCATTTACATTATTATGCTCTCGGGGACAGGGGAAGCAGTTTCAAAGGCCAAGTAAAGGGCACACGTCCACACGGGGATGGTGCTTGGCACACACTGGCCCAGAACACCTTGTCTCTGCCATTATTATGTTTTTTAACTCAAGTGTCCTCTTCCCTCTGAGGATGTTCACTGTACTGGGGAGCTCCGGCCGCATGTCTCCCAGATTCCCAGGCTGGGGTTCTAAACCACACTGAGCAGCCCAGGCAAACCCCAAGCCCCAGGTTCAGCTCCTCCCTCCCCCATGGCTAGCCATGAGACCCCGAGTGCTAGTCAACAGCTGTGTCTCCAGTAGGGTGGGTAGGGGACAGTAACCAGTACCTGTAGGGTTAATAGGAATTCAAAAGATCAGCTGGGTTGGTGCTACATGCCTGTGATCCCCATGCCTGGGAGGTTTGGGCAGGAGGGTCACAAGTTCAAGGCCAGCCTGGGTGTAGTGAGACCCTGTCTTAAATACACATACATACACACAGAGGAATGTATACACATATACACACACATACACATATACCTGTACATACACATACACACAAATATATACACACATGTGCATATATACAGAAGCAACACATATACATACACACATGTGCATATGTATATATATGCATAGACATTGATACACACACATACACACATTTTCTCATACACTTACACACATACAGAAACACACATATATATATATTCACACACACAGAGAGAAAAATAAATACAAGAGACTGGCCTAAGCTCAGTGGAAAGCAGGCTGCTTTAATTTTGACACCTGGGTCCCGTGTGGACCTGCTTCTCATTCCTTTGATCCACTCACCAAGAAGAAAGGTTAACAGTGGCTCGGGGTTCTGGAAGCTCCAGTCCATGATGGATGGGCTCTGTGGCTTTGGGCCTGTGGGAGATACCACAAGGCAAAGCCAGTCCCTCAGGGTGGACAGGGAAGAGGAGAGAGAGGAGGAGACGAGGGTCCACAGTGACCTCATGGGGGGCCAGAAACAGCCCGTGGGACCCTACGCTGAAGGTGTTCACCCCTCCCAAAAGCATCGTGCAAAGAGGCCTTTAAACTTGGGCCTTTGGGTAGAGTCCAGATCCAAAGAACAGCAGCCCCTTAGAAATTCGTCTGTCCTCCCTCTGAGGCACCCTTCCACTCCCCGAGTGCTCTCCAGGGAGCCCCCTCCCCCAGGCTCGCCAGCCTCATTCCCCATCCCCCTGTGTTTGCTTCCAGCCTCCCCAGACACCACTGCCGCCAAAGACACCCACTCCAAAGTCCTGGAGAGAAAGAGAGAGACCCCCAGACCCCTGGGGCCCACCACCCAGAGCCAGACACCCTGGCCACCCTCAAGACGTGGGATGGGCCCAGAGAGGCACACCCCAGCGGGTCACCATGCTGCACATGTGCTTGGTCTGGATTCAATAAAGTTGATTTCCCTGGATTCTGTGTGGTTTCTCCATTCCGGAATGGCCACCTTGGACTCTGCTGGGGTACGGGTCGGGGAGTGAGGGCCCCAAAGGATGGGATCAGCCCAAGCGCTTAGTAAGGTAGGTCTGATACCATACGTTCACTCTCACTGTGTCTACAGGCCTCGGCCTGCCTCTTCATCAGACCGTGGCCTGAAGTCAACTTTGGGTGTCTCCTTCCCTCATTCTCTACCTTGTTTTCCGAGCGGGTCTCTTTGAGTTTGCACGTGCTAATCCAGCTTGCCAGGCTGGCCCCAGGTGCCTGTGACAACTCCCCTCCCTAGTGCTGGGATCACAGCTATGTGTTAATTTATTACTCCTTTTCCTGGGGCTGTCCTAAAACACCATGACTAAGGCAGCTTGGAGAAGGAAGGGCTTACTGTTCCAGAGGGATGAGAGTGCATCGCCTTCACGGTAGCAAGTGGCAGGCATGGCGGCTGACCCGGGATGCCAAGGGCTCTCATTCCATGAATCGTGAGCTCAAAAAACAAAGAGTAACTGGAAATGGCATGAGTCTCCAAAGTCTCAGAACCCGCCTCAGTGACACACTTCCTAAGCCTTCCGGAGCAGAGCCACCAACCGGGGACCGAGTGCTCACATACATGAGCTCACAGTAGACGTTCATTCAAACCACCACAACCACCAAGCCCGGCTGTCACATGGGTGCCAGGGATCCACGCTCAGGCCCCAGGTTTGTGCAGCAAACACTTTACCGACTGAGCCCTAGCTCAGGCCAGGGTCGTTGTCCGCCATCTCCCTGGATCCACAGTCACCTCCATCCTTCCTGTCATTTCTCTCTGCTTTTGTGAGTACACAGGAACACACAAGCGCTGAAAAGCCCAACACCCTGAGCACAGAGACAGGCCATAAATGTGTGTATCCAGTGTGTTTCAGGACCTGTGAATATGCACTCCACCAGCCCCTCCCACATCCAGCCCCTACCACACTCAGCTCCACCCACAATCAGCCCCTCCCACCCAGCCCCTTCCACACTCAGCTCCACCCAAATCAATCCCTCCCATTCACAGCCCCTCCCACACTAAGCTCCACCCATAATCCGCTCCTACCACACCCAGCCCCTTCTTCTCACATTCCCGCCCACATTCACAGTCCCTCCCATACTCAGCTCCACCCACAATCAGCTCTACCCACGCTCACATCCCCTCTCACACCTCAGCACACTGGAACCATAAACTACACAGGACACATCTTCCAGCCTCACAGCCAAGATACTGTTTTCTTTAAATACCCTCGAAGGAGTCAGAATAGTGATTACCAGTTAATAACAGCCAGCTAATGGTCATTGACCACACACTCCGTGGCTGCTGCTGGGCCAGCATTTCTCACTGTTGTTACCTGGCAGTGTTACAAAAAGTCCCGAAAGATAGCAGCAAAGATCCCCTTCTTAAAAAACAGGACCAAAGGGGTGTGACACACAGAATCAGTGTGTCCATGTCCTCCTCCCAACTGTGGCCTAGGGTGGGGACCTGTGAGTTGCTGGGTGGATTGTGGGTGTGACTGTAGGTGAGTCCCGTTTGCCTGGCTATGGGGACAGTCCTCTAGGGCAGGAGTGTGGGTGTCATGTCTCAGTTCTGGAGGATGGATGCCAAGGGTCAAGAGGCCAGCCCTCTGAGAACTGTGGGAGCCTCTCCTCATCTCCTGGACGCTTCTCACCATCTCTACACATCTGGGAGCACCCACCCTAACGGGCTTTTTACAACTTGATTGCCTGTCTCTAAATAAGGTCGTGGTCTGGCGTCCTTGCTGTGAGAGCTGTGATGTGTCTCTCTTGTGGCATAGGATGGACACGACTGAATCAATACAATGGGGTAGGAGAAAACAGAGACACATCAGCTCTGAGCATGGCCAGGGGGACGATGGGAAGAAAGGAGGGTAAGGGCTTGGGCTGGGGTAGAGCTCTAGGTACGGTACACGTGGGGTGCGGTGGACTTCTGTGCTCCCAAAGTGTCTTCCGTCTTCCCACCAAAGAGTCATCAGTGGGATGTGAAGGGAGCAGGCAGAACCTCTGTGGGCTCAAGGTCCTGGTAGAGAACAAGGCATGACCCAAAAGCCTGCTGAACTTGGCCGTGGGGAACATATAGGAACTACAGGCCGCACCACAGTGCTCACAGGGTCACAGACCCTCTGCCAAGTCACTCCCCGCTGCAAGGCTCAGTTGCTCACCTCTGCAATGGGAGCACTGAGATTGGAAGACATGGGTAAAACAAGCTGCCTCGTTTACTTCAGACCCACGATAGAATAGCACAGGGTGAAAGACCTCAGTCACAGGGTGAAAGACGTTAGTCACAGGGTGAAAGACCTCAGTCACAGCGTTCACTTCAGAAAATAATAACATCTGAGGTCTGAAACCAAGTGCCGTGGACATTGACTCTGCCAGGGACCATATCCTAGGCCAACAGATTGCACTGTTCTCTCAGTCCTCACACACCTTTACTCTGTCTGTCCTCACACCTTTACTCTGTCTGTCCTCACACCTTCACTCTGTCTGTCCTCACACCTTCACTCTGTCAGTCCTCACACACCTTCACTCTGTCTGTCCCCACACACCTTCACTCTGTCTGTCCCCACACACCTTCACTCTGTCTGTCCCCACACACCTTCACTCTGTCTGTCCCCCCACACCTTTACTCTGTCTGTCCCCACACACCTTCACTCTGTCTGTCCTCACACACCTTTACTCTGTCTGTCCCCACACACCTTCACTCTGTCTGTCCTCACACCTTTACTCTGTCTGTCCTCACACACCTTCACTCTGTCTGTCCCCACACACCTTCACTCTGTCTGTCCCCCCACACCTTCACTCTGTCTGTCCCCACACCTTCACTCTGTCTGTCCTCACACCTTCACTCTGTCTGTCCACACACACCTTCACTCTGTCTGTCCCCACACCTTCACTCTGTCTGTCCCCACACCTTCACTCTGTCTGTCCTCACACACCTTCACTCTGTCTGTCCTCACACCTTCACTCTGTCTGTCCCCACACACCTTCACTCTGTCTGTCCACACACACCTTCACTCTGTCTGTCCTCACACACCTTCACTCTGTCTGTCCTCACACCTTCACTCTGTCTGTCCCCACACACCTTCACTCTGTCTGTCCACACACACCTTCACTCTGTCTGTCCCCACACACCTTCACTCTGTCTGTCCACACACACCTTCACTCTGTCTGTCCTCACACACCTTTACTCTGTCTGTCCCCACACACCTTCACTCTGTCTGTCCTCACACACCTTCACTCTGTCTGTCCTCACACCTTCACTCTGTCTGTCCTCACACCTTTACTCTGTCTGTCCCCACACACCTTCACTCTGTCTGTCCCCACACACCTTCACTCTGTCTGTCCCCACACACCTTCACTCTGTCTGTCCCCACACACCTTCACTCTGTCTGTCCTCACACACCTTTACTCTGTCTGTCCTCACACCTTTACTCTGTCTGTCCTCACACCTTCACTCTGTCTGTCCTCACACCTTCACTCTGTCAGTCCTCACACACCTTCACTCTGTCTGTCCCCACACACCTTCACTCTGTCTGTCCCCACACACCTTCACTCTGTCTGTCCCCACACACCTTCACTCTATCTGTCCCCACACACCTTCACTCTGTCTGTCCCCACACACCTTCACTCTGTCTGTCCCCACACACCTTCACTCTGTCTGTCCCCACACACCTTCACTCTGTCTGTCCCCACACACCTTCACTCTGTCTGTCCCCACACACCTTCACTCTGTCGTCTGTCCCCCCACACCTTCACTCTGTCTGTCCCCACACACCTTCACTCTGTCTGTCCTCACACCTTTACTCTGTCTGTCCTCACACACCTTCACTCTGTCTGTCCCCACACACCTTCACTCTGTCTGTCCCCCCACACCTTCACTCTGTCTGTCCCCACACCTTCACTCTGTCTGTCCTCACACCTTCACTCTGTCTGTCCACACACACCTTCACTCTGTCTGTCCACACACACCTTCACTCTGTCTGTCCCCACACCTTCACTCTGTCTGTCCTCACACACCTTCACTCTGTCTGTCCTCACACCTTCACTCTGTCTGTCCCCACACACCTTCACTCTGTCTGTCCACACACACCTTCACTCTGTCTGTCCTCACACACCTTTACTCTGTCTGTCCCCACACACCTTCACTCTGTCTGTCCTCACACACCTTCACTCTGTCTGTCCTCACACCTTCACTCTGTCTGTCCTCACACCTTTACTCTGTCTGTCCCCACACACCTTCACTCTGTCTGTCCCCACACACCTTCACTCTGTCTGTCCCCACACACCTTCACTCTGTCTGTCCCCACACACCTTCACTCTGTCTGTCCTCACACACCTTTACTCTGTCTGTCCTCACACCTTTACTCTGTCTGTCCTCACACCTTCACTCTGTCTGTCCTCACACCTTCACTCTGTCAGTCCTCACACACCTTCACTCTGTCTGTCCCCACACACCTTCACTCTGTCTGTCCCCACACACCTTCACTCTGTCTGTCCCCACACACCTTCACTCTGTCTGTCCCCACACACCTTCACTCTGTCTGTCCCCACACACCTTCACTCTGTCTGTCCCCACACACCTTCACTCTGTCTGTCCCCACACACCTTCACTCTGTCTGTCCCCACACACCTTCACTCTGTCTGTCCCCACACACCTTCACTCTGTCGTCTGTCCCCCCACACCTTTACTCTGTCTGTCCCCACACACCTTCACTCTGTCTGTCCTCACACACCTTTACTCTGTCTGTCCCCACACACCTTCACTCTGTCTGTCCTCACACCTTTACTCTGTCTGTCCTCACACACCTTCACTCTGTCTGTCCCCACACACCTTCACTCTGTCTGTCCCCCCACACCTTCACTCTGTCTGTCCCCACACCTTCACTCTGTCTGTCCTCACACCTTCACTCTGTCTGTCCACACACACCTTCACTCTGTCTGTCCCCACACCTTCACTCTGTCTGTCCCCACACCTTCACTCTGTCTGTCCTCACACACCTTCACTCTGTCTGTCCTCACACCTTCACTCTGTCTGTCCCCACACACCTTCACTCTGTCTGTCCACACACACCTTCACTCTGTTTGTCCTCACACACCTTCACTCTGTCTGTCCTCACACCTTCACTCTGTCTGTCCCCACACACCTTCACTCTGTCTGTCCACACACACCTTCACTCTGTCTGTCCTCACACACCTTTACTCTGTCTGTCCCCACACACCTTCACTCTGTCTGTCCCCACACACCTTCACTCTGTCTGTCCACACACCTTCACTCTGTCTGTCCCCACACACCTTCACTCTGTCTGTCCCCACACACCTTCACTCTGTCTGTCCCCACACCTTCACTCTGTCTGTCCTCACACACCTTCACTCTGTCTGTCCCCACACACCTTCACTCTGTCTGTCCCCCCACACCTTCACTCTGTCTGTCCCCACACCTTCACTCTGTCTGTCCTCACACCTTCACTCTGTCTGTCCACACACACCTTCACTCTGTCTGTCCCCACACCTTCACTCTGTCTGTCCCCACACCTTCACTCTGTCTGTCCTCACACACCTTCACTCTGTCTGTCCTCACACCTTCACTCTGTCTGTCCCCACACACCTTCACTCTGTCTGTCCACACACACCTTCACTCTGTTTGTCCTCACACACCTTCACTCTGTCTGTCCTCACACCTTCACTCTGTCTGTCCCCACACACCTTCACTCTGTCTGTCCACACACACCTTCACTCTGTCTATCCTCACACACCTTTACTCTGTCTGTCCCCACACACCTTCACTCTGTCTGTCCCCACACACCTTCACTCTGTCTGTCCACACACCTTCACTCTGTCTGTCCCCACACACCTTCACTCTGTCTGTCCCCACACCTTCACTCTGTCTGTCCTCACACCTTCACTCTGTCTGTCCTCACACACCTTCACTCTGTCTGTCCTCACACCTTCACTCTGTCTGTCCTCACACACCTTCACTCTGTCTGTCCTCACACCTTCACTCTGTCTGTCCTCACACACCTTCACTCTGTCTGTCCTCACACCTTCACTCTGTCTGTCCTCACACACCTTCACTCTGTCTGTCCCCACACCTTCACTCTGTCTGTCCCCACACCTTCACTCTGTCTGTCCCCACACACCTTCACTCTGTCTGTCCTCACACCTTCACTCTGTCTGTCCCCACACACCTTCACTCTGTCTGTCCACACACACTTTCACTCTGTCTGTCCCTACACACCTTCACTCTGTCTGTCCTCACACCTTCACTCTGTCTGTCCCCACACACCTTCACTCTGTCTGTCCACACACACCTTCACTCTGTCTGTCCTCACACACCTTTACTCTGTCTGTCCCCACACACCTTCACTCTGTCTGTCCCCACACACCTTCACTCTGTCTGTCCCCACACACCTTCACTCTGTCTGTCCCCACACACCTTCACTCTGTCTGTCCCCACACCTTCACTCTGTCTGTCCTCACACCTTCACTCTGTCTGTCCTCACACACCTTCACTCTGTCTGTCCTCACACACCTTCACTCTGTCTGTCCTCACACACCTTCACTCTGTCTGTCCTCACACCTTTACTCTGTCTGTCCTCACACACCTTCACTCTGTCTGTCCCCACACCTTCACTCTGTCTGTCCTCACACACCTTCACTCTGTCTGTCCTCACACACCTTCACTCTGTCTGTCCACACACCTTCACTCTGTCTGTCCACACACACCTTCACTCTGTCTGTCCCCACACACCTTCACTCTGTCTGTTCCCACACCTTCACTCTGTCTGTCCTCACACCTTCACTCTGTCTGTCCTCACACACCTTCACTCTGTCTGTCCTCACACACCTTCACTCTGTCTGTCCTCACACACCTTCACTCTGTCTGTCCTCACACCTTTACTCTGTCTGTCCTCACACACCTTCACTCTGTCTGTCCTCACACACCTTCACTCTGTCTGTCCTCACACACCTTCACTCTGTCTGTCCTCACACACCTTCACTCTGTCTGTCCTCACACACCTTCACCCTGTGTGCCCTCACACACCCTCACTCCATCCATCTGGAGTCTCTCTGGGTGTGCAGATTTCCTTTCACATGACTCAAAATGTGCCAGAGCCCACCTTAACAGCTTGGCGGAAGGTAATCCCTTCTTTAAAGGTCCCTGCTAAAAACATGACCTCTTTAATGGTACTGAGATCTCTTGCATTTCAGAGGGTCAGAGTTTGACGCATGGCAGGCATGTACTGTGCAGTAGTCTGTGATTGTTTCACACAGTAATAACAGTGTTAGCAGCTGCTTGACTATTAGATAAGCATGTCTCCTCTCCCAGCCTTCTCCATAAAGCAAAGCTGTTTTGGATGTTGGAAATAAGTTCACACGGCCCTCCTGTGTCTGACTTCCATGCTCTTCTGAGCCTGGAATACATGAGTTCCTTCGAGGTTCTCTGCACCTGCAGCTCTCAGTCAACCAAGATTTGCCGTCACCTACTCAGTGCCAGGCACCGGTCCCCACACTGAGGACATCATGAGAAGGCAACGGGACAAGTGAAAGACGCTGCTCTTCTCTGGGGGACTTTGGAGTTGCAGAGACTCAAGAAGCAAGGAAACAAATCTGCCATCAGAGAGTGAGCCGCTGTGGGAAGAAGAAAAGCTGGGGAAACATTTGTTTTCTGAAACACATTTTACAAAGGAAGAAAGCTGTCACCACCGTTCCGTCATGTACACTGACGCCTCCAGAAAGGTCAAACCTGCTAACAGCAATGAGGCTTTCCTCCCTCAGTCAGGAACAGAAATTCTAAAGAGGATCATTAAGAGTTGATTTGCTAAACCAGACGTGGTGGCACACACCTGTGATCCTAACACCGAGGCCAGGCAGGGGGATGGCCCGCTGGAGGACAGACTGTGCTCTGCAGATTAAGTCTGTCTCAAAACAACAACAACAACAGCAAACACACAGGCCAGGGAGACAGTTCAGCCAAAGCGCCTGTTGTACAAGCGTGAGTCCAGATTCCCCAGAATCAGTGTGAAAAGGCAGCGCCATCCAGAACTGGGGAGTCGGGCAGGAGGAGCCCTGGAGTTCCCCGGCCAGCTCGTATGGTGGAATCCAAGTGTGCCAAGTTCAGCAAGAGACGTCCATTCAAATAGCAAGGTGGAGAGAGACAGGAAGACAGCAGATATCTGCCTGTGGCCTACACACAGAGAGAATAACAGACACAGACAGACATGCATGTGCACACACACACACACACACACACACACACACACACACACACTCCAATGTACCACCCCACAATACAAACCAGATGTCTGGCCTGCAGAGCCCACCCAGGTGGGTGAGTGACCACACCAACATCTCCTCTTCCTTCCAAAGAAGGCACTTTAGACAGTGTGTCCCGAGCTCAGAAAAGCCTTAGACAGTCAGGACTAGAGGGACTCAGGGACAACCCTCAAAGTGAGGCTCAGGTGGTGGTTGGTCTGAGACTAGCCTGTCACCCCAGCACCCAGGAGGTGGAAGCAGGAGGATCGGAAGCTCGGGGTTATCCTGGCCTACATTGTGAGTTCAAGGCCAGGCTGGGATACATGAGACTGTGTCTCAGAAAAGAGAGACAGAGAGAGAGAGAGAGAGAGAGAGAAAGGGAGGGAGGGAGGGAAGGGGGAGGGAGGGAGGGAGAGAGAGGAGCAGTGGGAAGGGAGGGGATGGAAAGGAAGAGGGGAAGAGAGGAGGGGGAGAGAAAGTGGAGAGGAGAGGGGAGGGGAGGGAAGAAAAAGGGAAGGGAAGGAAAGGATGATTTCCCCAAAGGTGCTCAGTGTCCAGGCTGAGTTTGGAATTTTGTGAATACTTATCCATCCAGTAAATCACATGGGCTCTCCTCCTGCCCCACCCCCACCCCCACCCCACCCCCCGTGTGCAACAGAGTTGCTGACTCTGGCTGAGGTCAGATGAGCCTGTGGGCTCTCCTTCTTCCGGCCTGAAGCCGTGTGTAACAGTGTTGCAGACTCCGGCTGAGGTCAGATGAGCCTAGGTACCCCTTTTCCTGAGGCTGGGTGCCAGTGCCCAACACCTCTACATTCCCGGGACCTCCACCGCCCAGAGGTCCATCCCACGACAATACAGACCATACCCGTCCCACAACCCAGAGGTCTCTCTACGCAGCTTAGAGCTGGGGACACTGGGTCTGAACACCAAGGCTCACCTGTGGGAAGAGCAGGGGCAGCTGAGAGGCCCTGACGATGAGGGACATCAGATGCAGCCCTGGAATGTTCTGGGTATAATTACTGGCCTGGTTGAGCTACCTCCGCTGTCCTTGGAAGGCTGTGGGCCGCCTGGGACCCCCCTCTTCAGCCCCGGCTGCCAAGTTACCTGTCAGTGAAAGTCCAGCTTCAGCACAGCAGCAGATGTGAAGCAGCAGCCTGGTGACAAGCTAGCAGGACCTGTCACCCTCTCATCACCACCCCCCACCCACACCCCCAGTTCCTTGTGTGTTTGTGCTGAGCTGAGCTCAGAGATGGGTGACATCACTAAGAGGCGGGATCAGAGGCTCCCTGCCTGGTCAGTGCCCTGAGCAGTCTATGGGAGATTAAAAAAAAAAAAAAATGACTTTTGCTTAGCTGAGAGAGGACCCATATGGGTAGTGGGAGACACTGTACTTGCTGAAGGCCCCTGACAGAACCAGCCCCAGCCTGTGCTCAGACAAGGATGCAACTGGGAATGCCTTCCCAACCCCAGGCACCCACCGACATTCAGAGAAGACAGAAGCCACCAAGAGCGGAGATCTGAACGCAGGGCTCTAGGCCCAGAGTCCAGGATTCTTGGTAATAATGTAGCAGGTGGAGATTGGCATTGTAGCTGTGAGGGGAGCTGGAGGGAATTCACAGGCCATACGGAACTGTCCCTTGGCCACACAACTGTCCCTTCCCCAGCTCTGAGGCCATGGAACCATCCCTTCTCCAGCTCTGAGGCCACAGAACTGCCCCTTCCTCCTTCAAGGAGGTGGACCCTGTCCTCGGGACCACAGAATCACCCCTGGATCATCCTAGCTTCCTCTCTCCCTCCTGTTCTTTCCTGCCCTGGATTCTGTTCTTTTCGGCTTTTGAACTCAGCATCCTCCTGCCTTTGCCTCCCTGAGAGCTGGGGTGGCAGGTGGACACCACCTCTGGCCCCAGCACATCCCCTGTGGATGTTCACTTCTACTGCACCCCAGCCACACACACCCTCCCTCACATGGGGAAAGGCTGGGGACACGACCAGCCTGTTTGCCCACCTGTCTTTGGGGAATCCAATTTCATGCTCAGTGTCTGGAGTGACTTGTACCAAACTGCAATGGCACAGGACGCCACTGAACAGTTCAGATGGACTTTTCCAGAAACAACAAAGACCTGGAAATTATTCTGGAGATCCATTGATCATCTTGTTTGGAGCTTGGTGGCCACCAAGGCTCTAGGCCCCTGCATGGCTACTCACCATTCCTGGGCAAGGGTGTCCCCGGTAGGGATTTGGTGGGAACAGGCAAAGCACTGCCCTGTGACTGAGAGCAGACACCGTGGTGGATCTACCTGTAATCAGTGCAGACTGGTCCCGTCACTTTTCATATAGAGACAGAGGATCAGGGAGGGAGCCTTCATCACCTAATGTCAAAGCAAACTGAGACCAAATTGAACCCAAGGATTTCTCCCTCACCCCTTGCTGCCTCCTGAAGGGAGGAGGAAGTGAGTCAGTGGACCATACAGGGTTTGTGAGGATTGTAAGTAACCAGGATGCATGGGGAAATCCTGCTAGCATGCCTTCGCTCTTGTCTCAAAAACTGGAATCCGTCTGCATCCCCAGGGGGCCCAAACACAGGCTGGTTACATGGTGGGGACACTCCACAGCCTCCCTGTGCCTCAGTTTCTCTCGTGGGACGTCAGGTGATACTGGCAGCCCTGGATTCATCTCATGAACTTCCTCAAGTTCTCTCAGCTTTGTCTAATGACCAGACAACCCATGGCTTCCTGAAGCATAGACGTTGCTATGGCAACATAGTCTATATTCATTGTAGAGTCCCAGCCCTTGAAGCCAAGGACATGGGTCTCTGGCTCCTCCCACCACTTGTAGGTTTTGAAGTGGAGACTGGAGCACCTGGGACGGGAACAGTCAGCCTGGAGCCCACGGGTAACTTGTCAAACAGCCCCTGGGCCAGCTCAGGATGTACCAGGGACCTCTTATTCTCTTTCTTCAGTCTGCTGACCCTCTCCCTCAGTCTCATACACAGATTATGGTGGCCCCGCGTCATTCCTGGAGAGCTTGCAATAAGGCCATGGCAAGGAGCGGCCGGAGACTCAAACAGATGCATGGAAGGTCCCCAGGGTCACACTCAGCTCATCATTAGCACCCCAGAGACATGTGCCGCTGTCTCGGGTCTTAGCGTTTGTGTACATGCTCCACAGCCAGACTCTGGAGTGAGGCATGGGACCGGAGAGCACAGGTTCCCCACATCTGCCCTCAGCCCCATTCTGGTCTTTTTCTCATGCTTTTGTCTCTTCCTGGAAAAATCATTCATTCAATCATTCATTCACTTCTTCCTAAGACAGTCATTCACAGGAGTGCTTGCATAAAAATCAAACATCTTGGCCAGGCATGGGGGTCATGCCTGTAATCCTAGCCACTTGAGAGACTGGGGTAGGATTGGTGCCTGTGAATTTGGGAGCAGTCTATCCAGTGGGTTTCAGTCTACCCTGGGTGACGGTGGTCCTTACGAGACTGAGGTCCTTTCTACCTCCTAAAAAATAAATAATCAAGCATCCCCAATGCAAATACAAGCAGCCACTGTGGAGACAGCATGGGGGTGAGGTCCCACATGGCCCTGAAAATGGAAACGCCATACAGCCGGGCTCTTTAGCTCCTGAGTCAGACTGCTGAATGTCCACAGCAGGCAAATCCAAACTAGGTGCCCCAAGCACGCACGCGCACACACACACACACACACACACACACACACACACAGAGGAAGATGCAGGAAGATGGTTGCAACTGGAGACAGCATCTTAATTAAGTGCATTAGACCAAGCCGAAAAGACAAATGGGGTGTGTTTTCTCTCACTTGTGGACCCATGATTTTATACAGTTACATAAAAATCACAATCACGTGTGTGTGATTGTGTGTGTGTGTGCATGTGCGTGTGCGTGTGTGCGTGTGCGTGTATGTGTGTGTGTGTATGTGTGTGTGTGTGTTTGTGTGTGTGTGTGTGTGTGTGTGTGTGTGTGTGTGTGTAGGCCATGAAACTAGAGGTGACACGGAGGGAACAAAGGGGCCCAACAGAGGGAGGGGATGTATCGATGTACAATGAATGCTTGCTTGAAATTTTTAAAATGGAAGTCAAACATACACCAAGTGCAGCAGCGGCCGCTCCTGGTCTCCGGCTCACACTCGCCTCACCTGCCTTCACCTCACCACGTGAGCCCCTCCCCCGCCCCAGGCATCAGCCTTCCCTGACTTCCAAGTGGGGGCCAAGTCCCTCCACAGCCCCCCACATCCGCACTCCGCCATGATGGTGCAGCAAAGCCCACAGCCCCCTGCCTGGTTAAAGTCCACTCAAGTCACCCTTGTGTCCTCCCAGGTCACCTCTGTGTCTGCCCAGCTGTGACACTCAGGACCCAGCTTCTGGCTGATGCTAAAGAAATTCACTCACAAAGCACTCTCCCTATGGTGGACACACTCTCCCATAGAGTGTGTGAGGGGGGGGCGGTCAGCCCAGTTAAGACAAGTCACAGACGCTACATCGCCATCCCCGTGGAGTGAATGCTCCAGGTGAGGGGGATGGCAGGTAGGGAAGCAGAAAGTAAACTCTGAGGGAACAGGCCACATCTGCAAGGTGGGGAAGAATCTTCCAGGCAGGGGGAGCAGCCAGTGCAAAGGCCCTGAGGCAGGAGCAGCGATGGCCTTCTTGAACACCTTTGAGGACTCTGGCATCCAGGGAATGACATGGGTGAGGGGCAGAGAACAGCAGACCGCTTCTGAGAGGAGAAGTCATGTAGGGCCATGTTCCGTATCATCCAGAGGAGAAATGATCTACATGGTCTATGAGAATCACATGTTTAGTGTTGAATAAGTAATTTATTACGTGTATATAGCATGCCGAAGTAAAAGGAGATGGGGGAAGGAGGGAGAGAGAGTGAAATATGAAATCAAGGGCTGAAAATATCCAGCAGAAACCATCTGGGGAGACTGAGGCAGCTGCAGGATCCCAGGTTGAGCTTTCGCGGCTGAGCTTCCACCTCGGGCACTTTTCAATCAACAGTCACCTGTTGGGAATCAGTCACTTCCAGCTGTTGTCAAGACACTGTGTCCACTCCCGGGCTGCTTTGCCATTCTGTCTCCTGCCTGTCCTGGAGTCGGGGGGAGGGGGGACAATCTATTCCAGACAAGAGCCCTGGAGGACACTTGACACACACGTCCTTGAGTTTGAAGTGTGTGTGGTGGGGAGGGGAGGGCAACCAGCTTCTTAGTGAGCTCAAAGAGCCCACGACAGTGTGCCAATATAACATACGCTACAGGCCGTGTAGGACTCCGTAGAAATCTTTGCTCCCCTCTGAAATGGGAGGAATCTGAGGTAACCAACGCCCTCCCCCCACCTTGCATAGGATGGAAGGGGCTCCCAGAAGGAAAATGGGCCTTCAAGTGCTAAGACAAGAGCAGCCCCCTGGACACCAGGACGCCATGGGCTTCAGGGCACAGCTGTGACTTTGTCTTCCTGGGGTGTTGGCTCACTTTGAGGGCTGGGAGCACAACTAGGCGAGCCTCTTGGTGCCATAGATTCCTGGACACCCAGCCAGCACTCACCAAAGCCAGGCCAGTGCCTGGGTTCACGCACCCTCACCATCCACTGCTCTGCCCTCAGAAGTGTCATCCAGGAATCAGAGAGGGTGGGTTCAGCCAGCATCCTGTGATGAATAGAGAGAACAGCCGGGAATCAGAGAGGGCTGGGGGACCAGGCACCTGGACAGCACCTAGCCCGTAGAAATGGATCCAGTGTCCAGCTACTGCCTCCTTCCAGGTCCCCTCACAAGTTTCACTGAGCAGCTGAAGGGCTCTTCTTCGGCTTCCTCCGAAACCTGGTGGAGCAGTTCTGGCTGCAGGGTAGGTAATATTTATGTCCTCTTTTTCTAAAGGTGAAGGATTTCTCAGGGATGCTGATTAGCACACGAGCAGCCTCCAGGCCATGCTGTAAACACGCAGAATGGAGTGTTCAGAGACCCGATTTGTCCAGAAAACTAGAACAAAGATGCCAGAGGGCTGTAAACACAGCAAGTCTCTCCCAGCTGGGAATGTCTTCCATTCTGTTCCCCGCCCTTTGTTCACTCATTGGATGGTTTATGGACGCACTCAACAAATACCTCCTGGATGTCTGCTGTCCACCAGGCACTGTGCTGAGCACCAGGGAGCCCCAAAGCGCAGGAGCAGGGCCCTACCCCTATAGCACCTAACAGCTGAGACAAGATAAGGTAATGATGGGTATCGTGTGGGAAAATAATGGCAACAATGTTAACAGTGGCTTTATTGCTTTTTAATGGAGGTCTACTTTGTATACAGTGACGCTCTCAAAGGGAAGGCGTGCCAGTGTCTGTTTGACAAATGCCTGTCAAGACTGACCGTCTCTTAATCACTTCTTGCACAGTCGAGAGATTGTTCAGTGGTTAGAGCACATGCTGCAGTATCCTAGAGTTTGGGTCACATAACCAGGTGGCGCGCAACCCTATAGCGACATGTCCAGGGGATCCGACCTCCTCCTCTGGCCTCCGAGGGTACAGTACTCACATGCACACACTTCCACACACAGACTTCCACACATACACCTTGCAATCACTTCAGGGGGTCATTTCCTGTTCCGTCCCTTTTAAAGCTCCCCCCCCCATCCCCATCATCATAGGTGAGATTTTCCTGTAGACAGATCATGCCATTTTGGAGGAAGGCTTCCTTCACTGGGTGTGTTATGACACTTCTGGATGAATCAGTAGTTCGTTTTTTTTAGTGCTGAATACTATTTCATTGTCTAAAGAAACCACAGTCATTCTATGATTTTCCTGCAGATGGCTGTTCCCAGTTTACAGTGGAGAAACTGTGCCATGGACACTGGGTTCATGTCTATGGGCTTTGTCCTCATTCTCCTGGATAAACACCTAGTGCCTGGACATCAGAATCCTATAATACTATGCACTTAACTTGGTGATAGATGGCCAAAGGGCTTTCCATGAGGAATGTCCATTCTATTCCCTGGAGGAGTAGGGGAGACCTAGGTGCTCCACACTCTGACCCACAGTGGCTGGGGCTGGCAGCTACATTTTCCAATCTGGTGGTAGTATGGCCGAGCCTCTTGTGCTTTTACTGGGCATTTCTCTCATGGCTAACGAAGCTGAATGCCCTTTTCAGGTGTTCATCGGCCATTTGCACAAGTTCTTGCATATAATATCTGCTCAAGTCTTTGTTGGCACTCTTGTCTCTTCATCACACAGTTATAAGACTTTTTTGCATCTTCTGTAGGGAAACCCCTAGTCAGTGATCTGTTTTGCAGGGTTGCCTCCCTGCACCAGCCCAGTCTATGGCATGCCTACTTATTAAAAATTCATTTAGGGGCCTGGGAATGTGGTTCAGTTGGTAGAGTGCTTGCCTAGCATTCACAAAGCCCCAGGTTCAGTCCCCAGCCCTGTATAAAACTGGGCCTGGTGTACACCTGGAAGGGTACAGGAGACAAGGGCAGGACGATCAGGAGTTCAGGGTCAGCCTCAGCTACGTAGAAAATTCCAGACCAGCCTGGGTTACATGAAATTTAAAAAATTTCTGGGTCTCAGAAAATAATAATTTAAAAAAATAGGTGTATTTAAGGCAAGCCCATTACCAACTGTCTTAGTTACCTCTCTGTTGCTATGAGAAGACACCAGGACCAAAGAAACTTACAGGAGAAAGTTTATTTGGGGTTCACTGTTCAGAGGGGGAGTCCATGACCATCACAGCGGGCAGCATGGCAGCAAGCAGGCAGGCATGGTGCTGGAGCAGTAGCTGAGAGCTCACTTCTTTATCCACGAGCATGAGACAGAGACATATCTAGAATGGTGCAAGTCTTGTGAAATCTCACAGCCCGCCCCCAATGGCACCCCTCCTCTAACAAGACCACGCCTCCTAGTCCTTCCTAAGCAGTTCCATCAACTGGGGTCCAAGCATTCAGATATCTGATCCTACAGGGACCGTTCTCACTCAAACTACCACAGCAACTTTGCCGTCTCCCAAGCCCTATGGTAGGTGTATTTAGATGAAGCAGACATTTTTATTTTTAGTGAATTCCAGTTTATTTATTCTTTTCCATCATTTTCCATACTCTATGGGCCCTTCCTAAGAAATCTTAGGTCATCAAACCTAAAAAGGTCGTCCAAGTCATTCTCAGTTTTCTGTCCAGAACTTTCCTAGCTTCTCTTTTATGGTCAGACATGGGATCATTCATAAGTCAGAGATATGTCTGTGCTTTGTCTCCAGGAACTTCCAGTCATCCAGTGATTCCAATCTTCTCCCACTGCCAGGGAGGACGATTCTCCTTTGGGTTTCCTCCTACAATTCACTTCTTCCTTCCTCCTGTCTCACACTGATCTGGAGCTGACGACCATGTGCTTGGACCTGGGGCAGGGCAAGGTGGGTGGTGAGTGTAGACAGGAAAGACATGGCAGGGAAAGGAGCTGGGGGGCCTGTTGCAGGCTGGGTAAGATGCAATGTTCAAGTTGGAGGAGAGAAGACCTTCAGGGGAGGGGAGTCACATGGGCCAAGGCTCCAAGGCTGGCTCAGGGGACATCCCTTCAACGGCAGTGACCAGGGGCAGCTGTGGCAATGGCCACAGTCTGACACACTGATGTGTGACCTCGGCAGTCCCACCAGAAGGGCAGAGCACTTCCTCCCCATGAGAGTTTTCTCTAGTCGATAGACTTCACAGGGAAGAGGGAATGCATTTGGAGCCTGGGTCTCAAGCAGGCTGCATGCTTCCATACCTGCCTCAGCTCTGGGAGCACACTCAGGCTTCCTGGCTGCTTCACAGAGCACAGCCAGCTCACCCTGGCCATCTAGACAAAATCAAGCACCAGCTGGCCCGTCAGCTGGATCATCTAGAAATGAGGGATGTGCATGGAGTTAGGAGTGAGCACGAGGTGTTTGTGGAAGATACACCTGGGAAGAAGATGGACTCAGGCAGGGGAAGGCTTCCGACCCCAAGGAAGATACACCTGTTGTAGAAAGGTTAGGCTTTGAGCCCCAGATCATGGCATACCTGCTCAACAAAGCCAACTTGATGGACTCCATCAAGTCTTGTATGGACTCCAGCAAGGAGCAGATACAGCTGGGCTGTGGCTTCTGCTATTTCAGTCACTAGCCAAGGGTTTGGATCCAAGTTGGACATCACAGTCTAGAAGCTAGTGGAGATCCTGGAGGTCCCAGCAGCCAGGCACCACACAGTAACCATGGTCCTTGCTGATAACCATGGAATTACTATTTTTAAGCAAAACGCACAGCTCAGCACTCAGGCCTTTGCAGAGACAGGCAGGAGCTCCCCAGCGAGACTTCAGAGCCAAGCCGCACACCTAGCTAACAGCTCCAGGCACATAAGCAGCCCACACTGAGTTCTGCATGCTCTTGGATTATAGTGAATGTTTGTTATACAGCATTACTGTGGCAAAAGACAAAAATAACTGTTACGGTGAGTGAGCTCTGTAGTTCACTTCCCATGGGGTAGGGACAAGCTCGGGGCTCTGCTCCAGCCAGATCAACAAGTACACACAGTTATTCTTAATTGCAGGGAAGCCTGATTCTGCCAGCCAACCCACGGCCATTTAACAATGTCTATGCTTCCAACTTCATTAAGCATCAATTTGTAAAGATGAGGCAATTGTGGCACTCTGGCAGCCTCCGGGGCAGGGGAGGAGGAGAATCAGAGCAAGCAACTGAATGCAGTGGCTGTCAGGGAACCTTAAGGTGTGTGTTAATAATTCATGTCCATCCCTGTGTACTCTCAAGCTGGGGCATAGGGTCGGCACGGCTGGAGTGCACTCATTGAGCTTGGGAGATGGCCTCAAGGGAGAGCAGGAACTTTAACTTTCCACCTGCACAGACTCTCAGAATTACTGTGAAGTGGGCACCAGGGCAGTCAGAAAGGCCTGTTGCTTCCTGCAAACATCTTCAGTGTGTCTCTCTCCCACCTTTGCCAGTCAATTGGGGGACTCTTGACTCTACCATGGAAATATCCCACGTGGAGGTTGGAGAGTTGGCTCAGTCTGTAAAGCTCTCATCTTGCGAGCACAAAGATGTGAGTTCAATACCCAGAACCTCTGTAAAAGAAATGGGGTGTGCCAGCATTCACTTGTCAACACAGTACTGGGGAGGCAGCGGCAGGGGGATCCAGGTCTCACTGGCCAGTCACTTGAGCCTGATCAGTGGGCTCCAGGCTAGTGACTGAGCCTGTAACAGAATACCAAGGTAGATAGTGTCAAAAAACACCCAAGGTTGACCTCCAGCCGCCACTCACGTACGTATACCTGGACACACACAGAGGAGGGGAGAGAATAATACCCCACGGCTGTCCACGGCCACCTGCACAATGTGGTCACTGTTCACTTAGGCCCCATTTCCACTCTTATCCCTTGGGGCTGTCCCAGTCCCAACAGTCAGGGTGATCTCGTTAAAAATGAAGTCACATCAGGCCACTTCCAGCCCACAATCCTCCCACCCTTCCCCATCTCGCTCCGAGTGAAAGGAAAACCCTACGCTGGTTTCTGCTAGTCAGCTGGTGGGAAATGAACCACCTGGAACTGATGAGCAGCTGAAGACACCAGCGTGGTGTTATTCACAGTTTATGGACTGTGTGCTTCTGTCCTGAAGGAATGGGATGGGGTGGCCACAGAGGGAACATCCAAAGGGACCTCGCTTATGTGGCTGATGGCTAGAGCTGGCAGCTGGCAGGGTTCAGCTAGGATTTCAGCTGGACATCCAAGTTGGCCTCTGTGGTGGTGTGAAAAAAAATGGCCCCCCAAACGAGTGACACTATTAGGAGGTTTGGCCTTGTTGGAGGAAGTATGTCATCACTGTGGAAGCGGGCTTTGAGGTCTCATATATGCTCAAGCCACACCCAGTATCTCAGACTACTTCCTGTTGCCTGCAAGTGTAGCATGAATCTTAAAAGTTCTTATTAATAAAATAAAACCTGGAGCCAGGTATTGGGGTGAATGCTGGAAGATCAGAGAAGCAGAACAAGCCACAGCCACCTCACCTCGCCAGTTCCTTAGCTGATCCTGTTTCCTCAGACTGGAAGCCTCTGAGTCCTCATCCAAATGAATCTCAGCTGGACTGCTTTTCGAAAGCCTAAATGCTTAACCAGCCTAGTTCCTGGTTTTCACACCTTATATACCTTTCTGCTTTCTGCCCTCAATCCCTGGGATTAAAGGCTCACTTTCTGGGATTAAAGGCGTGAGTCACCATGCCTGGCTGTTTCCAATGTGGCCTTGAACTCAGAGATCCAGATGGATCTCTGCCTCTGGAATGCTAGGATTAAAGGCGTGAGTGCCACCATTTTCTGGCCTCTATATCTAGTCACTGTTCTGTTCTCTGACCCCAGATAAGTTTATTAGGGTGCACAATACTTTGGGGAACACATTACCACCACATGCCAGTCAAGATGTAGGACACTCAGCTACTTCTCCAGCCTCATGTCTGCCTGCACGCCAGCAACACCATGATGATAATGGACTAAACCTCTGAAAATGTAAGCCACCCCAATGAAATGTTTTTTCCTTTATAAGAGTTGCTGTGGTCATAGTGTCTCTTCACAGCTATAGAAACCCTAACTAAGACAGCCTCCATGTCCCCTTCCATAGCTTCTGGTGTCCCTCTCCCTGCAAAGAGCTCAGTCAGAGTACAAGCATGAGAAAATTGAAACTGCAGAAGTCTGTAGGCTGAGCATGGCAGCCACACAGCACCACTGTCTCTCATCTGCCTGTGCGTGCATGCGTGCGTGCGTGCGTGCGTGCATGCATGCGTGCCTATGCCCCACCTACGGAAGGACACAGTTCACTGAGGAAAAGGGTGTCACCAGTGTGGTGGACAGTGACTGGGGCCATAAGCAGGACTGCTTCTGCCCAGTATAGCAGCCACACAGGGCTGTGGGTGCCTTGGAATGCAGCTAATCCAAGTTCAGATATTCCATAAGCATCAGGTACATGCAAGATTGCACACATGTAGATCACACTGAAAGAAAAGGAGAGTGTGTCATTAGTGACTTCACATACATCACAACACAAGTACAAATATTTTGTTAAATAAAATATATGTTGAGTTTTTTTTTCGGAGGGTTCCTTTTGGGGAAGGGATGCTTCAGTGGTGCATGATGCAAAATTCCCAGTCAATAAAGAATTATGGTGTGGGGGGGGGGTTGGTGTGTGTGTGTGTGTGTGTGTGTGTGTGTGTGTGTGTGTGTGTTGGCATCTGTTATAGCCAGTTATTGGCCAGTGAGGCTGGTGAACATGGGAGGCCGAGAGTGTGGGACTGACCAGCAGTGTGCACCTGTTTCAGGCCATCACAACTGTTCTTGTTATTGGCTGGCTCCTGGGACTCTACCTAGAGCTGCCTCCTATTTCCCACCTACAGGGTCTTTCTCCACCTGTAGAAATGAAGCAGTGAAGAAACTGCATGAGTGTGCACGTGTGTGCATGCATAAGTGTGCGTGTGTGTGTGCAGGCATGCTCCCCATGCATGCACATGTGGACAGAGGTGGATGTCAGGTGTCTCCTACTATTTCTCTCCACAATTTGCTTTTAGATTCTCCATCTTTTGTTTTTGAGACTGTCTTTCACCGAGCCTGGAGTTGACCCTTCTTCCTGTTAGACCTACTGGGCAAGAAGCCCTGGGGACCCTCCTCTCTTGTCTTCCAGTGCTGGAGGGACAGACCCACACATGCCACCACACCTGGCTTCCCATGTGGATGCTAAGGATCCAAAGAGAGGACTCTGTGCTCACACAGTAAGTACTGTCCCCACTGAGCCTTCTCCCCAGGCCCACGTCTGACTCTCTTATAGCTGGGATCCACCATCCGCTAACGCTCCTGTGGAGTCTCAAACAGTAGCAAGAGAGAAATTTCAACATTGCTGGGTCCCACAGAGCCACAGATATGCAACTGACATCCAAATGTCAGAGAGCTTGTTGATTGTCTCATGAGTGTGTGTGTGTGTGTGTGTGTGTGTGTGTGTGTATGCCCATGTGTGTTCACAGGTGTGTGTATACTTATGTGTATGCACATACTCCAGCCTGCAGGTGACACCAGGCCCCAGATCAGGGAGATGTTGTGTCCACCAGAGGACATGATGGCAGTGGAGAGCAAAGCCACCCAAAGAACATTCCAGGGCAGCAGAAAGCCAAGGCTAAAGTGAGTGGAGAGAGTAATTTAATTTAAATCCAGTTGCTGCAAGAGCTGCAAACACCAGCCCCTGGTTTGGGGAGACAGAGTGTAAAGGGTGTGTTTTCAATGCCAGGCTGCACCAAACGCACAGGTCACATCTGCCGTTTATTTAACCGTCGAGAGTGAAGCATATTTACTCCAGATGAGATCACGGACATGCATGCATTTGTAAACTTCCAAGTGCTTGGCAAATAGGAGGCAATGACCATCTCGCACAGTAATGTGCTCCTGACCCACAGACACAGATGCGTGACCACTTCCTCACCGTGGAATCCCCAAGTCTGGGGCTTAAGAACACATGTAATGTTGGAGAGCTGCGTGGCTGAGGGCCAGGGCCTCTGGATGCCGAAGTTTGTTTCTAGACCACACCACACTTGGACTCTCTGAGCCTCAGTTTCCTTCTCTGTGGCTACGGAGAACAAGCCAGCGGGGAAGCACCTGTGACGTGCAGGGCACAGAGCCTGGCCCTCAGAGAGTGAAGGGGAAGTCTCATGAAGGATGGCCTCAGGAAGCGCAGCCCTCTTTATCTGAGGTGGAAATTAGATCATAAATCGAACAAGTTAGGTGGGCTTCAGTTGGGTGTTTGTTAAAGACACAAGCCCTCCAACAACTTTGCTACACACATAGCCAGTGGCAGTGGAGGGAGCAGGAGCCATTCACCTGCGGCTGGACCTGGGCGCCCGGATGTGCCCTTGAGTCGTAACTATGCACCACAGGCTCCGGGTGTGGATTTGGGTCACAGTGTAATGGAGCAAGGCGGGCTGAGTGGGAGGCTCCAGACACAGACTGTGGACAGACAGAAGTACTCCCAGGCCAGGCTGGGGGCAAGCTAGGGCTCCTTATCCTGTAGGTATGACATGGAGGGTGATGAAGGTAAAGGCCACAGTGTGCGGGCAGGTGTACCAAGAGTGTAATGACCAAAGGTGACAATGGGTGGGGAAGGAGAGCCACACAGCCCAGCTCCTTTCTAATTCTCACAGACTCCTATGCCACTGGGCTTAACTTCATGCTCCCCGTCAGGATAATGAAGATTGGAGTCATCCTCACTCCTGAGTGTTACGGTGAGTCTTGTGTTTCATTGCATACTCAATGTTAGTGTGTACGTGTGTGTGTGTGTGTGTGTGTGTGTGTGTGTGTGTGTGTATGTGTATGCCTGTGTGTATGTGTGTACATTCAGGTGCCTCTGTGTGCACATGTGTGTGTGTGCCTGTGTGGAAGGCCAAGATCAACCTCAAGTGTTCCCCAGGACAGCCATCCACCTTGTTTTTCAAGACAGAGTCTCTCACTGGCCCAGGGGCTCACCAATGAGGCTAGGTTGGCCTGCCAGTGATCCCAGTAATCCACCTGTCTCCACCTCCCCGGCCCTGGGATCCTAAGTGCCTACCACTGTGCCTGATTTTTATGTAGGTTCCAGGAATCAAACTCTGGTTGGTCCTCATGCTTGTACACCAAGTGCTTTGCAGACAGAGCCACCGCCCCAGCCCTGAATGTCAGTGTTGCCGCTCATGACCTTGAAGAGGAGCCCCCAGAAGGTCTGGCCACTATTAGGTCCCATTGCTGATCCTGAGGCTGCCTTAGGTGGATAGAAAAGCTGCCAGAAAGGTCTCAAGGGCGGAAGTAGTTCTGAGGAGGGAGGTGGTGAATCTGTGTCTAGGCGTGGGTTGTAACCCTGGAGGCAGACACACACCAAAGCAGACACAAAGCCATTTATTGAGCATCTATTATCTTCTGATGCATGCTGGGGGTTTGGTCTATATGATGTCACTCAGTTTTTATACACAAGCAACACTTAGACAATTGTTTCCATTTTGCAGAGAGCAAGCGGAGGTGTCTGAGGGGAGAACTTTGGCCAAAGTCACAAGGCCAAGAAAGGAAAACACTGCCTTGGAAGCAGGTCTTACACCATATATGTGTAATTTCCTTCCTAGACAGAAGTCTCACGGTGCAGTTAGACTCTACTTTGGGAAAAGCAGGACTATGAGAGATGATGATGACCATGTGATGATGATGATGATGATGATGATGATGATGATGATGTTGATGCTGACGACGACGACGATGATGGTGATGATGGTGATGATGATGTTGACAATGATGATGATGGTGATGATGGTGATGATGATGTTGACAATGATGATGATGGTGATGGTGATGATGATGATGTTGACAATGATGATGATGGTGATGATGATGATGATGATGATGATGTTGACAATGATGATGATGATGATGATGATGATGTTGACAATGATGATGATGGTGATGATGATGATGATGATGATGTTGACAATGATGATGGTGATGATGATGATGATGATGATGAGATGATGACGACTTAAAGGTGTGAACTGTGGTGTGTGCTGGTTGGCTTATGTCAATTTGACACAAAGAAGGGCCCTCAATTGAGGAACTGCCTGCATCCAATTCACCTGTCGGCAAGTTTGTGGGTCATTTCTTGATTAATGGTTAATGCGGGAGGGCCCAGCTCAATGTGGGCAGTGCCACCCCATGGGCAGGTAGCCCTGGGTTGGATAAGAAAGCAGTCTGAGCAAGCCATGGGGAGCAAGCCAGTAAGCAATGCTCCTCCATGGTCTCTGCTTTAGCTTCTGCCTCCAGGTTCCTGCTTTGAGTGCCTGCCTTAGCTTTCCTCAGTGGAGTGTAACCTGGGACATGTAAGCCAAGCAAACCCTACGCCCCCCGCCACACACACACAAAGTTGCTTTTGGCCAGTTTTTTTTTTTTTTTTTAAATCACAGCAATAGCAATCAGGCTAAGATATGGGGAGTTTGGGAAGGCACCCACTTGAGACTGCTTCAGCACAGATCCAGAGGAAGTGGGAAGGGGGTTTGAATATCTGTGAGGCAAGGGTCCAGCGTCTCTGGGGGGATGGTATTGAGGACAGCAGGCACGGAAGTTATCTCGTGAGTCCTTTGGGCTGTTAAACATCACACTCACGCCCAAGCTGGACAAGGTGATGCCCAGGATGTCCTTGGGTTCCACTATGGCAACTGTCCCCGCTCAAAAAATCACCCTCAATACTGCTTTGTAAAACACATTGGTGTGGGAAGCAGTCACTGATGCTTTACCTAGTAGGAGACAAAGTAGTCAATATCATCACCCCCTAGGTTGTGTTGAAAGACCTCCCAGAGTGTGACTCTGTGTGTGACCTCATGGCTGGTACCAGCACGGGGAATTACAGCCTTGTGTGTAGATTTCAAAAGCCCATGTTCCTGCAAGCGGCAATTTAGTATAATCTGGGCTGGAGCAGGGTTGTCTGTAATTTGTATATTATGCTTTTAAGTCTCTGAGGAATGGAACCCAAGATCCATGATCACAGAAAATTTTCCTGAATTTTCGAAGAATTGAACATCGAAGCCTTGTTGGTGTCCAAAGGGCAGCAGGGCCCGTGTGTGTGTGTGTGTGTGTGTGTGTGTGTGTGTGTGTGTGTGTGTATGATGGAAGCAGATGTTTTCCCATCACAGGAAGGAATCCATGGGTCCTCAGGAAGGGCAGGTGTGGTACGGGAGCCCACAGAGTTAGACAGAGCCCAGCTAGGAAGGGATTGGAGTGCCAGGCTAAAGGTTGTCACTCGATGACAGGACATGTCTTGGAAGGGTTTAAATAGATTTTCCTTCTGAGACAACCACCCCGGAAGCAGAGGAGATGGCCCATCAGAGCCTTGGGAGGGGTTGGAGCTTGGCGGGAACAATCTCTGTGAAGAGATGAGGATGAGTAAACCCTGACAGAGAGACGGTGGATGGGCCTGGACGCTGATGGGTTTGCAGAGTCACACGGGAGAGGTGCCTGACGGTGGTGTGGGTTCCTAATGTTACCGCTGTTGTTGTCCCAGGTCACTACAGCCCGGGAGACAGCTCCACCCCATCCTCTGAGTGCCTAGCCCTGCCCCCACCCGTGCCCGGAAATCAGCGTCTCTTCTGGATGTCACAGCTGCGTTTTGCCTCCTTCCTTCATTTCAGTCCCAAGCAAAGCTGCTCTCAGCTCCTCACGGGGCTCAATAAAATTAACTCAGAGTCTGTCTGGTTCCCAAGTCCCTGTGTGCTTGCTCAGGTGCGTTCCTTGGCTGTGAAAATCTGCCCAGGCGGCAGAACCCCATGCCAGCAAGTGCTGCCCTCTGTTGCTATGATTAATTTGGATAAATGTGCTATGGAGCAGACAGAGAGTGATTTTCCTTTCGTGGATCAGCTTCAAATTTAGAGACAACTGCAGGGGAAATGGTGTGGGGAGATGGAGCCCCCACATCTTAGGGCAAAGGTGCCAAGGCTCCTGGAAGGGAGTATCCCGCCACACCTGCTTCTGTGATTTTGGCAGGTGAAGCCTGGAGAGGAATCAAGGCTGTAGTTGTAACCCCCGCCCCCCAGAGTTCAGAGAAAAAGCAAGCTTTTGTTGAGTCTGTTTTATAGAGGTGTCCAGAGCTATCCCCGTGTCCACTGGGGTAGGTCGGGGTGGAGCCTGGCTCTGTCGTGGACTGTAGGACCCCATTTTAGTCTCCTGTATAAAACGCATTGTGATGATGACACTCAGCTCAGTCAGTGTCTTGAAGCTCTAGGTGAGAAATGACAGGCAGAAAGTGCATTTAATAGGCTGGTTAAGAGAACCTGCGGCTTTTTCAGAGAATCTGTCTTCAGTTCCCGGCACCCACATTAGGTGTCTCACAACCACTTGTAACTCCAGCTTGGGGGGATCTGGCGCCCTCCTCTGGCCTCCACAGGAACTTGCAGGCTAGTGTGCATATAGTTTTACTCACGCACACACATCAGGTAGGTAGGTGATAGGTAGGTAGATAGATAGATAGATAGATAGATAGATAGATAGATAGATAGATAGATAGGCAGGCAGGCAGGCAGACAGACAGACACTCTCTTTGAAATGACTCTGGAGAAAGGGCTCAGAGGTTAAGAGTTCCTGCTCTTGCAGAAACTGGCCTCTCAGCACCCATGTCACTTGGCCCGCAACTGCCTATGCCTGACTACCTGGAGGGTACCAGACACCCCCACCCCCTGTCAATCATCCTCTTGATTGTAGCACCTCAATCAGAAGCTACAAAGCAAGTGTGGGGATATTTTGTTTGCACTTTAACAAATAAAGCTTGCCTGAGGATCAGAGGGCAGAGCTAGCCACTAGATAACCATAGAGGCCAGGCAGTGGTGGCACACACCTTTAATCCCAGAACTTGGGAAGAGTAAGCAGGAAGATAAGGAGTTCAAGGCCACCCTGGGCTATACAAGATGGATCCAGTCTAAAAGAGAAACAGAGCCAGGCAGAGGTGGCACACACCTTTGATCCCAGCACTTGGGAGGTGGAGACAGGAAGTGATATGGCTGGGCAGAGAGAGAAATATAAGGCAGGAGGAGATAGGAAGTTGTCCTTTTTGGCTGAGGATTTCGTAGAGGTAAGAACTAGTGGCTGGCTGTTCTCTGATCTTTCAGCTTTCACCCTGATATCTGAATCCGGGTTTTTATTAACAAGACCAATTAGGATTGGTGCAGCACAAGAGTTCTAGAAAGCACAGCATCTTCTCTCTCTAAAGCATTAAGTTCAATCAGGGAGGGGTCAGGGCAGAGCTGCACCCACTTCGTGGCTGGCCCAGGTCACTGACAGCAGCCTCCAGGAACATGAATAGAATGTGGTCCTCCTGTTCCCATTTTCTATGCATTGACTCATGGAGTTCTGTTTACCAGGGTGGGGAGAGCTGTGCCCTGGACTAGTTGTGCCCTGGACTAGCTGTGCTCTGGACTAGCTGTGCTCTGGACTAGCTGTGCCCTGGACTACCTGTACCCTGGACTAGCTGTGCCCTGGACTACCTGTGCCCCGGACTACCTGTGCTCTGGACTAGCTGTGCCCTGGACTAGCTGTGCCCTGGACTAGCTGTGCCCCGGACTAGCTGTGCCCTGGACTAGCTGTGCCCCGGACTAGCTGTGCTCTGGACTAGCTGTGCCCCGGACTAGCTGTGCCCTGGACTAGCTGTGCCCCGGACTAGCTGTGCCCCGGACTAGCTGTGCCCTGGACTAGCTGTGCCCTGGACTAGCTGTGCCCTGGACTAGCTGTGCCCCGGACTAGCTGTGCCCCGGACTAGCTGTGCCCTGGACTAGCTGTGCCCTGGACTAGCTGTGCCCTGGACTAGCTGTGCCCTGGACTAGCTGTGCTCTGGACTACCTGTGCCCTGGACTAGCTGTGCTCTGGACTAGCTGTGCTCTGGACTAGCTGTGCTCTGGACTAGCTGTGCTCTGGACTAGCTGTGCCCGGGACTAGCTGTGCCCCGGACTAGCTGTGCTCTGGACTAGCTGTGCCCTGGACTAGCTGTGCCCTGGACTAGCTGTGCTCTGGACTAGCTGTGCTCTGGACTAGCTGTGCCCCGGACTAGCTGTGCCCTGGACTAGCTGTGCTCTGGACTAGCTGTGCCCTGGACTAGCTGTGCCCCGAACTAGCTGTGCTCTGAACTAGCTGTGCTCTGGACTAGCTGTGCCCTGGACTAGCTGTGCCCTGAACTAGCTGTGCTCTGGACTAGCTGTGCCCCGGACTAGCTGTGCTCTGGACTAGCTGTGCTCTGGACTAGCTGTGCCCTGGACTAGCTGTGCCCCGAACTAGCTGTGCCCTGAACTAGCTGTGCTCTGGACTAGCTGTGCCCTGGACTAGCTGTGCCCTGAACTAGCTGTGCTCTGGACTAGCTGTGCCCTGGACTAGCTGTGCCCTGGACTAGCTGTGCTCTGGACTAGCTGTGCTCTGGAGTAGGTCAGGATGTTTGCAACCTGGAGCATTGGAAAGGGATCCTCTACTCTAATCCTGGAGAGTGGGGTTGCTATGGAGACGATCTATAAACACTACACAGTGATGGCAGAAGACAAGAACCTTTCTTTTGGGAAGAGAGAAGCCCATTCCTTGTGGAGCAGAGGAGCATGGGCAAGGGCAGGCCTTCTCTGCCTGCCTGAGAAAACTAAAATGGCTGTTTTTCTGTCCCCTGATTGACCGAGAGCAAGCTTGAATGATGAGAACATTCCTATGCATTGCTTTCTTGCAGTAAGATGTCATAGGATTAAAATAATCAGGAGTTCAGTCAGTAAAGCACCCTGTAAGCATGGTGGCCAGGATCAGACCCCAGCACCCATGTGCTTGGGCATGGGGACACATGTGTACCTCATTGCTGCAAAGTCAGAGGCAGGCAGATCCCTGGAGCTCCCTGGTCAGCCAGATGAACCTATTTGGTGAGCCTCAGGTCTGTGGGAGATCCTGTGTGAAACAACAGAGGTGGACAGTGCCCGAGGAACAACACCTGAGATGTCTTCTATCCTCCACACGTACGTGCATGCACACACACACACACACACACACACACACACACCATGCACACACATGCACCATGCTCACAAACATACATAAACACAATGTTTTGAAAAAATAAAATAATTTAATAAAGACAGATGGACCAGATGACTTGGGGGACATTCCAGGCAGCTGGTGTTGGGGTTCTGTGCCTGTGGGTGTTGGTAAGTCCAGGATGCACCCATGTATTTTCACCCACTGCAGAACTGAGTTTCCCTGCTAGCTTTTTTTTTTTTTTTTTTTTTTTTTTACCACTGAAGGTGCAGGACAGAGCACAGACCTTGGCAGGCATTTCTATCAGCAGAAGAAGTGGGAGCCAGGAAGCATCAATGACTGCTCAAAGTCAAAACATCTACCTAGAACCCAAGTCCCCTGACTGTGACTACCACCCACCTCTCACCACGGCGTGGGGGGGGGGTTCAAATCCCCTCACCGATGTGCCCATGTCACGGGATCTCCCCGCAGCTGGAAGTACCAGCACGCAGTCCTGACCCACACCTCCCGTCCTTCCCTCCCCTCCCACCTGACTTAGTATCCCTCTTAGCAGCAACCTCAGCTTCTTCCCGGCTCAAATGGCTCCTAACATTCCAGTCGTGGCTGATCCCTGCAGAGCAGGAGAGAGAGGCGTGAGAAAGGAGGTGGACAGCCACCTAGGACAAATGCCCTGTGATTTGGACACCTTTGACAAACACACAAAGGACCAGGTAAGAATAGCTCTTTGGAACAGCATAAATAGGAACCCACTGGGCCTCCATGCTCACTGCTACAATAATGAGTGTGCCTGCCTTTTGCTAACAACATTTTAAGTCGGTAATTGGCCCAATGGGGGACAGAGACTGTACATGGAGCTACAGAATAGCACAGAAAATCCCTGAAAGCCTTCACCTCCCATCTGCAGAACCACCTGCCTGCCCGGCCCCATGGAGCTGCATTCCTTCATTGAGAAACACAGACATTCAACACAGGAGGGGCTTGGTGAGTCTCCCTCCACGGGGCCCCTTCCACATCAGAAGTCTTTTGATAAACCTTCCCTCCCTCGCTTGGGGTCCCTGTTCTAAAGGATGCAGCCAGAAGGCCTGCCTGCTCTGATCTCCTCAAACGGGTGCATTTGCCTTGGATCTGTGGAATAAGTGATTGCTTTGGTAACGTGGTGCTTCTGAAAGATGAGTGGCCCATCTCATGTGAACTAATAATGCTGTCTGTAGGAAAATGACTCCTTGGGTGCCCACCAGAGCCCAGTGAAGGGACTCACAGCCTCATCTCACTTGGTCCTTGTGAGGCTGTCACAATGTGTCCTCAGTTCAAAGTAGAGGCCGCAGGGCCGCAGAGGGTTTTGGAAGTTGCCCGGCCAGCTCCGAGCACAGATTTACCCCAAAGTCATTCTAGTCATAGCCAAAGCCGTCCACCTTTTCAAAATGTCGAGGTTCCTTTGGGGGAAGCACTTCCAACTTCTTTTGTAAGGTTAAATCTTTTTTATTTTGATCTCAAATTAATTAATAGTTAATATGGTTGAAGTCTTCAGCAAGACTCAGAAGCCTGCTCATGCCAACCAGTTAAATATCAACACAGCCAGTTTAAACCTGTATTTAAACTGGAGTCCTGTGTTCTGAGTTCATGGCAGCTCATGTGGTTTTGGCAGGTAACCATGGACACATACCAAGGGAAGAGCTGACATTTGACAAGCACGTCACCACCTCTCTAGGCTACACCCAGGGCAGACATCAGTAATCAGTCTTAGAGTTCTTTCTTGCAGAGCTTGGATATGTCTACAGGCAGGAATTCCCCATGACTTTGCATGGAAATAAAACCTGTTTATTTGCACTGTTGAAGACCCTCTGGTAACACAAAGAATGAGCAGCGTGACTGCCTGCTGTCAACACTTCTCTTGGTTACAAAAAAAATTCTTCTAATCCCAAGTAAGTTCTTTTGAAATGCAACATTGGCCCCCCTACTTGAAGCATGCCATGGGGAGTTCTCCAAACGCCCCAACTTTTTTGAAGCCTGTGATTTTCATAGACTTCTGAATTTGGGGGCAGTTTATATTTGGACTTTCAGACTTAGGATGTTCAACCAGGGTCTTAGCAAACATTTCCAGGTACCAGAAAAAGAAAAAAAAGGGAGCGGGGCTCTGAATTCTGAACAGTTCTGGTCCCAAGCACTTCTTACATTTGACTTGTACTCACAATGATGACAGGCAGTGTGTTATAGTTGATGTCCACAGCATCAAGATAAAAAGATGGGGACCGCCAGGAAGGACACATGTACAGTGAGTGTGAGGAGGTGGTCCCGGGGGAACAGAAAACACAAGGGGTGTGTGTCCACAAAGCTGAAGAGAGGAGAGTTCATCCTGACCTAAAGAAAGGCGGGATGGGCAGCTGTGAGGGTGGAGTGGGCTTCGGGAGCTAAGCCAGCCCTGATGGAAATGGGAAACATCCTTCACTGTTGAGGGTTGGGGTGTAGCTCATGGACGGAACACTTGCCTAGCATTCATAAGGCCCTGGGTTCGATCCCTCCCACTCACGAAGAAACAATCGCGTGTGTCAGCACCCCGGTACAACACATCTCTTCCCTCGCCCTCCTTCCTGGTGCGTGAGTGTCTGTGGTGAGAGGGAGGGGGTGCGGTGGCAGCAGCGTCTGGCTCTGATGGACAGTCGAGTGTTGGAGCTTATAGATGTGACGGTGACTCAGAGACATTGCCTGGCTCCTGTGGATGCTATGTGGCCAGCTAAGCCAGCCTGTGCCCTCACCTCCCTGGGGGCCATGGTCACAAGGATGGTGGTTTTCGGGGACATTACCAACAGAGCCAAAGTACTTAGGGAAGGAAACCAAACGCTGAGCAAAACTGGAGCGAAGGAGACAGAGTGGGTGAGACTTGATGAGTCCAGCCCGGGCCACGCAGGCTGGGAGGTGAGGGCATGTGCAAATGCCCAAATGAGTCGCCCTGTCTCCATTAGGAATTTCAAAGGAAATTCCTTAGGGAGGTATATGTCACCATTCTCCTAACTCATATCCATGGCAGACATTACCAATCAACCACAGAGCTCTCCTCATACAATGCGGAGTGTCCCCGTGGCAGCCAGGGATCAGGGAAACTCAGATGGGTATTAGCTGTGTCCTGGCCTTGTAGACATGGGCGACACCTCCCAGAGATAATCAGCCAATTCAATACCTTTGGATCTATTGCAGCTTGAATCCATTGCTACTGCCTTCCAGCTCCATCCTCAGACCCCCAAGAGGGGGGTTCACAGAATTATTCTCGCAATCCCACAGACAGCCTCAGCCTCATTAAACCAATGAAAGATCAGCCCTCTTCTGGGGGTTTATTATGTGCGATTCAAAATCAACCCCCCACTGCTCACAACCCTCTGCAGAGGCTCTGGGAAGAAGAAATTACGTGTTGCCCCCGGAGAAGGCGGGAGGAGGTGTGGGCTGAGGTTGCAGCGTGTCGCATGTCTTACGGATCCGTGTAGTGACAGTGCAATGGGTTGTTGTGACAGCCTGGGGCAGACACCGCAGCTCGGAATCCTGGGAGGCTCCAGTTTATGCACACCAAGATTTTAAATGTTCCACGAGCCCATGACCTGTGCGGCTAGGAAGCAAAGTGTTCCTTCAAGGACTGTCAGGTGTGAATGGAGACACTCACCTCCCTAGCATCCGCCTCTTTGATCTCTCCAGGGTAGGGATCATCAGGCCAATCCTCCAGCATGCGCGTGCACACCCACACCACACACACACACACACACACACACACACACACACACACACACACACACACAAAACCTCTTGGTGTCTCACCTCGTTAGGATACAGTGCTGAGTTCCAATGTGCCCTAAGGCCACTCTGACCTATGACAGGAAAGCTGAGGAGAGCCGCAGCTCAAAGTGATCCCAGAGTCAACACCATACGCTACCTGGCCCTTTTCACGGAGGCGTCTGCTGATCCCAGAGCTGGGCCAGCATCAGGGAAAGCGGCTGACCTCTGTTTTGGAGCATCTGAGGACTGGGCAGGAAAGGGCCAAGGCGTCGAGGTCCCTGGGGCAGCTGGCTGCCGGCAGGGTCCAGCTCAGCAGGCGCTGAGGAGAATGTGAAGCATGAAGAGAAGGGTGTCATACATATGCACACACATACCACATGCACATGTACACACACACACACACACACACACACACACACACACGTGAATGAACATATCTACTCACACACACAGCCACAGCTTCTTTGTGTCCCCAGATCCTCTGGACTGACCTACTCCAACGCTGCTTGTCCTGGGGCCCCTGGACCTACATTCCGGTGACATGGTCAGATGCCGGCCCCATCACTGTTCAGCTTCTCAGCCTCCTTCACCCGCCTAACCAGCCCCCTGCATCACTTTCTCCATCGTAAACACACAGGCATGTGTTTGTTTTCTTGGTTGGATTCCAACAACTGGGACCATGGCCCAGAAGTCTGTGAGAAATGCCTGTGGGTTCCGGCCTCGCTGGAACTAGCCGTTGGAGTTTTTTTTTTTCAGCTTTGGGCACTGGTGCCTCTGTGCGCTTAGAGACCACAGGGACAAAATATCCATGACCACCTGGTGTGGCTCTCCTGCTTGTGGTGAGATCAATCACCACAAGGACGGTACCGGCAGTAACACTCAACTGCTGGCTTCTTGAGGCCATGTGGCCCCTACCCCAGCTCCGCCCCAGCCACCTAGGATGGTCCCAGTCAACGCTCTCCGCTCATTTCTGAACTGTTTGCTCTCTCCACATACCACTGCCCAACTCAAGCTTCCTGGTCCAGGAACTCAGCCTCGTTCCCACTCCACATAGTCCACGTCATCACTCTGCTGGGATTTAAACTGATTCTGAGAAAACAGAAGACGTGATGAGTAAAATGTTCCAGGACACACTGAGTTCAGTGTATTGAGAGAAGTTTTTTCACTACAGGACTTCTCAGAGCCCTAAAAATATGATGCCCTTGAGTACAGTGTTTTCCAAAGCTAATTAGTGTGTGTGTGTGTGTTTCTGTGTGTGTTTGTGTGTGTGCTTGTGTGTGCATGTGTGTCATTATGTGCATGTATGTGTGCTTGCATGTGTATGTGTTTCTATGTATTTTAGTGTGTGTGTCTGTGTGCATGTGTACACTTGTGTGCATACACCATTTTACAGAACTTGGAGCTGGTGCGCTGTTCAACATAATAAATGGGTGTTGTTTAGACTGTCACCCTCTACCTTCCCTAGCCAGCTTCTTCTAATAACAGGGCACTTCTTTCATGTCAGAGACTTTTCCCATCCAGTGAAGGTGGGGTCGGTCTCCTGCCACTGTCCTCAGCAAGTGACAGTGGGACCCAGCTCAGCCCACAGTAACTAGCTGGGTTGAGAGCAGATCTGCATAAACTGATCACTGAGATCGTTCTAGTGAGAGCCTCAGGAAAGCCTTGTTCTTTCCCCGACTGGGGATGGAGAGTCTCCAGGATGCAAGTAGCCCAAGGGGTCAAACAGCTAAATGGGGACAGAATCTTCTGGAACAGAAGCCAGAGCCATGGCAGAGAGCTGGGATCCCCGGCCCTGGTTCCTGAGCCCCCTGGCCCTCCATCTCAAGAGGGTCCATTCCATCACCCTCTTAATTACAGGAACCAATAACTGTTGCTAGCTCCTGTTCAATTTTCATTCTTGCTGAAGCCAGTTTGGGTTCTCCATCCCTCACAGATACAACCTCCTGCCCGACAAGGAGAAAGCACAGCCTCCCCGTCATGCAGCAGGCACATGGCACCATTTCCGGGGGGCCCTGCTGGCCCTGAATCCTTAGCTGACAACCCCCAAGGTCAAGTCCTGTGGCTGGCATTTCACCCATTTTATGGCTCCCGGGAAGCAGACGGTCGAATGTGGAGCTGGTGGCACAGTGGGACAACACACATCCATCCTTCATCCCTGATATCCAAGAGTTTGGTCAACAGCTCAGTACCCCAGGACTCGACCAGGCAACCTCTAGGGGGACCGTAGGGAAGACCACCAGGCTTCATTGTCCCCACCCCCCAGACCTTGCCTCAACTATGTTTTTCTTGAATTTCTGTCTCTTGAGCCATTTCAAGACCAAAGAGCTTGGATCCGGCCAAGGGTGGTTTACTCGGCTCAACTACGAGACAACATCATGCTTGAATGATATTCCGACTAGTAAATGAGAAACATGAAGGCTTTCTGGCTGGGCGGCAGTTATATCGTGGAGATCCCTCATTCGGGATGGCCGAAGAGCACAGGGTACCGGTGTGAAGGGGGCATCACCATGCTGCTCAGCATCAGCAGGGAGTTCGGGGTGACCCTGTCAGTGCCCATCCCATCCTCTGAAGGAAGGATGAAGACAGTTGGCCCCACGTTCCAGGAAAGATCATCAAGGCAGCAGAGACTGCGGGGTGATCCAACGTGTTGAAGGTCACAGAGTCGCTGCCCCACAGAGGGGTAGTCGAGGAAGGTGATGGGCCCGGCTTGCACCCAGCTCTGTTTGCACCCGGCTCTGTCCGTGTGTCAGATGGGACTGGCTAGTTGGTTTCCGTCGCTGGTAAACTGGCTTTCCCATTTTCCCAGCCCCACCAAGCACTGGTGTTTGCCACTCCAGCAGGGAACACCATTTGGCTAAGAGCCACGTTTCCTTCCCATGCCAGTCCTGTACATTTGTATAGCTGTGGCCCACAGCAACTGTGATAACAGAGGCCAGCTTCAAAATGAATGGGTTTGGGGAGCGGAGACAGATGGAGCCATGAAGCTGACTGCCCAGTCTTATCAATGAGCTGCAAGTTCCATGAGGGACGCTGTCTCAAAAATTTAAAGAAAGATCAAGCCCAGAAGCATTTGGCAACTCTTCACATGAAAATTGGCAAGTTGACTTTAGAAAATCCAGGTCACTAGGGCTGGGCTGTGGCTCAGTGGGTATGGTGTTAACCCTAACATGCACAGAGCTGTAGGCTCCAGTCCCTAAGCACAGTACAAACTGCTTGTGGGGGTGCACCCTGTAATCCTAGCACTCAGTAAGTAGAGACGAGAGGATTAGGTACTCAAGGCCACCCTCAACTGTGTAGAAAGCGGGGCGAGCCTGGACTACAAGAGACCCTGTCTCAAAAACCAAAGGGCAAGTGATCAGCCATATTGGGTCCCACTGCCATGGAAGCCAGGACCCAGATTTCAGGGAATGCCCCAGTCTCTGAGACACCCAGATCCCATCCCCCACCTCCTCCCATCCCATCCCGCTGTCTTGACCTGCTCCACTTAGCTCATGCTCCTGGCCTACAGGCCATGAATACAACCTGGGTCTGTGTTTTCTCGAAGTTTCTTTCTCCTCTGACACTTGAGATGACCAAAGGCACACTTCAATAGCAGACCACATGGTGAGAAGGTCCAGAGAGCTCGACCCCAAGAAAGGGATCCCCACCCAGAGGAGTGTTGGATTATGGTGGCCACATCTGGGCTATGGGTGTCTTTGGTAGCTAGGTCCAGAGATAAACAGAAGGTGACCTTCTGCTATTCTGCCAGGCCTGCCCCCCCCCCCAAAAAAAAAATCCCTGTGTGAAAACCCTCCACAGTGGCTTTGATGTCCCTCTTCCGAGAGACATCACTTCAAACGAGAGAGGAGAAAGGCGGGCTGAGGGAGGGAGCCTGGCAGAGATGCCGTTCCTGAATGCTAATTATTCCCCCTCTGTGTAAATAATTATCTGGAAGGAAAAAGCAGCGCAAGCCTGGAGAGCTGGAGATGCCAAAGGAAGACGGAAGGCGGTCTGGGATTTGACGAGCCCCCGGGAGCAGTCCCGACAGGAAAGCCAGGCCACAGCGTCCGTCTTGTGTTTTAAGTGCAGCTTTCAAAGCCCCAGGCACCGCCGCCATGAAATCGTGGTTCTGCAAACTGGCATGTGGTGATGTCCTAGCTGTGTCTCGGACTGTGCAGCAGAGGCCGGGAGTCTCAGAAAGTAAGACTTCTGGAGTCAGTCCAGCTCAGGCTTGTTGTAGACGGGATCGGGGACACGTTCTTTCCACCGAGGGCCCATGCAATGCTGCTCCCTCCATTAGGAGCACCTCCACACCCTTCAGTGATACCTTCGTTACTGTGTGGGTACCCTGGTGCCCCCATTTCTGGGCAGAGCCAGCCTATGTCCGTCTGCCTGCACCTGTGATGTGCCGCTGGAATCTCAGAAGGTTTACGTGTTGGGCTGGTCCCAGTGGGTAGCATCGTTCCACAGTTCTTAGGGTGTAAGGGATCTGGCTGAGTGGATGACCTAACACCTGAATGGACAGTCAGGCAGTAGGGTACAGGTGGAGGAAGGATGCTGGGGGCCCTATCTTCAAAGGGTCTCTCTCTCTCTCTCTCTCTCTCTCTCTCTCTCTCTCTCTCTCTCTCTCTCTCTCTCTCTCTCTCTCCTTCTTGGCCACTAAGGAATGAGCAGTGCAGGGTCCCTGCTGCTGTGCTCTGCTTCGAAGCGCACAGGCCCAGAAGCCAGGGAGCTGAGGGACTATGGGATGAAACTTCAGAAAAGGAGCCCAAAGAAACTGTCCCTCGCAAAGTCACAGCTATGGGACAGACCTGGCCAGTACGTCTCTGGGACACTCAAGTCATGGGGTAGAGTGTTGAGTAACTGTTGGGGCACGTTCCTTAGAAGTGAGTCTGAGAGCTGGGGTGAGCGCCAGGCCTTCCCAACTCCTGGTTGGGAAGATCTGAGGAGCATGCTCAGCAGTCTCTCAGGGTTGCCAGGCAGCTCCAAGGGTGACTCCTGGATCTGCCAGGTGCCTCCTGTGCCTTCTTTCTTCTCCCTACTTACCTGTTCCTCTTGCTGGGAGTGCTGCAGCCACACGCCCCTCTCAGAACCTCCTTGCCGCCCCTCCTTCTGTGAGCTCGAATGGAGGCAACAGCTGCCTGGAACTCCAGCCCAAATGCTGGACTTTCCTGGGGAGGAGGGGACACCAGGCACGAGGCGCCCAGGACTGAATGTGAGTAACGCCCCTCTACTGTGCTCAGAGCACACGGGTCAACTGTAATGGTATTTCCTGATGCCCGAGGTGTCAGCGTGTGCCTCCTCTGCTGAGCGGAGCGCCTGTATGGGACTGGTGACTGTGCTTACTGAGTCTCACTTTCTGGCACAGAGCCTCTGAGTGCCCAGCCAGAGGAAGGAACGTGGTTCCAGCTCCGTGGGAAGCACATTCACCCAGCATGCAGGAAGCCCTGGATTCAGTCCCCAGCAAAAGCATCCGCTGGCCTTGGAATCACACTCCTGAAATCTCAGCACTGTGGAGGTGGCAACAGGAAATTCTGTGCATGTTTTAGCCACCCACCTTCTCCTGAGATCAAGCCACAGGATTCCATAGTACCCCTGCCCTTCTGGCTCACTGGCCACCATCCGCAAGTGTGGCCCCTCGCCTGGCTCCTGAGTCTTTTGAATCTGAGGCCCAGTGGCTGTCCTCGGGGGCAACTGTTCGTAGCCCCGTGTTCAAACCCTCTAGCCTTGGAGCTTCTAGACTGAGAGCCTGATGTAGCCAGTGCAGCTCTCTAGAGGTGTCCATGTCCCTCTAGAGTGGGACAAACAGGAAGATGTGTGAACAGTGAGGGACCTTGATCATGACTATGACATTTGCCTGCCTTCCCCTCAGGAGCCCGGTGCCCTGAGCTGGCAAGAGCATCTTGAATCTTCTTCCTGCCATTCTTGCTCACAGATAAAACCTCAGCTCCTCATCCGCCATGCACCCCTGTGCAGATTGGCTCACCTCAGCCCGACCCAAACCTTCTCTGCCTTCCACTCCACTCAGGGACACCAACATACAGACACATCAGACTTGGGAATATCTCAGATTTGCCCAGGGCTTGCTCTCCTGGAGTCTTGTGACAAGTGCCCTTGGCTTGCAGAACATCCCACATTCCACCTCCCACCTCCTACACTCCATGTCCACATCACCCTTCTTCACTCACCCACGGCACTTCTCCTGGGTCTCAGGGTCCGACACTAGCCTGGCTTGAGGAACCTAAGCAAAAGTTATTGGAAGATGACAGACCCCAAAGTGGAGGCGAGCTTCAGGGGCCACCGCGGTGGCTGTAGAGTTTAGAAACGCTCTCTCGTTTCCTATTTTACACCACAGCTCAAGGAACACTGGTGTGTGTTCTTTGAAGGTCTGGTAGAATTCCACGCTAAATCCATCTGCCCTGTGCTTTTTTTAGAAGGGAAATTTTTAATTACTGCTTCTAGCTCAATTTGACTGGTTGCTACAGATCTGAACAAATCATTTTCTTTGTCTTGGTTTCGCTGTGGTGGGTCATTTGCATCCAGAAATTCATCCGTTTCTTTTAGATTTTTCCAGTTGCGTGGAATATAAATTTTTACACTGTGTCCTCATGACTCTTGGGATTTCCTCCGTGTCTATTGTAATTTCTCCCTTTTCATCTCTAATCTCATTAATTTGAGTTCTCACTCTCTATACGGTTTGTCTAATTTGGCTAAAGGTTTGTCAATTTTGTTTATATTGTCAAAAAAATAACCCAACTCTTTGTTTCACTGATTATTTCATTTTATTTTATTAACGTCTCCCCTGACCTTTGTTGTTTCTATTCACAGCTTTGAGGTTGGTTCGTCTTGGATTTTCCAATGCCTTCAGGCTCCCCATCAGATTTCTCAGTGAGCTGCCTCTGATTTTTCTTACGCAGGCACTGGGAGCCATGAAGGGTTCTTTTAGGACTGCCTTGGTTGCTGCCCATGGCTTTATTCATGGTGTGTTTTCACTCACGTTTAATTCTAGGAACTGTTTTGGCCCAGCAGAACGTGGTGTCGAGACCCGCCCGTGGATGAAGGAGACTTTGGTCCAAGGACATGGAGAAATCAAGTTGACCGGGAAGCTTCTCTGTACCAGACAGTGCGGTGCAGGCTGCCTCGGGAGGAAAGGCATCAACAGTCATGTGCATTTGAATGACGACAATGACCAGCGTGGCAATATATGCGCAAAGGTGTAACAGGGGCATGAATACTACAGGGCAACCAACCACTTTCTGGGAGGATTCAAAGTTCCACTTCATAAGAGGAAACAGATAGGTTGTAAAAAATAAAATCTGAGCCAGGTGGTGGTGGGTGATGCATGCCTTTAATCCCAGCACTCGAGAGGCAGAGGCAGGCAGATCTCTGTGAGTTCGAGGCCAGCCTGGTCTCCAGAGTGAGATCCAGGACAGGGACCAAAACTACATGGAGATCCGTCTTGAAAAACAACAACAACAAAAAGAATAACATCTGGCCAAAAAAACATTTAGGGGCACTCGGAGGCCCCAGGAGTGAATCTAATCACATTATGTTTCTAGATGTCATAGTATCAAGCTATCTTCTGTGTATCTCCATCCCCATACATTAGTACAGCTCTCAGCAGGTATACCGTGGATGGCAGTTTATACAGACACTCACAACTGGTCAGAGTACAGAGGGTATGTGTCAGTGCAGTCACATGTGAAACATCTGTGTCCTCCACGGAGCTCAGGGACCACTGTGAAAAGGGATAGAAAGACTGTAAGGGCCAGAAGTCCAGGAGGACCAGAGTGCCTGCACAAGATCAAGCCAGTCAACACTCCAGCATGGAGCAGAAAGGTGCTCACAAATCCCACTTCTAGCCGAGATGCTATGAGTCGTCAGTAGCTGCTGAGGCAGGGAGAGAAAGTTTTCTTGATGGGGGTGACACCGTGTAGGTGGACCAAGCTCTGGTGGGTGGTCCCACACCTGCACTCTCCATCCCCAGAAACTTCAGACTAAAGTCAAGATTGGCTTAAGCAACGCCATCGGCCAGGTGTGGCATTCACACAAGTGTCCTCAGTCATCTGTGAGTGACATTCCCCCAGAGGCACTTCAGGACTGGGAATGGACAGAGCAGGTCTCTGTGGAGAAAGGTTGCTATTGTCCCAAGGAGCTCAGGGGGACACATGGTGCCTCGCAAGGCTCGTGGGCAGGGAACATGTGCTGTGTGTCTCTTTGGTGGTTTGAATGAAAACAGCACCCACAGGCTCATAGAGAGTGGCACTATTAGAAGGTATAGTCTTGTCACAGGACATGTGTCACTGAGGGTGGGCTTTGAGGTTTCAAATGCTCAAAGCCAGGCCCTGTGTGGCACTCTGTCCCGGCTGCCTGAGGATCTGGATATAGAACTCTCAGTTCCTTCTCCAGCACTGTACCTGCCTGCCTGCCATCATGCTTCCCGCCATGATGACAATGGACTGAACCTCTGAACCTGTAAGCTAGCCCCAATTAAATGTTTTCCTTTATAAGAGTTGCCGTGGTCGTGATGTCTCTTCCCAGCAATAGAATCCCTAACTAAGACAGTTTCCATCTTTGCCTGCCTGGGCCGTGGCTCCTTGTTGCCCCCCCTGTGTGTGTGTGTGTGTGTGTGTGTGTGTGTGTGTGTGTGTGTGTATGTGTGGCCTCAGCCTCCTACACAAGATTCATAAAGACTGGGAGTGGAGCCTGAGTGAGGTGGCACAGGGCTGTAACTCCAGCACTCCAGAAGCTAAGCTGGAAGGCTTGGCATTCTGAGCCAGACTGGACTTCACAGTGAGACCCTGTCACAAAAGAAAATCAAGGGGTGAGACTCAGTGGTCCAGCATGTGCCTGGCATGCTCACGGCCTTGAGTCCCACTAGCACAGAAAGAATTATTTGGATGATGAGTGTAAGTGCCGGGACGAGGATTGCCCAGAAAAGCAGTGATTCCTCGAGCCTGAGGGCTGATCTTTAGGGAAGCCACTGGCAAGGCCGATCCTGCACTAGGACCAGGGCTCTCAGAACAGCCCTTCCTGATAGCAAGAGTGAACGTCCCAAGACAGCTCGCACAGCGGGGTTTAGGGTGAACATCTGTTCTTCTCGGCATCTGGAAGGTGGACGCGACACACGTGAACGCCGAAGTGTGCGTCTCAAGTGGGCCACTCTGGCCATCGCAAGTGTAAACCTGTGGCTGTGAGAACATGGCCCAGGTGACCCCGTGACAGGAAGAAACCACGGGAACCTAGGCATCAGTTTCTCTAGCCCCCCACACACGCCTTTTGTCTTTTCTCCACCACCTGAGCCACCTGATACTATCACCTCGTCTTAAGTACAACCACGTGTTGTCCTTAGGAGAGCAGCAGCGTATCTGAGAAAGAGCCAGGGTTCTTGGCAGTCCCCGAGCTGGACCTTTCAAGCAAGTGTGCGGTTTGCACCTCACCCCGTAGCCTCCTAGTTCTTCTCTCTGTGCAACAGAGGCCATGTTCTCATCTTAGAGAGCACAGCAAGGTGGAGGAAGGGGTCAAGCCGAGGACTGGAGCAAGGCAGCAGGGGAGCAGCTGTGTGGTGTGGTGGTATTGTGTTCCCCGAAATATTGTGCACCCTAATAAACTTATCTGGGGTCAGAGATCAGAACAGCCACTAGATGCAGAGGCTAGAAAATGGTGGCACTCATGCCTTTAATCCTAGCCTTCTGGAGGCTTGGATCTCTCTGTGAGTTCAAGGCCACATTGGAAATAGCCAGGCATGGTGACTCACGCCTTTAATCCCAAGAAGTGAGCCTTTAATCCCAGGGAGTGATGGCAAAAGCAGAAAGGTATACAAGGCATGAGGACCAGAAACTAGAAGCATTTTGGCTGGTTAAGCTTTCAGGCTTTCGAGCAGCAGTTCAGCTGAGATTCATTCTGGATGAGGACTCAGAGGCTTCCAGTGTGAGGAAACAGGATCAGCTGAGGAACTGGTGAGGTGAGGTTAGCTGTGGCTGGTTCTGCTTCTCTGATCTTCCAGCGTTCACCCCAATACTTGGCTCCAGGTTTGTTTTTATTAATAAGACTCTTTAAGATGCGTGCTACAGTGTGGCTCACCCAGGGCATCTGGTTCTAAAGCCTCACTGCGCAGCCCCCTCAGAGAGAGGAGAGGGCATAACCCTCCGGAGTCCAGGGTGCGGCGGCGGCGGCGGCGGCTAGTCAGCAGGGTTGTCCAGTGACTCCCCCAGGGCCAGCAGCCCAGCTGATTGGTGGTTGAGTCCACTTGGCTCTGGCACCCCCAAGTTCAGAGTCATTGGGACCCTTCGGCTGTGTGGCCCCTGGTGACCCACTCTCATGCCACACCCCATCTTGTTTCCTGGATTAAAGGAGCTGCTCCGTTGAACTGATGGGGTGAGAGGCTGTGCAGGTCCCAGTCTGACCTCCAGCCGGCTCCTCACTTACTCCATGAGCCCCTCGGCTCTGCCGCCCTCTCCATCTGTTTCCCCATGTGTAAAATAAAGTGGCTGATTCTGAAACTCCCAGCATCCTTCAGGGCTAGCTAGCATCACAGAGCAAAGATGGAATTCTTCTCCAAAGCAAGCCCTTGAATCCTCTCCAGCTCTGTTCAGAGGCAGATCAAACCTTCCTCTTGCCCACTCACAGCCAAGGTGGCACTTGGATCGCACAAAGGCAAGCGGGCAGAGAGCCTGCTCCAGCTTCAGCTTCAGCTTCAGCTGGGGGCTGGCCTGCAGGGGGGCAGGGAGGGTACTGGAAAGCCCTTTGTTTAACTAACCGCATGGTCCCAGGGAAATGGAACAGGGACTTCATGGCCAGAGGCTGTAGCTAGGAGTGTCACCCCGGCATCTCACAACACTCGGTGAGTGGTTCTCAGAGAGTTTGGTGGGACAAAAAAAAAAAAAAAAAAAAGTGCATCTGGAACATGCCAGGGTGTGGTGGAGACTGTGGCAAAGGGGACGGACACCCTGTGTGTTCTATCTCTGGCTGAGTGCACCAGACCTGTGTGGAGTGTGATGTTAGCTCCAGAAAAGTTGAGAGAGAGACAGAGACAGAGAGCCAAGTCCTGAAGTCAGATTTTAAATGTTGGCTTGAGCTTTTTCGTAAAGATGCTCATGGGTGCAATGGACCTCTTTTTGTGTCTGATCCAGCCATTCCTCCACACTCTCCAATTGTCTGAGTCTAGTGAAGTGACGACGTGTTTTCATTAGCTCTTTTTTTGTTTTTGGTTTTTCGAGACGGGGTTTCTCTGTGTAGCTTTGTGCCTTTCCTGGATCTCGCTCTGTAGACCAGGCTGGCCTCGAACTCACAAAGATCCACCTGCCTCTGCCTCCCGAGTGCTGGGATTAAAGGCGTGCGCCACCACTGCCCGGCCCATGAGCTCTTTTTGACTCTATCCTTCAATAGAATATTTGCCTGGGAAACTCTTATTCAGCCTTCAAAACCCTTCCAAGTGTTACTCTGCTATCAATTTTTACTAGCATGGTTTTCCCCATGAAGCACCTTGCAATCCCACTGCAGTTAGTTCCTCAAATAGGCAAAGGCAGCCAAGGCCCTGAAGCAGCACTCTCCACCCAGCCAGCAGGGGGCACCTCGTGCAGGAGGCGGCAGATGCCCCGTAGATCACGTGAACAGATGTTCGTGGCTTCCTGGACTTCCCCTGGTGACCATCCACTTTCCCTTTCTGGATGTCTCCCAAGTCACGGCAGAGTCACTGGTGACCACGACAACCACACGCTCCTGTCCCCTGGCTGTGGCTATTGGACACTGGCCTCCTGACTGAGGGCCCGACCCACTGTGTGCAAGGTGTGTGAGAGAGATGGGTGATAGTGGGTGGGATGGGTGAGGGTGAGGGCCCCTCCTCCCGCAGAAGGCAGGACCTGAGTAAGCCTGGCAATAACTCCTGTTTTGTGGGGACTGGTTAGTGGCCCCTCTGCATGGGAACCAGCTAACCTATAATTTACACACACACACACACACACACACACACACACACACACACACACATGTGCACATGCATGCACGCGTCCATATGCATGTGCACGCACACACGTTCACACACGCAAACGGACATGTAGGCCCGCACACACACAGGTGCAAACTTGCCTAAGCCTACACACTCATGCGCCCACGAAGCCCTTCCCAGGTCTCCTTGCAGCATTGTAGCCTGCGCTCTGCTCCCATCACTCATCCCAAGCTATACCAGCTGTCTCCGTACCTGTCCGTCTGCTCCCCTTCGGTCACCAGCTGCAGGCAAAGAGCAGCTAACATGTCAGAGAAGCTGCGTCTCACCGGAGACCCTGGACAATTTTTATTACCTGTTCTTGAGTTAGGCTGGAAAACGCCAGTGTCAGAACAGGCAACTTAATGCTGGGCTCAGAGAGGGGCAAGGACTTGCCCAAAGTCACACCGCTCATCCATGGCTCAGGTCCCCTTCGGTAGCATCTCTCTCACCGTGTAGGACACGCTCGGTTCCTATGGAGACCGAGCTGAGGAGCCCCAGGTTCCACACCGCCAAAGCCTTCAGATGCTGCCTGAGGCAACTTTCTTTCCATATCGCTCTTCCTGGTGTGGTTTAAAACTAAATGCCAAACAATGTACTGTTTAATAAAAATTACAGATTGGCTTGGTGAAGCTTGTGTGTTCCCAGCAGGTAAAAAAATCCTGGATTTTTTTTTTCCCACCCGGCTTCCTAAGTAAGCATTTTCTGAAAAGAAAAAAAAAAAAAAGAAAGAAAGAAAGAAAACAAAAAATGGAACCCTGATCCTCGAGCTCAGCACTGTGTCTCCTTATTATCACATCATCAAGGGCTTCTTTCAAAGCTATCAGCCCAGGAAGTGTGTCAGCCAGGTAAAATGACCCTTTGGGAAAGGAGGGTGGGATCCGGGACAGCCCCGGGCTTAGATGTCCCCAAATGGAAAGTGGGGCACTCCTCTGGGCTCGGCTTTGAATTGTGTCTTTCAGGCATGACGGCGGCCGCCCTGTACTGGGTCATTTACGCAGGCGCCCCAGGATCCCTGCTCTCTGTCTAATGCAGGCCTTTCTTGTTCTGCTGTGTTCTGCTCCCCGAGAGTGGCTGTGGGGGGCTCTGAGAATGACCTCCTTTCCACACAGAGAGTATTCATGGTGCAGGGTGGGCTGGGAATCAAATTGTCCCAGCAGTTGCTACCAACACAGAAATGGGCCAGGAGACCGGAAGAGAGCCGTGTGGGCCATGCACTGTCAAAGTGGGACATCCCATCTTGACCCATCCATCCTCTCAGCACCCGGGAACTGTCACCAGGAACTGTCATGAGCTGTTTCTGGATGTTTACTGGTGGAAGAAGTAGGTCCCAATAGACATGGGATTTTCACCAGCAAAATGGCCACCTCCCGGCCCCTCCGTAGGCAATGACACCAGAGTCAGAATACAGAAGGGCTTGCTGGGTGAGTGTGGTTACTGGCCAGATAAGCACAGGCTAGGCTCCCCTGAAGTGTTTTATAGGCTTGCAGCAGCATCACAGCTCCCACAGAGCTCGGGTTTGTCACTGTCCCTTTTCAGATGGGGACAAGATGAATGGTGGAAGTGAAGTGCCCCCCCAAAAGTCACTCTTTGAGCACTGGCAGGGTGCAGATATGGTCCTGATGCCAGAGAGTAGACTGCACCCCTTTAACTCTCCTGACATCCTCCATCTTGCAGGAATATTCGATGGGGACGTGTGCTGGCCGCTTTTGGTCACTGTGGCAGAGCACCTGAGCAACCTGTTTGAAGGAGGAAAGGCTTCTTCCTGCTGGCTCACGCTTTCAGAAGTGTCAGTCTACGACTGCCAGGCTCCACTGCCTTGGGCTGGTGGTGAGGCAGAGTATCATGGAGAGAGGAGCTGAGAAGCTGGAATGGGTACGTGCGTGCTCCAGTGACCTTCTTCCAGACAGGGCCACCTCCCAATTTCCACTGTGCACCATCCTGATATGATGGTGGTGGTGATGATGATGATGATGATGATGATGATGATGATGATGATGGTGGTGATGATGATGGTTTTGATGATGACGATGATGGTGATTATGTAATGGTGGGGATGGTAGGGATTTGGAGATAATGGTGATAATGATGGTAATATAGTGATATTGTGATGGTGGTGGTGGTGGGGATGATGATGATGGTGAGGATGACGGTGGGGACGGTGGGGACAGTTTTGATGGTGATAGTGATGACAGCGTTAACTTCTTTCAGCAGTACTGAGTGAGCATCATCTTCCTTGAGCAATCCCATTCGTCTTACATGTACACTAGCTCAGCCATAATAATAAAGACTGATGATAAAAAATAAAAATAAAACTCCCCACCTTGCGCACAAATCATTCCTACAGCGGGTAAGCCTTATCCACCTTTAGCTATACAACTTAAGTCACCAAATTTAGTGGGATTCTCCTTCACACTGTGTGTGAAGGTGTATGTGCACACTGTATGTGCGAAGGTGGCTGATCCCAGAAGGACAGGGAGGGACAGCATGGGGCTACATCCCCAGAAAACATCAACAAAAGCGTTGACAGTTCTCACTGAAAAGGCCGTGCCCCACAGGGATGGTCTGAGTGTAGAAGTCAGATAGCTTTGGGACAGAGCTTTTCTCTGCACTCATGGGACCTGATGAAGACTCTTCCCTTCTCTGAGCCTCAGTTTCTTCACCGAGAGACCCAGCTTGGTGAAACTGGCGCCAACACATTTCCATCGAAGAAAGGATGACCGTGGTGGAATACTAGACGGCTGTGAAAATGAATAAATGGTAGCTGTACATGTTAATGTAGATCAAGGATCATTATCGACCCAAAGAGATAAATAAGCCTGTGGCATGTGAGCTCACGGATGCAAAGGTCAATGCAAACAGAGCTGTGTTCTGTGGGGAAGTGGAATGGCGGGGTCTCTGAATCACACAGTCTGTGATGAGTTCTGAAGTGGATCGGCTTTCCCTGGATAAGCGAAACTACGAAGTCCCTCCCACTTCTGGGCCTGGATGGCAATGTGTCCTACCTCACAGTGGCCTGGGGAGGAACACGGGTGACTGTATGCCCAGAGCACGAAGCCTGAGTGTGACACCCAACGAGCGCCAGGCGCACACACACACACACACACACACACACACACACACACACACACACGCCCATCTCTGCTCCTCTGCCATTCCTCTCTCCTGTTGTCACCATCATGGAGAAACAGATTCACAATGATGATACAGAAGAAGCCGAGGAATTACTAAACCCGAATCTCTACAGTGACTTCTGATAGGGGCTTCTGAATTATTGATGCCCCTGTTTCCTGAACTGAGCGGTGGGTCCGCAGCTGCGCACATTATTATTAGCCCTTAACTGGATGTCGTTTTCAGTGTTGGGTCTGTGTGATACATTTCACAATAAAATTGTAAAACGTTAAGCGGGATTAATTATTGAAAAGCATCAACACCCCTGTCCCTCCCCGCCGCCCCCCTGCCCCGCCGCCAACTGAAATCCAGACTTTGCTGGCGGCTTCTGGATGACATATCTCCCTTCATGAACAGATCCTCACCCTCTAGAGAGAGCCAATGAGCCCGGCAGTCGCCCCATCCATCATCCCCCAGGCAGCGTGTTTTACATCCATCTGCAGATGAAGATAAAGGGGGGGGGGTGCTCTGCCCTTGTTAAGATTGCCTGCAGGATAAGTATGGAAAGGAAGGCTTTCATAGTCTACCATGGGTGCCTTCCTCCACATAGATGAAGCCTGCTTTCTCCTCAAGTCCCAGCTGAGACTCAAATGTATGGAAAAATGAAAGCCCAGAGCTGGGAAGATAGTCTGGCCAAGGGCATCCTCATGTAAAGAGCATCTGAGGCTCCTGGGATTTTCCCAGCAGCCTAGGAGGCTATGATGTCATCATGGCTTTTGAGCTCTGAGGCATTATGAAAACGATCAGTAAGAGTCTCTGAGGTGGGGCTGAAGGATGTGTGGCACAGCCCCTGCCTTGCGAGCATGAAGACTTGAGTTCGACCCCAGACTCAAGGGGAGTGGTGATGGGATTCTAATCCCAGGGCTGGGGAGATGGAGATAAATGGGTCCCTGTAGTTCACTGGTCAGCCCAACCACTACTTGGTAAATCCAGGGCAGTGAGAGACCCGGTCTCAAAATAAAACAAAACAAAACCAAGAGGGACCAGCCATGGTGGTGCATACACACCTTCATTCCCAGCACTGGGGAGTTAGAGGCAATGGCTCTGTGAGTTCAAGACCAGCCTGGTCTACAAAGTGAGACTCTATCTCAAAAACAAACAAAACAATAAAAACAAGTAAGAAAATGCAGGATAGATGGCTCCTGAGAAACCTCACCTCCATGCCCTGTGCTAGGTGCATACCTCTTTCTCTCTCTCTCACACACACACAGGATTTATGAAACCCCTGCTCTCAGGCAGGTTCCATTCCTCTGCTTGGTATTTGATAAACTCCAAAACAGCCCCATACAGACCTCACTACAGCTCTTAAATTACAACCACAGAAATGGAGGTTCCGGAATATGCTGGAGAGAAAAAAATATTTCCAGTCCTCCTTATCAAATAAGTAAACTGAGTCCCAGAGAAAATACAGACCCTAGCAAAGCAATACAGCAAGGAACTTCAGAACTCTGCCTATTCGAAAACCTGGCCCTGCCCTGCTACTGTCTTGTTCTGCACTATCAGGAATCCTGGGTTTCCCAGGAACAAGCTCTGCAGGACCAGGACATCCGAGAGGGAATGGAGCAGGGAGACCTTGCGTGCAGAGTGTGGGCAGATTTGCTGGTGGGATCTCAGAGCAGACAGATAGTGTGCAAGAGCTGGTGCAGACAGGGAAGGCGTTTGAGGGGTGGGCTACAACTGAGAGGGAGGCCCAGGAGCGGCCGGGAAGGGAGCACAGGCACTGGGGAGAACAAGTTGTTCGTTAGGATGAGTAACAGAGTAGGAAAAGCAGTTGCAGGTTTCAGGAGGCTGTTCTGAGAAATTATGGAACAGTCAAGATACCTCAGTATCCATAAGCAGGGCATTCTACAGTTGGGTAAGTCTGGTGTATGCACACTCTTCCTCCCTAGTCCTTCACCCACACATTCACCCTGGCACCTTCCACCCTACTATCTGACCAACTATTCATCTACCCATCTGCCTATCCATCCATCCACCCATTCATCCACCTACCTACCAATCAATCAACCCATCCATCCACCCATCCATCTGTCTACTCATCTATCTACCCATCCACCTATCCATCCACACACCCATCTACACACTCACCTTCATCCACCCATCCATTCATCCACCTACCCATCCACACACTCACCCATCCATCCACCCACCCACCCATTCATCCACCCATCCATTCATCCACCCACACATCCATCCATCACCCACCCACCCACCCATCCACACACCCACCCATCCACCTATCCATCCACACACCCACTCATACACCCACCCATTCATCCACCCACCCATCCACACACTCACCCATCCATCCACCCACCCACCCATTCATCCACCCATCCATTCATCCACCCACACATCCATCCATCTCCCACCCACCCACCCAGCCACATACCCACCCATCCACCCACCCATCCACCTATCCATCTACCCACTCACCCATCCACACACTCACCCATCCACCCATCCATCCATCCATCTATCCATCCATCCATCCATCCACCCACCCATCCATCATCATTTATTCACCATCTATCCCTCCATACACCCATCTATTCATCCATCAATCCACTCATATATCCATCACCCTCGACACACACACAGAGAGAGAGAGAGGAGAGAGAGAGAGAGAGAGAGAGAGAGAGAGAGAGAGAGAGAGAGAGAGAGAGAGAGAGAGAGACCTGAGGGCTGTGCAGGAACATTTGCGAGTTCTGGGTGTATAATGGCCCTTCCCATCATGGTGAAGTGGGCTAATGATGTTTGGCCCCAAAGTAGCTTGTTTTCAGTCTACGCATCTTCCCCCATCAAACCAGAGAACAAAGGGAACAGAGACCGTGGCTGCCAGGAAAGGAGGCTGTACGGAGCCACAACCAGACCTGAAGTGTGTGTGTGCGCTTGAGAGGGTTTGCTTTGCCCCCAGTCCCAGGTGACTCTAACAAAGCAAAAAACACTGGAGGAGACACAATGATTATCTAACCCTCTCCTCCGAAGCCCTTGAGTCATCCCCTACTTCAGGAAGGAAGAAGCCTTCCCAGAGATGATCTGGGACAAGCTGCACCATCAGTGTCTAATTCAGGATCAAGGGAAGCAGAAGGAGGAGGCTAGACTTAGTGAAAGCATGGGCAGGGGCAGACAGTGGCAGCCCGTACAGGTAGGCTGTTAGACCTCATTGTAAGGACTTCTAATTAGGTGATTCAGTTCTGAGATAAAGGGTTATTTTTAAGCACAAATAGCTTTTTCTGTAATAGATGTTCCTTCTCTCAGGCACAGATCCAGAGGACAAGTGAAAATGTCCCAGTGACCCAGACAGCAAGGAACTCTGTGTGCTTAGCGAGGCTGGGCAGCACCCTCTTCCTCCCTAGTACAAGCCCAGGCTCCCGGGCTTGTAACTACCCACGCAGGAAACTTGTAGGGTGAAGCAGAGGTAGGGTGTGCAAAGACAGCCTGACCCCAGGATGTTGCAAACAGCACTCAGAGCTCTGTGCAAGAAAATGTCAGTGGGAGGGATGGTAGGGATGGATTGGCATTGTCTGCCATGAGCACAAAATGGGGGATGGTGGTACACATCACATGTCAGCCATGGTGATCCAAAAGGACCTGCTGGGAAAACTGATTAGCTATGTCTTCCAGAGGAAGAGCAGAGCCCTGGTGCATTTGCTGTGGCTCAGAGGCTTGTGAACCGGGGTACTTGTGTGGGCAATGTGCCAGTCCAGGTGGGAGCGTGTTACAGGACAGCAGTAGAGTAGAAACCCAAATGTTCTAGCTTCCTTTCAATGCTGTGATAACACACACTGGCCAAAAGCAATTTTGGGGGAAGAAAGAGTTTTTGTCTTATGCTTTCAGGTCACAGTCTTTCATTGAGGGAAGTCAGGGCAGGGGCACAGTCGGGGACCTGAAGCAGAAACCATGGAAGAATGCGGCTTGCTGGCTTGCTCACTTGCTTAGGCTCAGCTGGCTTCCTTACATGGCGGACTGCCCAGGGAATGGTGCCTCCCACAGTGGGCTGAGTTCTCCCACATCAATCAAGATAATTCCCGCAGACATGCCCACAGGCCAACGTGACCTAGGCTGTCCCTTCACTGAGGCTCTCCTCTCAGGCGGCTCCAGGCTGTGTCAAGTTGACAGAGCACACCGGGACACACACTGTCCTCCTTGGCTTTTCTGTGGCCATGATAAAACACGGAGGAAAAAGTTTACTCGGCTGACGGGTTACAGTCCATCATCCAAGGAAAAGCCCATTAGAGTGAGTTATTAACTCGCTGCATTTCTGAAGCCCGGGATCCAATTTAGACTGAGTACAGTGGACTCGGCTTTGCATGGTGCTCAGCCCACTGGCGTTTGAGCTGAGTCCTCAGGCGGGAAGGCAGGCTAGAGGCACCACTGCAGTTCCTGCCTTCAGGCTCCTCCCTCCAGACTCCCCTCTCCTTCTCTCCACCCACCTTATTCTTGTGCATACAGTGAAAGAATTGTTGCCACCCTGCAGGCGCCTGTGAGGATAAATGGACTGTTATAGCCTTTGACATGGTGTGTCTCCATGCAGGCTACAGGCATTTCTAACATAAGTGGCAATACCAGTTCTTGTATTTATTTCTCGTGTGTGTGTATGTGTGTGTGTGCTCATACTCACATGTGCACATGTGCATGCATGGATGCAGATGTGTGTGCACATGGATGGGTGTGCCTGCAGAGTCCAGATGTCCATGAATGTCTTCCTCAGTCTTATGTTTGAGACAGGGTCTCTCACTGAACCTCGAGCTTACCAACTGGGCTAGAATGGCTGGCCCGCCCCTCGGGATCCTGTTGTCTCCACCATTAGCCACATCTGTCAGGAAAGGAAATTGAGGCACAGGGAGACTCCACTCCCAGCTGGAGGTCACTTGGGTAGCTGCATGGAGGTCAGGGCTCCCATTCATACATGCTTGGTTTCTGGAAGTCCCCTGCAGGGAGCCTGTGGGTTGTTTGGGGTTGTTTTGGAAGAAAAGACATTCCTGGGCTGTAACCTGGTGCAGCCCCTGCTGGAGACCCATGAGGGTGAGAACCTGTCACCTGTCCACACCCCCACCCTCCAGCCAAAGGGGGTTTCACATTGCATGCACAGAACTCCCTCAGGTCCCCAGGGAGTACCCTTGGCAAACAGAACTTGAAGATCTGTCTCTGTAACGCACGGCCTCCTGTGGAAGAAGAGGATTCTCTGCGGGTTCGTCCCGCTCCTTTTTAATTAAAAGCTATTATATATTTATTTTTTTTTTCAGTTGCTGGTGAGGACAGGATGAAGGTCTGGATGTACTCGCCTGCTGGTAGCTGCTGGGACTTGGCAAGAGGAGGGAGCGATGCCCCCCCCCCAACACACACACTCAGGATGACAGCTTGGGGGGGGGGTATGCAAAATGAGTGACTAGTGCCAAGAGCTGTGAGGAGGAGAGTTCAGCCCACGAATCTCCAGCTCCATCTCTCTGAGTCTTCCGGGGCACACAGGAACTGAGTCTGTGGCCAAGAGTTCCATGCCTCTCAGAAGAACTTGCTGTGGGATGTATGGCAAATGTGTTGCTAATTAATCAATAAAACACTGATTGGCCATTGGATAGGCAGGAAGTATAGGCGGGGCAAGGAGGAGAATAAAGCTGGGAAGTGGAAGGCTGAGTCAGAGAGACACTGCCAGCCACCATGATGAGAAACAGCTTGTGAAGATGCCGGTAAGCCACGAGCCATGTGGCAAGGTATAGATTAAAGGAAATGGATTAATTTAAGCTGTAAGAACAGTTAGCAAGAAGCCTGCCACGGCCATACAGTTTGAAAGCAACATAAGTCTCTGTGTTTACTTGGTCGGGTCTGAGAGGCTGTGCGACTGGCAGGTGAAAGAGATTTGCCCTGACTGTGGGCCAGGCAGGAAAACTCCAGCTACAAGAACTGCTCTTCTGGTTCCTGGGAAGGAGCCAACCCCTAGCAGTCACAGCTGGAGGGAATTAATGACACCTCCTTTCCCTCATCTCAGTCCCCGCCATTCCCTCCTGCCCTGTGTCTGGTCTTTGACCTCTTTGACCTCTGGAGGGTTTAGACCCCTGAGGGAGTGAGGTGTAAGGGAAAGTGTGAATTGGCAATCAATACAGGCATTGTGAAAACAAGATGGCTGTCTCTCCCCAAACAAGGAAATCCAGAGAAACCCAGCAGTCTCAGGACACAGTTGGGAAAGACAAGACACCGTGGTTATCACAACACCGTGCGCAAGGGCCAGACAATACATCAACCTCTGACAGAGCAAGAGTGGGCAGAGGCTCCTCCATCTTGTATTCTTGCTGAGGCCATTTTAGGTTTGACTAGAACTTGATCTTCTTGATGGAGAATCCCATGAAAAATCATCCAGCTCTATTCTAGGAATCTGGAATCAAGATGCCCCAGCTAACTTAATATCTGTTAAACTGCCTGTGTGTGCAAACCTCCCCCTGCAGCTACTGAGCAAGATACCAGGACGTGATTTTTGTCATTAAAAACCCCGTACCCTAAACATTCAGAGCTATACTTAGGTCCCGAATACCTTAGTGTAGTCCCAGCCGGCCAGAATAAAGACTTTTATTTTAATCGGCTATAAACTGTGTCTGTGTGGTCATCTCTGGTGAGGTCCCCATAACACTTCTCTCTCTCCCTCCCTCCCTTCCTTGTGTGTGTGTGTGTGTGTGTGTGTGTGTGTGTGTGTGTGTGTGTGTGTGTGTGTGTGATATGTGTTGTACACGTTTCGTGAAACCCCCAAAGACCACCAAGGAGCCGGAGCCGGGTTCTGATGCAAGCACATAAGGGTCCCTTTATGGTCAGGTTCAACCTGGGCCACCGCATTGTGACACAGCCTCGAGCCCAGGTGTAGAGTGTTTTTATGGGGAAAAACCACAAGCCTGGAACTGGCAACTTGGGATAGGGTAGAAGGGATATGGGGCCAGGTGATTTTTTTTTTTTTGAAACTCTTGGTCTAGACTTTGGACCTGAAATCACACATTTGAAACCATTGGGTTAGACTTTTGGCAGGGAACCACAACCCGCTGAACAGGATTATCTGGAGCTCAGCAGGATTATCTAGTTATCTTCAAGGCCCATAAAAGACAGAATGTCTACAGGAGCATACTGCCCTGTATCTGTTTGAGTTGTCATGGCACATTCCTGAGGTCCTTCCTGGAACGGAGTACAGCGGGTGGTCTAAGATGCTGACCCTACCCTAAGATGGGGTCTGTATTGCCTTCACAATATGTACCTATTAGGTTCTCCAGATAGATGGTAGATCTAGATAGATTATACACAGAATGTAACATGTTCTCAGATGATAGACTGAAGAGAGCCTCAATCAGTATACTCCGATATACAATACCTAACAGATCAGTGATTGACACATGGCAGTGAGTGACGGAGTGTAGCATACTGATGGATGACAGAGACCTGGCACAGGCTGATGGATAGAATCTAACCTGTGCACTGATGAACAGAAAGATGAAGCTTCAAGGAAATAACACGAAATAAGCCCATCCCCCGTCTGTCGAGGTGGCTCAGTGGGAGGGGAGCATCCAGCCAGTACTCGCGATGACTTGCGTTTGGTCCCAGGACCCACATGATGGAAGAAGAAAACCAAGTTGTCCTCCGACCTTTGTCTCAGCATAGATGCCCTGGAACACACACTCACACACATCCACACAGTCACACTGAGCACGGACACACTTAATAATAAATAATGCGAAGGAAATAAGACCATCTGTGGTGATACATTGTGTACCCTAATAAAATTTGCCTGAAGATGAGAGAACAGAACAAGCCACTAGATCAAACATAGAGGCCAGGCAGAGGTGGCACACACCTTTAATCCCAGCACTCGGGAGGCAGAGATATGTGTGGATCTCTGTGAGTTCAAAGCCACCCTGGACTACAGGAGATTGACTCAGTCTAGGAGAGAAACAGAGCCAGGAAGTGGTGGCACACACCTTTAATCCCAGCACTAAGATGGCTGGGCAGAGAAAGGCATATAAGGCATGAGGAGACAGGAACTAAAGGCTTTTTCAGCTGGAGCCTTTCGAGTGAAGACTAGAAGCTTTTCAGGCTGAGGAGTCCTAGAGGTAAGACATGGCAGTGGCTTGTTCCTTTGTCTCTCTAATCTCTCAGCATTTACCCCAATATCTGCTCCTGGTTTTTTATTAAAAGACCTTTAGAAATTTGAGCAACACCCATCTTCATGTTTTGTCCTTCATAAAACCTGAGGATTTTGGATGTTCCTTGAGGCAATCAAATAACCAAAGAGGAGCCGGCCACAGCCACTAGAGCCTAACAGCTGGCCCTCTTGCTCCTGGGTCTGCTCTGGCTGGTGACCAATGGGCTTCCTTGCTCTCATCCCATGAGACCCTTCCCCTTGGAGCTGCGCCGGCCGCAGACTGGCTTCTTCACCAACTCTTACAGGAATCTGCTTTGATTTCCCTTCCCTGGCCTCAGCCTCCTGGTGCCAAGCAAACAGGCCCTTTGGAGACAGCCTTGCCTTGCTCTGCTCTGCAAGGGTGTGAGATCAGACTGCGAGATAAGGTGCCCTTCAGCCCTGGCACTGTCTGCACCCAGCGCAGAAGCCTCTGGCAGAAACCCAGCACCCCAGATGGCAATGAGCATCAGAGGCTGCACCCTCCCCATAACCCAGATGGGGAAACTGAGGACCAAGTGGAGAGAGAACTTCCTCAGCGTTCTCTCTCTGTGTTCCCTCAGACCGTTCATGTTTTCAGCATTTTCCTGAAGAATTTTCTAAGTGGTGAACAGCATTGAAGAAGCTGCACCCCATCTGCAGCCACACTTTTCTCAGCCCCGACTCCCAAGAAAGAATTCCATGAAGCAGGTAGAAAGGTCTGGCTCCCGGGCCACTGTGTAACCCCAAACCCTGTCTCTTATCAGCTTGTGCTGTGTAACCTTGAACTAGTTAACCAGCCTCTCTGTCATTCAGTTGCCCGGGTTCCAAAGTGTTACGTGGGCCCACTGTGTGAAGAGCCTAGCATGCAGAAAACGTCACATTGTTAATGCCACCATTTTCCCACAGGCATCCTCTTGAGACCCCAAGTGTTTTCTCATGGGACTTCTATCCGGTCCTCCATCAGAATGACTGTAAGGATCATACATTGGGTCTCACCCAGAGCTGCAGGCCTACTGTGTGCAGGTGCTGCCTCCAGCACAGGATTCCCTGCCGTGAGCCGCACACAGACAGAGCCCCGTCCTCACTTCATCCAGAAGCAGAATAGAGTGAAGCCAGAGGCTTTGTTCACGGCAGATCTGCCCAGGGGCTCCCTCTGTCCAGGCAGCATCATGGGGGTTTTACAAACAGTAACTCACGCACCCTTCCGGACACCACAACTGTCATGGTCCCCACTCGGCAGGCGAGAAACTGGAGCACAGTGAGGACTAGCAAAGGGCCAGGGTCACCCAGAGACCAGTCTTTGGCCCAGGTGGCCCAGTGCCAGCCCCAGAGCTCAGCCTCAGTGTGGTGTGGCCTGAGCCACCGGATGCTCAGCACCCACCGTGGGAGCCAGATTCTCAGCGTTTACACACTTTCCACCTCCCTTGAGTAAAGTCTTACTATGTAGCCTAGGCCAGAGTCTCCAGCAAGATGGTTCAGGCCTTTAGTTTTGTGATCTGTTCTGTTTCAGTCCATCCTTACAGTACAGAAGCGGAGAATGTAACTCAGGGGGCGTCAGGACCAGTGTCCCGGTCAGAGCTGCTGCTCTGAAGTCCAGTGGGCCAGGTTTGGCCACTAACTCATCCCAAGAGGCCAGTGGAGGTCTGTCTGCACATCTGTCTGTCTTTCTGAACACCTGTCTCTCCGAGGGTTAAAAAGTGTCTTGGTTCCAAGGCAAAGGGTCTCAGGTCAGTGTCGACCTTGGACAGGCTGGGCAAGGTCCTGTTGGTGGTGAGATGTGAGGTCACTTTGACTCTGTCACAAGATGTTTGTTCCCTGTGCCCGTCGCTCCTGGAAACTGACTGCAGATCGAGAAGAGGGTGACTCAGAGGAAGGCAGCCACAGTGGCACAGAGACGAGGTTTTAAAACCTAAAACCTCCCCTTGCTATTTGCTCCAAGGAAGCCCAGCCAGGCCTGGGGAGAAGGGAGTCGGTGCTTTGAGCAAACCCACCTGAGTCCCCGTTCTGCAGGGCTGTCCAGGGTTCCTGCTTGTCTCATCACCCTATCAGGTTCCAGACTCCGAGTGAGCGCGGTCCCTTGCACAGCCTACGCGCACCGGGTGCCAGGCGGCAGGTGAGTGGCGTTTTCTGGAGGTGCCATGGCAGGAGCTCTTCCTTTGTCCTTCCATTCTCTGCTCACCACTTACGAAACAAGGGGCGGAGGATTCACCAACCTGTGTCCAGTCTCTCACACTTGTGTCAGGGGCTCAGCCTCCCGGAGACTCAATCTCCTCTTCAGTCCCATGGCCTTTCACGTGGCCTTTCACAATTTACCCACAGAACAAAATAAGAGGCAGGTGCAGAATGTGAGGTCCTGGCATTCAAAGGAAGTGACTGACGCTTCCTCCTGCTAAAGAAAGTGCTAGAAAACAGAAGGGGAGGGAGAGGCTCAGAGCTCAGTACCCGGCTGGCTCCGGAGAAGCAGAGGCTTGGAAAGTGTGTGACAGTGAGGCATCCTGCGGATCCAGGGACCCCTCCACCCCCCAAAACAGGTAAGGACCATGGGATAGCTCAGTGGGAAAAGGCTTTGGTCCCCAAGCCTGAAGACCCAAGTTTGAGCCGGGACTCATGCAGTGGAAGGATAGAACCAACTCCTACAAGCTGTCCTTCGACTTCCACAGGTGATCTGCACGTCCCACACCCCTGTCCTGCACACAAATTAAAATGTAATTTAAAAAATCTCCCGCCTCGGAGTTTAAACTCAATCTGTTTGCAAACAAACAAACAGGAAGTGGTGAGTACAGTCACTTCCTGTGAATGATGGTGCCCTTTACTCTGTGAAAAATAAACGCATAGAGCAGAAAGGTGAGCACCACCAGCACCTGGTACAGGACAACCGGTACCTCTACCTGCAATCACCAACAGAGGGTCTTCCCAAAAATGACACAAGGGCTTTGTCAGTGTCAACACAACAGCACAGGTTAGACCTCAGAACAGAAAAGACCCTGGATTGTGTGCGTGCACACCTGCATATGTATGCTGTGTGTGTGTATCCATGTGTATGTGAACACATGAGTGTGTGTGTGTACCCGCGCGCGCGTGTGTGTGTGTGTGTGTGTGTGTGTGTGTGTGTGTGTGTGTCTGTGTGCATATGTACGTGTGTATGTCGTATGTATAGTATATGTGTACATGTGTGTATCTGTCTGTGTGTGGGGGTGTTCTTGTGTGCACAGCTGCAGAGGCCAGATGTCGGCCTCTGTTGTCCCCTCTACTGCTCTCTAATGCTTACTGAGACAGGATCTCTTGCTGAGCATAGAGCCCACCATTTCAGCTAGGCTTAGGGGGTGGGGTGGGGCAGGGAGCCCCAGGGACCCATCTATAACCCGCCCCTTGGGCTGGAGTAATCAGCATGCCACTGTACCTGGCTTTTGACACATCTGCTGGGGTCCACACCCACGTCCTCCGGCATGCTTGCCGAGTCCTTCCCCCACTGAGCTGGGTCTCCAACCCCCGACGTGGCTTTTGACCCGCTGTGGCTTCAGCCACTTTGTCAATGCCTTGTCTGTGGATAGGCAGCGTTTCTCTGTGTGGAGTGTGAAAATTAAGCCAGGTCAAAGGTCACAAGCAGCCTGTAAGCTGCGTGGCGCCCCGAGACTGATTCCTGTCTGGTGGTGTCAATATGTTTTAGTTGCAATGCTTTTCAGTCAGGTTCCTGGCAGCCCTGAGGCTCCTCGGTGTCTCATGTCCACTCAGGCTCTCCCTTTCTGTCTCTGGAGGTCACTTGATTTTAATTAAAGCCAGCTGGGAGCTAAGCTCAAGACGGTGGGAGCCGTGGGTGGGTGAGCTCCTGTCCTCACACAAAAGGTGCTTCTAGGGAAGGGAGGTGTCTCTTGCTGTGGTAAACACCCTGACCAAAAGCAGTTTTAAGGAGAAGTGGTTTATTGGGCTCCCAATTCCAGGTTGCTGACCACCCATCACTGAGGGGAAGTCGAGGCAGGAACCTGGAGCAGGTCACGTCACATCCATAGTCCAGAGCTGAGACCAATGAATGTGAGACCAATGAATGCACGCGTGCCCACTTGCTTGGGCTCAGCCTGGCTTCTCTTACACCATTCAGGATCCCTGCCTAGGGAATGGTGATGCCCACAGTGGGCTGGGTCTTCCCACATCCACTGATTAATTGAGATGGTCCTCCCCAGACATCCAGCCTGAAGTAGACAACTCCTCATTGAGACTTGCTTTCCAAGTGATTCTAACTTGTGTGAACTTGACAGTTAAAGCTGATTCAGTGGTGCAGGAGGGATAGTGAGAAGCCACACAGTACCCAGGACTATATGGTGCCGGGGGCTGGTGGGTGGCATTTCCCCTGACATTTTAATGTCTAAGTGTCAACTTTGATACCTGTCCTTGTTAGGGTTACTATCGCTGTTACAAAGCACCATGACCAAAACAACCTGGGGAGGAAAGGGTTTATTTGGCTTACACTTCCATCTCACTGTTCATCTTCAAAGGAAGTCAGGACAGGAACTCAAGCAGGGCAGGGACCTGGAGGCAGGAGCTGATGCAGAGGCCATGGAGGGGTGATGCTCACTGGCTTGCTACTCATGGACATACTCATCTGCTTTCTTATAGAACCCAGGACCACCAGCCCAGGGATGCCCCTCCCACCATGGGCTGGGCCCTCCCCCTTCAATTACTAATTAGGAAAATGCAGAGATCCACAGCTAAGCACTGGACCAAGCTCCAGGAATCCTGTTGTAGAGAGAAAGAGGAAGGATTGTACAAGCCAAGGAGGTCAAGGTTGCGGACAGTGTAACCCACAGAGACAGCTGACCTGAGCTCCTGGGAGCTTACCAACTCTGGACCGACAGCTAGGGAGCCTGCATGGGATTGACCTAGGCCTTCTGCATGTATGTGACAGTTATGTAGCTTGGTCTGTTTGTGGGACTCCTAGCAGTGGGATCAGGACCTGTCCCTGGTGCTTGAGCTGGCTTTTGGGAACCCATTCCCCAAGCTGGGTTGCCTCACCCAGCCTAGGTGCACGGAGTGGGGACATGGGGTGGGGAGGGCTTGGTCCTGCCTCAACTTGATGTGCCATGCTCTGTTGATCCCCATGGGAGGCAGACAACGGAGACAATGGAGACAGAGTAGGAGTGGATGGGGGAGGGTAGAAGGGAGGGAGAGGAACGGGAGGAGAGGAGGGAGGGGAAACTGGTCGGTATGTAAAACAAATGAAAAAATTTAATAAAAATGCTTATGGAGGCATTTTCTCAATAGAGGTTCCCTCTTCTCAGATGACTCTAGCTCGTGTCAAGCTGACATAAAATGATCCAGGACATGCCCGTAAGGCACAAACTCCTGGAATGCTGGGACCTAGGCTCAGCCAGCCACAAACAGTGCTCCAGGAAGGAGTCACAGAACCACTCAGAGACCCTTCAGTGAGAGTCTAGGACAGCGATTGTCCCCATTATTTTGGCTAATTCTCCACCGTTTAAATGCCCACAGAGCCCGTGCCAAGTCCCTACATGGCAAGGATCTCCCGGACCCCAGACAACTGCAACCAGCCACTTCGTCTCAAACAGTGTTTCTCAACCTGTGGGTCGCTATGAATTACCCTTTTACAGGGGTTTTTGTATCAGATATTTACATTACAATCCATAACAGTAGCAAAATTACAGTTATGAAGTAGAAATGAAAAGAATTTTATGGTCAGAGGTCACCACCACATGAGGAACTGTATTCAAGGGTCACAGCTTTAGGAAGGTTGAGGAACCACTGATCTAGAAGGTTTTTATACCTGAAATTTCCATGCCACAAGGAAGGCGAGCCCCAGCACCACTCCCTGTCACCAGACCCTTGACTGAGCAGCCATTGCCGTATCATGGCTGGCTTCCCCACCTGCAGACCTGGGGAGGGCCACCCAATCCCCCAGTGTGCATCAGAGACGAAGCCATGTGATGGGCACTATGTAACAGACAGTGTTTCTGTCTGCCGGCAACCTTCCCAGGCTTGGTTGAAGGCATCTGAGGAGGCCCTACAGGGAAACCAGGAGTGTTCTGAAGTTCTGGGTCCTGTTCTTTCTCAGTCTGGCCCCTTTGGGGACAGGGCTCACTGGGGAGTGTTCGTGTGGCATGAGCTCAGATCTGGATTCACCCTCAGTGTCTCTCTCTCTCTCTCTCTCTCTCTCTCTCTCTCTCTCTCTCTCTCTCTCTCTCTCTCTCTCTCTCTCTCACACACACACACACACACACACACCAGGTCAGTGCAAATGGTTTGTTTGTTTGTTTGTTTTTTATCAAATTCCTCCCAGGAGTAATTTCCCCATTCATCAGTTCTTTGCAAGGCAGGACCATCCACCATGCCTGTTGATCAGAATGGCAGTTGGTCCCTCATGTTGACCATGGACCGCCATCATGGTCATCATCACACCTGTCCCTGTTGGGTTCCATGGCCCACCAGAAGGGTTTTTCCTCTAGAATAGAGTAAGTCGTGATTTCTCTGCTCTTCTCCCTCAGTCTGGGAACACAGTGATTCCATTTGTGATAGACTGAGGACTTATGGGTAAGGAGAAAGCCAGAGTATAGATGTCAAGCTGGGTAGGGTCATGAGGGGAGAGACATCTTGTCTCTGAACACACTGGCTGCTCAGAGTCAGTCACATATGAGCCTCACACCAGGCTTTGGGGTGAGCAGGGAGCAACCACAGGCACAGCCCTGCTCACCTCACAGGTGCACCCCGAGACTTGGCGTGGGCAGGTGCCCTGGCCGCAGCCACACAGCAAGTTCAGTCGGAGCACTTCAGACCTGACCTTTCCCTGGCCTGCCCTGCAGGGCCAGGTGGGAGTCGCTCATAGATGTGGTGATATTGTGTATCCCAAAATATTGTGCACCCTAATGAACTTATCTGGGGTCAGAGAACAGAACAGCCACTAAACATAGAGGCCAGAAAATGGTGGCACTCACACTTAATCCTATCACTTGGGAGGCAGAAATCTGTCTGGATCTCTGTGAGTTTAAAGCCACACTGGAAACAGCCAGGCATGGTGACTCGTGCCTTTAATCCTAAGAAGTGATGGCAGAAAGCAGAAAGGTATATAAGGCGTGAGCACCAGGAACTAGGCGGGTTAAGCTTTCAGGCTTTCGAGAAGCAGTTCAGCTGAGATCCATTTGGATGAGGACTCAGAGGCTTCCAGTCTGAGAAAACAGTATCAGCTGAGGAATTAGCAAGGTGAGGAAGCTGTGGCTTGTTCTGCTTCTCTGATCTTCCAGCATTCACCCTAATACCTGGCCCTGGGTTTGATTTTGTTAATAAGAACTTCTAAGATTTGTGCTACACATAGACAGGGGACACACCTTAGGAACCTCCATGTGGGTGATGGCTCCTGGGCTCCCCTGCCTAGAAGACAAGACAGGAGGCCTTGGGGTACGTGTGGCAGCTCCCATCCCCAGGGGACCTCTGCTAGCTTGGGACACTCAAGGAGGCTGAGTACACCACTGGGTGTCTGCCGGCTCTGTTTCCACCTCTCTCCTATCAGTTCCCCTCCCTTCCTTCTTCCCAACAGCACCTCTTCCTCCAGATGATGTGGGGGTGGAGTAGCAGTCGCTCTTTCTCCAAACCTTCTGGATGGAAGACACCTTCCTCATTCCCCAGGTAAATTTCCATCTCTTTCTCCCCTCCATTTGATGCTGTAATTGGGCCATTTTCCTGATTCCCTGATTCAACAGCTCAATTTCAGAGCCATTCCCCTCATTGTCCCTCCCGAGCCTCTCCGCCTCCCCGCCCCACACCTGCTCCTTGTGACATCACCACTTTGCTGCTCAATGCAAATCAGACTCATTTTCTCCCTCAAACCCTTGTCCACAATTGATATCCTTGGTGGATTATGATTTGAAGTGTCTTTGACTCATTTTGAATCCTGTCAGCAAACGCCCTCCTCCCAATGCGGAGTGAGAGACCCAGCAGGAAGCCGAGACTGAATGATTACACTAGCCTGGCTTTGTTCCTTGGGCTTCCTATATAATACAGAGTAGCAACCTGCCTCAAGGTGAAAGGCTGGAAATGGAATCTCAGAGTGGAGCAGAGAGATGTTCCCAGCACCTTGATTCAGCGTGCCCGCCTATGCAGAGCATCACCGCCCGTGGGGCTCTGGAATTAGCAGAACTAATCCCAGCTTTTCTACTTCAGGCTGTGTGACCCTGCATATTGACTTTACCTCTCTGAGCCTTCAGTCCATCCTGTGTTTGCCACATGGTCTGGGGGAGGGTTGCCAAAACCCTGGTGACCATCCATCTTCAGGGATGGCATTGGCCTGACCAGAAGGTGCTGAGCATTCTGGGAAGGATTCTCAGTACGGTCCTCCAACAGCCAGTCTGAGGAGCGTAACTACTGTACAGGCACAGATGTGAGGACCAGAGAGGCTCCAACACTCACCTAAAGTGACACCGCGAGTGTGAACTCTGCAGGAACTTACCACACACACACACACACACACACACACACACACACACACACACACACACTTCCTTTCTTTAGACAAGGTCTCGATTCTTAGCCTAGGCTGCCTGGAACTAACATTCCTCCTGCTCGGCCTCCAGAGTGCTGGGAGAGCAGGCATCCTCCCAAGCCCAGCCTGATGCTAATCTTAGCACATGAGAACCCAGGTAACTGCATCACTCCTAGATCACACTTAATGCATTTCCCTCCTGCTCATGTCCCCAGGACAGACAAGCAGCGTCCTTGGTCTGAGAGTTCAGCTCGATGTGCACCCTCACTCGGAGCTAAAGGCTTCCTCAGTTAGCAGTGTGGTGTTCCTTGGATCCACGTTAAGAGACACAAAGCCACACCCTGGAACAAACAGAGCGGCCCTGTGCAGGAGATGAACAGCTGGAGAAGGGCTGCAGTCTGGGGCTCCTGAAGGGCGTTGGCTGGCAGAGGCCCAAGAGCAGGCAGAGGGGGCAGTCAGATCCCCTCATTGCCTTTTGGGAACGTCTGCTGAATCATGGAAGCCAGATCAAGTCCAGATCCTCAGTGCAGCCTGAGCCTGGGGCAGATCCCAGCTCCCTACAAGCAGCCAAGGTGCTCACAGCCTGGCAGGCCCAACCTCTCTTCCCTCCTCACAGTGGGCTCCTAAGACTGTTTGCACACCTAATGACTGAGGGAAGCCGGCAGGGTGTGGGGGTGGGTATCAGTGGTGGATGCTTGCCTAGCATGGAGGAGTGAGTCCCACTCCCAGAACCCCTGTCTGCACACAAATGGGCATACACAGGCTCACACATGCACAGACACATGTACACACACAGAGCATGAGTTTACACACACTCTCAGGCACATGCACACACACATACACACGCACAGTTGACTGGAGGCCGTGAAGAGCGCCGTACGAAGGCCCTATCTGTAGAATTGACTGTGTTAGACATTAAAATGAGAAACATGATTTTAATCAGGTGCTGGTTCCCTTGCACATCTCAATAAGAAAGCCAGTTAACAAAGGATGCTGCTGGGGAAAGAGGCGGATTTGGGTGCACCGGAGGACGTGGGCGGTGCATCCCTGCTGGTTTCAGGTGCCCAAGGCGAGGGCCCAGGTCCACTAGGCTCCAGCTGAAGGCCGTGAAGACAATCAAGCTCCACCCAAATACGCAGTCAGACATGGGGACACCCAGGACCTGGAACTCTCAGGAGCTTATGTGTTGGTTTCTCAATTTAGCAAATGCTAATTCAGTGTTTAAAACGTAGACACAGAAGGTGGGGGAGCCGTGGGTTAGTGTCCAGGGGAGCCGTGGGTTAGTGTCCAGTGTCCCGTCTCTGTAGTGACCGAGAACAGGGACCTGTCTCCTAGTCCTTCTGACCTCACTGTGTGGACAGACCTTCAAGGTCTGTATAATCCAACGACAATACCAATAGTGATGATGGTGATGACGTCGATCATTGATGACGTCACTCATGATAATAGTGATGAAGGATGGTGGCGGTGGTGAAAGTAGTGATGGTGATGAGGGCAATCATGGTGATAATAGTGATGATGGTGACATGTCAATAGTGATTAGAATAGTGATGGTAGTGAGGGTGATTGTGATGATAATGTGGTAGTGATGGTCACGGTTATGATGGTGATGATGGTAGTGATAATAATGGTGTTGTTGATGATGGTGATTGTGGTGATGATGCCAATGGTGGTGATGGTGATTGTGGTGATGATGTGGTAGTGATGGTCATGGTTATGATGGTGACGATGGTGGTGATCATGATTGTGCAATGGTGATGATGATAGTGATGTTGATTGTGGTGGTGATGATGGTGGTGATGATGATAGTGATTGTGGTAATGATGATGGTGATTGTGGTGATGATGATGGTGATTGTGGTGATGGTGATTGTGGTGATGGTGATTGTGGTGATGATGATTGTGATTGTGGTGATGATGATTGTGATTGTGGTGATGGTGATTGTGGTGATGACGGTAGTGATGGCGGTGGTCATGGTGATATGCAGATGGTAATGCTAAGTATGCTCACACAAACAATCATCTCCCACCATTGTGTTCAGTCTTCACCACAGCTCCACGGAGCAATGCTGCTGTTCCGTTTGTTTTACCAACAGGGACGCAGAAGACCGAGTAGCTGGCCCAGGGGTGAACCCACAGCAGAGGTCTGACTCAAATCCAGGAAACCGGGCTGCAGACGCCGCGCTCTCGGCCAGAAAGAGCCCTCTGCGCTCAGTCCCCGCCGCAGACAAACCATCTCCAGCACTGAGGAGCTCCAGCCAACGTGGCGAATCTCTGGAGTTTGACTCGGCAACTGAAAATGCGGAGCGCGTGCCGAGCAGGCGAAGCCGGGTTTATCCAATGTTGTGTTTGTTAAATATTTGATCTGGGAAAATTAAATGGTATCTTCTCTCCGGAGACTCAAGGCTGACGGGCCTGAGAAATAAAGCTGATGAAAATATCCCCAGTTGCCGTCTCTCCAATGTCTGCTGTTTACAGATCCCTCTATACACGTGAGCCCTTTAACCAAGCTTCGTGTTCTTGCCGGTTCTCCTTCAGATCTACCTTCTGTCCCTACAGCTTCAGCCTGGAGCCGGTTCTCAGCACTGTGCTGGCCTGAGCCTCCATCCTGTCTGCCGCTGTGGATGACGCCGATGCCTCTAGCATCTTCCTGCATGATGACCATGGCTGTGAACGTGACTGAGCGTACATCACACTTTGGACGTTGCATGTTCTTTTATTAACAACACTAATTTGTGTGTATCTCAGGCATCTTCAGCTGAGTCACAGATCTTTGCCCTATTTTATAGATGAGGGGGAAGCTTAGGGAAGTCTGCTCTTTACAGGGCTGTCCCACCAGGAAGGGTGTGTGTGTGTGTATGTGTGTGCATGAAAGCGTGTACGTGTGTGTACATGCAAGCATGTGCATGTGAGTGTGCACATGTGTGAGTACATGTGGGTGTGAGTGTGTGTGCATGTGTCTGTGTGTGTAGGGATGTCTACAGTGTGTTGGCTTATAAGGATCATCTTAATTAAGTTAATTGGTGTGGGAGGACCCACCCACTGTGGGTGGCACCGTGCTCTGTTCCTGAACTGTAGAAGAGCAGAGAGACAAGCTCCGCAGGTTTGGATGCTTTTGTTTCTCTCTGATGTGGACTGTGGACGTCCTGTGACTAGCTGCGTCGTGTGACTAGCTGCTTCCGGCGCTTGCCAGCGTGACCTCCCCGCTGAGATGAGTTGAATGAACCCATTTCTCTCAGGGTGTTTGGGACTGAGATGCAAACAGAATTAAGCCACGTGTTCCTGCAGTCTCACCCCGCACACTTGTGCCTCTGTGTCCCTGTCCGCAGAGGACAAGGCGACCCCAGGCTGCTCTGAGGGTGGGAGGGAGCTTTCTGAATTCTGGGGGAGGAGAGCCAGGCTGTCTGGGCTTGTGTGCTCACCGCTCCAGACCTCTCCCACAGGTGTGGACATGCATAGGCAGAGTGGCAGAATCCTTTTAGATGCCTGAACACCCAGAGAGACCCAAGTGTGTGCAAGAGTGGCCTGGCCAGGACATAGCAAAGTCTGTCTGAAACCATGGCCCCAAATATGCCCAGTGACAGGGGCTTCTTAGACCCAGCAGGGAAATGTGGGGGTTGGGCAGGCCATGGCCTTGGTCAACCAATGCACAATCCACTTCGGAGCCTGCAGAGCGATGAGCAGGCCCAGCCACAGGAGCCACTTCTGGGCTCGAAAGACAGAGCGGTACTTGGGGAATGTCGATGAGATTTTTGAGCTGGGACGGGCAGAGCATGGATCCTGATCTTTTACTTGAGGCTGCTCTTGATGGCACCCTTGGGATGAGAGCTGCAATGACCTTCTCAACCACGAAGGGACAGTGTGCCTCAGAAAAGGGCCTCCTGGGCCTAACCTTGATCCTCTGTACCCGGTGTGACTCTCTGTACCTGGTGTGACCCTCTGTACCTAGTGTGACTCTCTGTACCTGGTGTGACTCTTTGCACCTGGTGTGACCCTCTGTACCCAGTGTGACCCAGGTGCTAGCTCCCCATGCCTGGGGCTAGCTCCGCACACCTGGGGTGAATTACTCACACCTGGGGTGAGATCCCTGCACTTGGTGTGAGTTCCCCTAGCCGGCATGAGCTCCCAGTATCTGGTATCTGCCAACCCTGGTGCGAGCCCTTGGTGAGGGCTCCAGCAGCTGCTGTCACCTCCCCACGCCTAGTGTGAATTCGTATGAATTCCCCTGCCTGGTGAGAGTGCCCCGTACCTGGTGTGATCCACACTCCTGGTGTGAGTTCCACAGTGCATGTGAGCTCTCTGCACCTGGTGTGAGCTCCCTTCTTCCTTCCTTCCAGGTGAGAGAGTGCTCCCTACGGTTAGTGAAGGCTTCTGGGTCTTCCCTCCCCTACGCTGTGGGCAGCCAGGGAAAAGGCACACACAGAGTCCTCTTTGCCAGGACCGGGGCCACCAGCATGCCACATGTTTGTCGTTCACCTGCTCATTCTGGCCTCGGCAGTCACTGACCACACAGGGTCCCATCCTGGAGCAGACTCGGAGAAAACATGTAGAACTGACGTTAGTGATGTGCTGCTTCTGAGTCATGGCAGAGTGTGGCAGCCTATAGTTTTCAGAAGTGTGTGTGTGCATGTGTGTGCGTGTGTGCACGTGCGTGTGTGCACGTGCGTGTGTGCACGTGCGTGTGTGTGTGTGTGTGCGCGCGTGTGTGTGTGTGTGTGTGTGTGTGTGTGTGTGTGTGTGTGTGTGTGTTCAAGGCAGGGTCATAAAAGAAAAACAGCCTCCTTCCTTTCCTCTCCCCTCTCCTCTCCACTTTGTTCATCCCCCTCCCTCTCCTACTCCATTCGCCTTAGGAACCCACCTTATGTGCTGTGTGGAAGGCTGAGCCAGCCAAACTGAGAAACCCCACAGAGAGGAGCCACACAAACCAAAACAGCAGCTTCCAGCTGTGCCCAGGGTCACCCATCAGGAACATGCAAGCTGGGCCCTCAAGTCTTCTAGCCCAGACCAAGGCCTTGGGGCTCAGAGACCGACGACCACCCCCACTGTGGCCCCCAGCCTCTGTGAGTCCAAGTGGCCGCCTACCTCAGCCAGGCTGACCTGAGGAAGTCACAGTATGTGACGCAAGACCAGGATGCAAAGCAGAAATGCTGCAGAAAGACAAAGACACACCCCGGTGTGAAGACATGCAGTTCCTTGTGTGTGTGTGTGTGTGTGTGTGTGTGTGTGTGTGTGTGTAGACACGTAGTCCCTTGTGTATGTGTATAAAGACACGCAGTCCCTTGTGTGTGTGTGAAGACATGCAGTCCCTTGTGTGTGTGTGTGTGAAGATGCATAGTCCCTTATGTGTGTGAAGACACACAGTCCCTTGTGTGTGTGAAGAGACACAGCTCCTATTCATGCCTGAGTGCAAGCTTTGGAGTCAGAACCATCGACTGGGTGAGGATAGGAAAGATAAGCACCTTTCTGAGCCTGACAGATATTCCATGTTTTCTCTCCCCCATGGAAAAGGGCACAAAGTCATGAGGAATGCAGAGGGGAGGAGAGGGGAGGGGAGGGGAGGGGAGGGGAGGGGAGACAAGTAGGGCATGCAGGGCAAGTGACATCTGAAGAAGTAAGTGCTATGCAAATGTCAGCACGGAACACCTTCCTTTAAATGCCAATAAAAATACATTTAAAGGAAAAAAGGTGAGCACCGTGGGGGTGGGGCTGCCACTCAGCCCGCAGAGTGCTTGCCTAGCACGTAGGAAGTAGGCAGTAGTGAAGACCGGGCATGGTGGTACACATCTGTAATCCTAGTGCTTGGGGGATGGAGACGGGAGGGTCAGAAGTTTAAGGACATCCTTGGCTACATAGCAAATTCGAGGCCAGCTTGGTCTACAGGACACTTGTTTTTAAACAAATAGAAAATGAAGACAGCGGCCACTTTAAGAGATGCTGACCTAACACCCCATTTCACATAGGACGAAACTGTCTCTATGACTTGAGCAGCAGAAGACTTGAGCCTGTGTGCTCTGGGAGGTTGGCTGCAGGAGGGAGGTGGGGCTGTCACCCGAGATCATCCCCACACTCTTTAAGGAATGTAGCGGTTACTTTTGACAACAAGCACAACAAACGCGACTTATTTTGGGGAGCGTTTCTTCTGGTTCACAGTGTGAGGGTGCAGTCCATCACAGAGAAGGACCGGCTGCAGGAGGAAGCAGAGGCAGACGGAGGCTGGTGCTGCCCACATTCAGGGAGAGTCTTCGCTCTCAATGAACCTAGTCTAGATAACCTCTCCCAGGCATGCCCAGGGACTTGTTTCCATGGTGATTCTAATTGTCATCAAGTTCACAAAAGATCAACCATCATCCCAGGGGAGCCGTTCTTGTTCCCACTCCACGGGTGATAAAAGGAAGTGTCCTGAGTAGGGATGACAGCTGTGGTCAGGAGCCAGAGTATGATGGTGACTAATGCGTACCCAGCACAGCCATACGCTGCTCACCACCACCGCCGCTTGGGCCTCGAAATAATTCACAGCTTTTTCGTCTCATGAACAGTGTCACTACAGGAACCCTTCAGAGTGCGTGGAGATAGCAAGCTGTGTGCTGTCCAGCTCCTGAGTCCCTGTGCCACATGTGACCTATGAAACTGTGACTTCATCTCTTCAAGTGGCAGTTGTTTTTGTCGGTAAAATGGGACTAAACGCCCGATGTCCTGTTCTCAGACAGGGTCTCCCTGTGTATCCCCGGCTAACCTGTAACTCACTGTGTAAACCCCGTTGGCTTTGAACTTGTGGTAATCCTTCTGCATCTGCCTCCTTCTTGTATATTATTAAATGGCCAGCCTTAATAATATACTTCCCAGGGGCTCAGAAGAGAAACTATGAACAGTGAGAACTATTTTCGGGAAATGAATCTAAGTACACCAAGCTCTTTGTCCATCTACTTTATTCCTCGGGGATAAAAATCCTGTCTACACAGCCTCAGTTCTGTTCTCGTGCCCCGCTCCTTTCTTGCCTGATATCTCTCTGTATTTATCTGTTGTCCCCTCTAAGTTCTATCTCATCTCATTCTTACCCAGCTGGTACTTCCCCATCTGGCTCTTCTTCATCTTCCATCACGTCCACACGTTCTTCACCCCATCTTCCTCTCCTACCTCTAAGTCCTCTCAAGTCTCTGAGGTGTTCCATTATAAACCCAAGCAATAGCAATCCTCTGGCTGAGCAAGGTCACCAGGCTTGAATTCTTACGGGGTCATAAAGGCAGGTAAGAATTTTCCTCAGGCAGTGACCATCAGGCTTTCTTTTACAACCTGAAAATGGAGTGGTTAAAGAGGAGGTCAACTGAGAGCTAGTGATCAATTAGTATATCAAGAAGGGGATCTATGTGCTCAGCTACATTCCTGGAAGTGGTTAGGTAAGAAATTAGGGGTCTATTAGTAAAGCTGTAAGAAAGGAGGGTCTCACCCTAAATTGCACAAAAAATAAAGCTATCCTCCTTACCTAGGAGACAGGTGTTGTTTCGTTTGGCCTTGGATGCTTAAGTCTGTTCTTAGAGTACAAAGGTATCTCTGATAAGATACCTTCTTCACTCCGGGGATGGTCCTGGCCAGATGCTGCCAATAATGATAATTACAGGGAGGCTTGAACTGGGGTTCTGACTGTCAGCGCACAATGTTACCTAAATATTCCTTTAGTAGAGGGGAAATGGTGCCCAAGAAATGATGGAAAAGCTACAATAACACACAAGAAACTCATAGCAGGAAATGGCTGATAATCAAAAGCCAAATATCACCAAGGCTCCTTGAGCCTCAGCTTGACCTCTGGAAGGCCCTTGGCTTCTTCCAGGTATTAGCTTTGTCATAATCAGCTGAAATCCTGCTTTATATATTTTTGCAGCTTGTAGCATTTCCTATGTGCTGGGGCTACATGTGTATACCACCCCACCCAACTAGAACACCTTCTGGATGAATGCAAAGCACAGCATTCCTGTGTGCATCTCTGTGAATTTGCCCCTTCTGATAAGGACCCCAGCATGCTGCATTATCACCCTGCTCAAGGACGCATCTTAACTAGCCACAGCTCCCACGAAACTCCTTCCAAGTGAGCCCACATTCTGAGACACCAAAGCTGGAGCACCAGCGTAAATAAGACACAGGCGGATCCATAGCAGTCATCTTGTCCAACATCACACAGCTGATAACCGATGATGCCAGCTTCAAGTACAATCAGTTCATCTCTAGTCTCTGTGCCCGTGAACCTGCCATTTACAACCTGACTGTCCGAGAGATGGACGGGTGGGGGATTTCCTGGGAAGGGGACACTCTGGCAAGCCCATCCAATTTGGAAACTCTGGTGATGCAGAGGCAGCCTGGGAATGCTGGGGGTGGCTTCTCCAATAGCTCCGCTCACGCTCAAGAACGGCTCATTTGCCGAGGTAATTAAAAACATAACCTGCGCTATTAAATTCCGCCTCCATTTTTTTTTTATGCAGCACGCTCCCCAGTGCACGGAGTTGTATGCCTCCCCTAATCACCCATGACATGTCAGCACAGCCCCCGGCTCCCTCCTCGGCTGCCACCCCTTGGAGATGACTGGGTTTGGAGACGGTTTGTTTGTATGTCAAGATCCGACATCTCTCGTAATTATATACACACCCCCGTTTGCTGGAAATTCACTGTTGGAATAAAAGGCTGAGCGGTGGAGCTGTCATCTCTTGTCAACTGTGTGTGCCAAGGGCATGGGGGCAGGTAGGTTCGTCGTTGTGGGAGTTCACTGTGAGCTGGCTTTCACGGGTGGCGGGTGACAGTCACTGTGAGGTCTTCACTAGGGAAGACCCTCCATCACAGCCCAGACCACGGCGAGAAACAGCAGCCAGTGCACCCACACTACCTCTCCCTAACACACACACACCCTGGTTCCATTTGTGAAAATAAATGAGATTCCCATGAACTAAGGACATTGGTTCTCGTACAGTTGGGATCATTTGTCGATGAGCCAACTTCAGTGGCACAGAAGAGAAGCCATTGCTATCGCTGAACACCCACTTCGTCCAGGGTCCTCCCGGACCATTGGCACCGTCCAAATCTTCACGCCAGGCCTGGGATGGTGTTTGGTCACCATTTCTAGGCAATGCTACTGAAGAACCAAGAATACAATGAAATGATCAAGGAGACTCTCCTGATCTGGTTTCAAACTTCCTGCCGTGAGGCTGGAGTGCGGCTCAGTTGCTAGCCTGCCTGCCTAACACGTGGAAGCCCTGGGTTTCATTCCCCAGCTCCATATAAGACAAGATCTGGTACATACACCTGTGATCCAGCCTGCACTTGGGGGACAGAGGCAGGAGGGTCTGGAGTTCAAGTTCTCACAGATGCAGTGAACTGTCTCCTCACTGTCTCCTCACCTCAATCAGACACCATCCAAGCTCCCCCAAATCCTATTTCAATAGGGAAATGGAAGGAGGCATTTGGGCTGGTGGTTAGTTCATCCACCAAACATTTGGGGAACCTAAGTGGCTTTGGGTTTTATAGGACTCTGTATGTCTTCTGTACCAACCTAGTATGTGTTGATTTTTTTTAAAATTTATTTCCCAGTTTTCTCCAAGAGGCAGAGGAAACTTCAAGAAACCAAAGACCTCTGAGCTACTTACAAGTTTATTACTCAGTCACTCAGGTGAGCAGAAGCAGTAGGATGTGCGACCGTCCATACCTGGGTCATCCAGCTCAAACCATGTCTGTGGGGGCACATTCTCAGAGTCTTTGGGGAGCACCTATACACAACCCCCTCTCCCCTGTACATACGTATCTTTGATGATAAAGTTGAATCCACAAATTAGCTGCAGTGACAGGTCAGCAGCAATAAATAGATTTAAAAGGTTTATAGACCTGAGTGGAGGTGGCCTGCCCTCCCTCCACACACAGCGGCAGACCGGACAACCAAGATGGCGGCAAGCACTACCAGTGGGCACAGAGACGGTGCAAGTATGCCAGGCCAAAGATGGGACCCACATCCGGCCAGGCAGAGCACGGCTCACCTCACCTCCCGGATGACTTACGGTTTAAGATATATGAGCTGTTTATTTCTAGAACTTCCCATTTGATATTATTACCTGCTTGCAGTCAACCACAAGCAACACAAATGGAGGAAAACCAAGCCACGAGAAGAAAGAGGCACGGTGGAAAGGAACTGACCAATGAAGAGGAAGTTAAAGAGTCCCAAAGCTGGCGATGGGGTAGAGTTAACCTGCTCTGGGGTCAGAGGCAGTTCGGAGGCCGAGTCTCCTCTTTCCCCCTTAAGGCTGCTAATTAATTAGATAAGGCCCACTGCCCATGCTATGGGGTGACCTGCTTTATTCCGGTGTTAATGTGGAAATAATGCATTCACAGCAACATTTAAACACAAGCTCACCAGAGCTTGCCACGGTAGAAGAAAATTAGCAATCATAGGACAAAAGCCGATAGATGCTTTCTGGTTCAGAAAATGAGTGAACATGTTGATAAATTGGTGAACAAATGGATGAGTGGGTAGGTGGCTGGAGGGGATGGACGGATGGGAAGGTAGATGGATGGATGGATGATGAATGGGTGAATGATGGATGGATAATGAATGAATGAATGAATAGATGGATGGATGATGGATGAATAATGGATGGATGTTGGATGGATGGATGGATGATGAATGGAAGAATGATGGATGGATAATGAATGAATGGATAGATGGGTGGATGATGGATGGATAATAGATGGATGGATGGATGGATGGATGGATGGATGGATGGATGGATGGATGTTGGATGGATGGATGGATGGATGGATGGTGGATGGATAGTGGATGATGGATGGATGGATGATGGATAATGGATGGATGTTGGATGGATGGATGGATGGTGGATGATGGATGGATAATGGATGGATGGATGGATGGATGGTGAATGATGGATGGATGGATGCATAATGGATGGATGATGAATGGTGAATGATGGATGGATAATGAATGAATGAATGGATAGATGGATGGATGATGGATGGATGATGGATGGATGGATTGAAATTTCTAAAGAACATTCTAAAGAAACAAGTGATAGGAGGGGAAACATGCAGAACAGCAGTGATGGGGCTCGCTGTGAGGTCTGCAGTACAGAGGTCACCTGAATGGCACACAGAAAATATATCAGGTGAGCAAAGGAGAGGAGGATTGTGGAGCTTTGTGAATAAAGAGGAAGCCAAGGTGGGTCTGAAAAATGAGCAGGAACTCTCCCATTTTCTGGAAATGTATGGATTCTTCTAGGGAGGGGTGAGTGAGATGCCTGGACCCTACCCTGCCCTTTCCTATTTTACAAGCAAGAAGGTGGAGGCCAAGCAATGTCAAGTGAGCATGAAAGTCACTCACCCAGGGCCACCCTGTATGCAGTAAACTCAGTCAGTGAGAGTTGAGACCCAGATGTCTCCTTCCTTCCTGGAGAGGATGGGTGAGTGTTTGAAATGGGATAATTTTATCCACGAAGGGGCATTCAGTGATTTTAGAGACATCTTGGGCCATGAGCAGAGTGGACCTAATGGAATCTACTGGGGAGAATCCAGGAACAATATTGCATTCCCTTCTGTGCACAGGCCAGGCCAACACAAAAAACATGATGGCAGCCAAGCTGTCAATCACACTGAGCTCTTCTGCAAGTGAACCAGGCTTCAGGATGTAGCCATGCTCTTTAGATTTCAAACCCAGCAAGCAGAGAGTTGCGGCCTGGTTTGAGGCCAGGAAATGATGGGTTCCCTCAGCTCCTTATCATTCATGTAACTTTGATCACTGGGCCTCCCCTCTCTGAGCCCCAGCTTCCTGCTATAAAATGGAGACTGTGGTGTCCCATCCATGCAAAGCTGAGAGTGGGCTTAGCTAGGTTGCCATAGTGATGCTCAAGACCAAGCCAGCATCCGCATCATGTAGAGGTCACGCTATATATAGCACAGGTCACCAGGCCCCACCATCAGCACCAGATTCTGTAGATACACGGCCAGGTGGGAACCTGAGAGTTTGCATGTTTAATTTGCATCTCACCCAGGTGATGGGGCTAATCCAGAGACCATGCTCCCAAAACCACTGAAATCCTGTGAAGGATGGGACAGTGCCCAGCATACAGTAAGAGCTCAATAAATGTCCAGCTCCTTCCTTCCCATCGTCAGCATCACCACTGAAGGACACACTGGGCTGAGAGCTTGCTACTGAGGGGCTCTGCATGTTGCTACCCACAGAGGCAACAGGAGACAAGAAGGCCATGGAAGGCTCCAGAAGACAATGTTAAAGGACCTGTTTACAACGGTATTTCTGGAAGCAGTGGGTGAGCAGAAGGGGCCAGGAATGTGCTTCTTTTAGGGTTTCTATTGCTGTGATAAACACCATGATCAAAAGCACCATGGGCATGAAGAGGTTTACCTCATCTTACAGTTTCAAGTCCATCGTTGGAGGGCAGGATAGGAACTCAAACAGGGCAGGAACCGGGAGGCGGGAGCTGATGCAGAGGCCATGGAGGGGTGCTGCTTACTGGCTTGCTCCTCATGGCTTGTTCAGCCTGCTTTCTTATAGAACCCAGGACCACCAGCCCTCAATGGACTGGGCCCTCCCCATCAATTACTAGTCAAGAAAACCCTCCACAGACTTGCCCCCAGGCCAATCTGGTGGGGGTATTTTCTTAATTATGGTTTCCTCTTCCCAAATGACTCTAGTTTGAATCAAGTTGACAAGGAAATCTAACCGAGACGGTGCTCGAGTGTAACTCGGGAGATTCACAAATGGAAGTCAGAGCCTTGTACATTTCTGGGGCTCACCGCAAGGGCTCTGGCATCTAGCAGAGCTAAGTTCAAAGAATTTGGCTCTTCTTGGCTGTGTGGCCTTTGGAAAGACACTTGCCCTTCCTGTGCTTCCATTTCTTCTATGAACAGGGAGTGGCTGTAACCATGGCTACCCCAGGGCTGATGCTGCAGACACCAACATAGTTCCTGCCGACAACTACAGGAAGTGCTGAGCAGAGTCCTCCACACAGTCAGAGCCCAGGAAGGAAACTCTGTGACTCCTCTCTGGATTTAGTTACTTCACTCATTGATGTGACTGAATCCCTGGCATGAAGGAGCTTAAGGTGGAGAGAGATGTTAATTAAAGCCAGTGAGACATCCCCACCCTTCCATTAGAATGCCTAAGACAAGGAATCATAACAGTGCAGTGTGTGGGCATCTAAGAATGTGGGGAAGGTGGGCTGCTGTGAATCGAGGGCGGGGGGGGGGGGAGGTGGGTTGCTGTGCATTGGGAGCGGGGGGGGGGGCTGCTGTGCATTGGGGGGAAGGTGGGCTGCTGTGCATTGGGGGAAGGTGGGCTGCTGTGCATTGGGGGAAGGTGGGCTGCTGTGCATTGGGGGGAAGGTGAGCTGCTGTGCATTGGGGGGAAGGTGAGCTGCTGTGCACTGGGAGAAGGTGGGCTGCTGTGCACTGGGGGGAAGGTGGGCTGCTGTGCATTGTGGAGAAGGTGGGCTGCTGTGCATTGGGGGGAAGGTGGGTTGCTGTGAGGTTTTGTTTGGCTTTTAGCCAAGAGTGCATCATCATGGCAGGGAAGGCATGATGGTAGGAAGCAGAAAGAGGGGAATAATGGTGGGCTAGCCTGGGACCACAGCCCACAGAATAGTGTCGCTCACATTTAGGGTGGGTCTTTGTCCTTCAGTTAAGTCTCTCTGGAAACCATCACAGACACAACCAGAGGTGTCTCTCCTAGGTGACTCTAAATCCAGTTAAGTCCATCGGGAATGCCCACGGTCATGGCCTTCCCACCTCCTCGAGTACTGAAGACACAAATCATCAGATGCTCTGCATCCAGCCTCAGTCAGCAGCCACTCACTGTCTCCCGGCCTCTGCTCATTTCTCTGTTTTCCTCCTGAGTTGGTGTGTCTGCCCATCTCCTCTCTGGGGCCCCACCTCTCTGGATTTGGAAGATTTGGACTGTTACCTCCCAGAGCCAATAATGCACCTCTGCTCTCCGCCGACAAGGTAAATATAATTAAAAAGCGATTATGATCTGGGGCTGCGGTCATAGAAGCTCTAGACCTAATTACACAGCAAGTGTGGGTCTCCAGGCACTGGGCCTCTCCAGATGACATTTACCATCCTCTGCGTGCCCTGTGCAGCGCTGGCATCTGAACCTTTGGTGACAGAGTCTGGGCCATGACGAGGACACATGGGCCCTGGGCATGCCAGGCTTGGATGATTCCCTTGGACTTGAACACATTTCCCAGGAGCTCTCACCTGTTACAGGAGGGGCTCTTCATCAAAGTGGGTGATCTGAGAGGATCGTAGATGGGAAGGAAGTGTGTGCAGGGATATCGAGGTGGTGGGACACCAGGGAGATGTTAATTAAAGCCAGTGAGACATCCCCACCCTTCCATTAGAATGCCTAAGACAAGGGATCATAACAGTGCAGTGTGTGGGCATCTAAGGATGTGGGGAAGGTGGGCTGCTGTGCATTGGGGGGAAGGTGGGCTGCTGTGCATTGGGGGGAAGGTGGGCTGCTGTGCACTGGGGGAGAAGGTGGGCTGCTGTGCACTGGGGGAGAAGGTGGGTTGCTGTGCATTGGGGAAGGTGGGCTGCTGTGCACTGGGGGGAAGGTGGGCTGCTGTGCACTGGGGGAGAAGGTGGGCTGCTGTGCATGGGGGAAGGTGGGCTGCTGTGCATGGGGGAAGGTGGGCTGCTGTGCACTGAGGGAAGGTGGGCTGCTGTGCATGGGGGAAGGTGGGCTGCTGTGCATTGGGGAAGGTGGGCTGCTGTGCACTGGGGGAAGGTGGGCTGCTGTGCATGGGGGAAGGTGGGCTGCTGTGCACTGGGGGGAGAAGGTGGGCTGCTGTGCATTGGGGGGAAGGTGGGCTGCTGTGCACTGGGGGAAAGGTGGGCTGCTGTGCATTGGGAGGAAAGTGGGCTGTTGTGCATTGGGGGAAGGTGGGCTGCTGTGCACTGGGGGAAGGTGGGCTGCTGTGCACTGGGGGAAGGTGGGCTGCTGTGCACTGGGGGAAGGTGGGCTGCTGTGCATTGGGGAAGGTGGGCTGCTGTGCACTGGGGGAAGATGGGTTGCTGTGCACTGGGGGGGGAGGTGGGCTGCTGTGCATTGGGGGAAGGTGGGCTGCTGTGCATTTTGGGGAAGATGGGCTGCAGAGAATTCCTGTCTATGAAGGACAGGCAGCTGCAGGTCGCAGAATCTGCAGAACTTCGTTGGAATGATGTTAGGAATTAAGGGAAGGGAAATGGGTGTCTTCAGGGGGGTGAGGTGGGAGGATGCAGACATTGTAAGGGAAATGAGGAGTTTCCTCATGTCTGAGCAATCAGGGCCACTGTCCCCACTGAGATCTGACTTGTAGTTTGTGAGGAAACAGTGGGGTGGAGGGGATGCTGAGGGTAGGGCTGCATCTTCCTTACAGTTCTTACAGGTCAAAATTAGCCCAAAGCTAAACACTTACACACAGGCCTGGAGAGACAGCTCAGCAGTTAGGAGCACTGACCGCTCTTCCAGAGGACCCAGGTTTGATTCCCAGCACCCATATGGCAGCTCACAGCTGTTTGCAACTACAGTTCCAGGGGATCTTATGCCCTCTTCCAGCCTCCGAGGATACCAGGGGTACATGTGATACAGACTTACATGCAGGCAAAAAACAAAACAAACAAACAAACAAAAACCCCCAAAACCACACATGCAAAGCATTCCATTCTCAATTCTGGTCTTAAGCTGAGTTTTCAAGTGACTTGAAACCAAAATTATCCTATTAACTTAACTTTGACAAAGCTGCAGAGATCTTTCCAGGGTCTCTAGCAAGCTTGTGTTAGGAAACAGTTGGGGGGGAGGTACTTGAGTTCATTTGGACTTTCTGTTTGTTGGTTTTGTTGTTATTGTTTGATTATTTCTTCTGCTGTTTTGTTTTTATTTTGAGACAGGGTCTCACTACGTCACCCTGGCTACCCTTGAATTTGCCACCACGTAACCCAGGCTGGCCTCGAACTGGCAGAGATCTACCTGCCTCTGCCTCCTGTGTGCCAGGATTTAAGGTGTGTGCCACCACCGCTTGGCTTGAGTTCACTTTGATTTCTATAGTTTAGTAAGACCCACTAGGTAGGTCAGCCGCCACACAGGGCTGCTAGGTGAGGCAGACAGCGCAGGGAAACTGCAGTTCATCCACAAGTATAAACCATAAATTAGAAGAAAACACTCTTCTGTGCCCAGGCAAGCAGATCACACTACACACACACACCACACACACATAGTACATACACACATACCACACAATACCAAACACACACATACACACACACCACACACATACCACACACACACCACACCACACACACATACACCATACACCACACACACACACACACACACCACACACACATACACCACACCACACCACAAACATACACCACACACACTATGCACACACCACACACCACGCACACACATACACCACACACACACACACACACACACACACACACACCACACCACACACAATCACACCACATCACACACAAACACACCATACCACACACACAATTTAGGCATGAAGACCATCACCAGGGTATCGTTTATAACAATGAAACTCGGGCAGAGAACTTGTATTGGGAAAATGGCTAAGGAATAATATACAGCTGTGAAATGATAAAAAATCAAATATCCCACCACACAGGAAGAGGCCATGATATGCCCTACAACCTGACAGGGGAGTGGGGAGCACTGATGTTTGTACCAGTGCAGGCGTGGACACAGAGTGGAGCCCGGGCTCAGGCTGTGGCCAGTGCTAGCAGCGATTGTCTTGGGTGATAATTGTTTGTTTCTCAGGCTCTTCTGTACTTTTCAGGTACGCCTCAGGGAACATGGGAATCATGCGCAGTGGACTGTGGCTTTCGGCCAAAAACGAAGGTGTATGTGTGGTGTGTGTGTGTGGTGTGTGTGTGTGGTGTGTGGTGGTCAGTGTGAAATGGCTGGGACAGCTGGAAATAAGGCAGGTGAGGCCTCTCGGCCATATTGGGAGCTCCTGTGTGGACGTGGAAGTCAGAGGCTAACATCAGTCCTCCTTCTAAGAATAAGCTTTATGAGCCTCATTTCACAGGGTTAATAGCTGAGGCACAGATAGGGTGAGTGGTTTTCTCAAGATCACACAGCTGGCCAGGGGCAGGATTTGAAACTCAGGCCCTTTGCCCGTGAACCGAGGGAGACTTGGCTAGAATGAAATCCGGAGGAAGCCTTGTCAGGTTCCTGTGGGTGGAGAGCTGCAGCTGCAGCTGAAGTTTCATTGGACAGGGACTGTCCCCATACCTCATGGTAGTCTTGAGCCTGGAGGAGCCCCATGTCCCAGGGAAGTCATTTGCCCGCAGGTTGTCCCAGGGTCTGAATGTCTTCTGGCACCTTCATCTTAGCGGGAGCAGCCCCCTCAGGCTGAGCGGGGAGGCTGAGCTTGGGCCAGGGGGGACTTCCAGTCCTCGTAATTGCCAGACCAATTTGTGCTTACCCCGCACAACCCGGTGCCTGCCGAGACCTGTCACCGGGCCCGCAAGCGTTTCTGCACAGATCTTTAATGATATCAGCCTTGGCTGTGTTCAGAGTCCCCATCTGTCTTGCAGCAAGCAGAGCAGAGAGGCCTTTGGAGAGAGAAGCCAAGGAGAAACTCTCCAGTCACATACACCAGGTCCTTCTGGGAGCCTTGCTCCTCCTCCCAGCAAGCAGAGCCACAGACGATCAAGTGTTTGTGTATACGGCCTGACATGCGGGTGTGGGAAGCTCACCTGTCTCTCCTTTACTCCTCGGAGGGATCCTGGTCCCCAGCAGCCCTCCGGCATCTGCAGCACATCAGGAATGGTGCCGAGCGCGGAGGTGACAGGTGTAAAGACGTGAGCCATTTTATGGGGATCCCTGTTTAGAGTGGGAAGTAGAGAGGCAGAGAGCTGCCACTTGGCCAGAGGTGGGGTTATCCTCTACTTTGTCACTCAGCGCCCCAACCAGAGTTCCAGACTCCTAGGAGTGAAGTTGTGGTGATATCTTGTATACCCTAATAAAATGTGCCTGAAGATCAGAGGACAGAACAAGCCACTAGATCAAACACAGAGGCCAGGCAGTGGTGGCACACACCTTTAATCCTAGCACTTGGGAGGCAGAGATCCAAATGGATCTCTGTGAGTTCAAAGCCACCCTGGACTACAAGAGATTGACTCAGTCTAGGGGAGAAACAGAGCCAGGCGGTGGTGGCACACACCTTTAATCCCAGTTCTGAGAAGGAAGTAATATGTCTGGATGGAGAAAGGTGTATAAGGCGGAGAAAGGTGTATAAGGCGGAGAAAGGTGTATAAGGCGTGAGGAGACAGGAACTAGAGCCCTGTTCAGCTGAAGCCTTTTGACTGGAGCTTTTTGGCTGAAGGCTCAGGGACACTCAGTCAGAGGATTCATGGAATAGGCGAGGTGAGAAGTAGCTGTGGCTTGTTCCTTTGTCTCTCTGATCTTTCAACATTTACCCCAGTATCTGGCTCCGGGTTTTTTATTAAAAGACCTGTTAGATTTCATGCAACAACTGTAGACTGTATATATTACTGTAAACTAAATAAAGTTTATATATATTATATGTAATATATTATATATTATATATATATTATATATTTTATATATATTATATATATTTGGAGGCAGGTTCTCCAGCAGTTGTGGCAGGCCGTGTCCATGCAGGACAGGAGGGTGACAGCGGCAGTGAGGAACGAGACTGATGTCGTCCCAAGCCAGTCCTTGAGGCTCTCGTGATATCTCTCAGCCTGGCGGTAAGATGTCCCTTTGCCTTAGTTCCATATCTGGCTACAACAACCTGCCTTCGACCCCAACTAATCACTACGTATGGGCCACCAGGGAGGGGTGACCCTCTCAGAAAGTGACTCTCTCAAGCGGAGCCATCCACGCTGGACTGACATCACAGCTCTTTCCACCAGCTAAAGAGAGAGCCTGGCTGTGTGTCCACACCCATCGCAGGATGGAGACAAGGCTCACAGGGCTTTGTTCCAGTCCGTGGACAAGGTAGTGTGAGTGCCCAGCCAGGGGAGAATGGATGTGTGGGAGTGCTCCTCCGTTCACTCTCCAGCATGGACTAAAGAGCCAAGAGCTGTGGACGGCTTCCGTGACATCAGAAATGATACTGCTGCCTCCACAGAGATCCTCGATGGCTCCATTGGAATGACTTCTCTGTGGTGGGACAGGAGCCACACGCACCCACGTGGCCACAAGGGCGTGCCTCTAACTGAGGAAAATTTAGAGATGTTTACGGTGCAGAGCAGCAGACAGAAGGAGGTGGTGACCTGTGGGCTAAGTTTTGACGGTTGCAGAGGAGTTTGCTCATAGAAGCAGGAGACAGACAGACGCACGCCTGGAGTGGCCCATCCCCCAGCCCTCAATAATCACACCCAAACACACACACACACACACACACACACACACACACACACACACACACACATACAGAAAGAGACATGTATGCAGACACACATAGACACACACATACACAGACACAGATATGTAGATACACACACAGATACACACACACACACACACATAGAGACATAGAGACACATATACATAGATACACAGACACATATAAACACACATACACACAGGTATGCACACATACAAAGATGCACACACATAGAAACACACACACATAGACAGACACAGAGATGCTCACATGCACACAGAAGACACAGACACACACATATAGACACATACATGTTGCTAGAGTTTTCCTGCCTGACCCACGGTCAGGGCAAATCTCTCTCACCTGCCAGTCCCACAGCCGCTCAGACCCGACCAAGTAAACACAGAGACTTATATTGGTTACAAACTGTATGGCCGTGGCAGGCTTCTTGCTAGCTGTTCTTACAACTTAAATTAATCCATTTCTATTAATCTATACCTTGCCACATGGCTCGTGGCTTACTGGCATCTTCACATGCTGTTTGTCATCGTGGCAGCTGGCAGTGTCTCTCTGACTCAGCCTTCCACTTCCCAGCTTTATTCTCCTCCTTGCCCCGTCTATACTTCCTGCCTAGCCAACGGCCAATCAGTGTTTTATTGATTAATCAGTAACACGTTTGCCATACATCCCACAGCACATACACACAGATACACACGTGCATATACATCCCCCCAAGTGAGTTTCTGTTGGAAACGCCCACACATTTCTCCATGTTGCAAAGACTCATGAAGGCGAGAGGAAGCAGGGGTAATGTGGTCCACACTGGAAACAGCTGTGTACGTGAGAGAAGAATGCACCGACAGTGCTGTGGGATGAACGTGTGGCTAAGTTTCCTCCGGTCTGTGAGACTTCCGTCCTGCACGTGAGCACAACGTCTCAGGGACTCAGCTGGTATAAGCCATGTCCAAAATGGCACGGACCCTTTGTCATCGTCACTTTTAATGGCAACGTAATATTCCACTGCCTGGAACCAGGCAGTTAGGACGCCCTTCATTCTTAGCCTCTTACGGGTGACGAGACAGCAAGCCTGCCCCTATCCATAAAGCTCTTATTTCCTAGTTAAGATTATTCTGTGAAGGAGGAATCTCAGAAGTACAGTTATTGCCACCAAAGTCATAAACAATTTTCGGAACATCGGTGTCTCTCCACCCTTGCCGCTTAACAGGCATCTGTATCCAGACATGTAGCCTCCGGCAGTGAGCGGCTCAGCGGTGTATTTCTCCCTTGATTTTATTTCCTTACACGAGTCAGCTTTGTGCGTCATGGAGCGACAGCACAGGCTTTAATAAACCCGAGCAGAGGCTTCTTCCGCAAGGTCACGCCATCCATCTCCCCGGCTCCCGACAATGGGACAGCGGCGGCGTCCACTCAACTCCTGCAGGCCCTTCCTTCCATTGCTCTCCATCCAGGCCGGTTACTATAGCAGCCCAGGAAAACTGGCTCCGGCGAGCTCTGCATTCTAAGGCAAGAATAGGTCGCTTCAGGCACCTTCCTCCTCCACACGGCTCAGCGTTAGAATTTTCCAGCAACGGCTTCCAGTGTGGAGGTCCCTTTAGGACATTCTGCTGCCTTGCAGAACTGACCATGGCAGCTACAGAGCATGTGTGGAGCGGCCCAACGCTCCCGGGTATCCGGTATGCACGGTACCCCACAGGCACACCTGCAGAGCTGGGGGGTGGGGGCGGGTTCTCATCACGGATGCGGTGGCCCCACCCATCTCCTTCCTCACTTCCATGTTCCCATGCTCTTGCTAATTAATGCTCCACAACAACTGAACAGTACCTCCCTGTCCTGCTGTCCCTTGGCCTGACCATCTCCCTGTGTCCCTGTGACTGTGTCCCAGAGGGACACATGTCCACCCTAACCATCTGTCTTTCCCAGGCTGCCCAGTTCCACTTGCTTGACACCCCACAGTGCCCACAGCTCAGTCTCTCCCCTGAGAGGCCAATACTTGCTATTTTCTGCTCTTCTCTTTCCTTCTGTGGATCCAGAGATGGAACCCACCAGCCTCTCACACCCTGTGAAACCTCCTCACACCAATCTGCATCCCTTCCCTTCTTTTTTATTTTTTTTTTAAATAGGCTGGCTTTGAAATCACTCTGTATCCCAGGCTGGCCTTAGCTCCTTCTGCCTCAGCCTCCTGCATGCTGGGGTGACAGGCCCATGTCACCACCCCCCTCAGCTGGGTAATTTATAATTTGCCCTCTCTCCGGGACTGTAGGATTCACAAGGGTGGGAGCCTTTGGCTCTGAGTGTTGATTAGATGCAGGTGCCAGGAGGGCAAAGATACTCAGTAAATACAGATAGACAGAGGGACAGAGGTGGGGGTAGGGGGGGACAGAGGGACAGAGGGAGGGAGGAAGGGTGAGTGGGGTTGACTGCTATTTGGAATCATTCTGACTGACCCTGGCTGTGCCTCAGCATGATGCCCTTGTTGGCCTCCGTTCCAGACAGTCTCTCTCCCAGGGCTGGAACCCGAGTGGCCTTTAAACAAACAGCAGAAACGCTGCCACAGGGTTAGGTTTGTGTTCATTTTGTATTCTTGCTGGGGACATTTCAGGCTTAATTTGATCTCCTGGATGGAGAATCCCATGGAAAATTACCCAAGTCTATTCTGAGACTCAGGGCCAGATGCCCCAGCTAACTTAGCTTCCGTTAACCGGCCCGCTGCTTCTGCAAACCTCTTCTGCAGCTGCCGAGAGAGACGTCAGGATGCAGCTTTCACCTTTAGAAGAAACCCCTTGGTCTCAATGCTCTGGGCTACACTGGGTCCCTGAACACCTGAGTGTAGTCCCAGCTGGCTGGAATAAAGACTTGCAATTGGCTATAAGCTGTGTCTGAGTGGTCGTCTCCAGCGGGCTCTCCCTAACAGTTACACTGTTCACTGCTGCATCCCACCCCCTTGACTTAAAGGCTAAAAACCTACTTTATGAAAAGCTGCAGTCTTTGCACAAATGTTCTCTCCCTCCCTCTCTCCCTCTCCCCCCCCCTCTCTCCCTCCCCCTCCCCTTCCCCCTTCTCCTACAAGCTGGTTCCATCTCCAGCAAAAGCGGTAAACTGAGGAATCCCCAGAAGGTGGCTGGGAGCTAGAGCCCTGCAGGAGAACAGGCTACAGAGCTGCAGCCACCAGGGAGACACCGCCTGGCTGGTTATGTGCTGCAGTCCAGAGGGAGACAAGCCGGGGCAGGCTGAGATGCACAGGCCCCTTGGCCACATGTCACCGCCGTGATGCTGAGAGGAGCGATGAAGGGTATCCATCCTGACAGTGCTTCCAAGTGGAAACAGCCTTGCCTCGTGCTGTGACAGAGCTGCTCAGAGAGAGAAGAGCTGTCCCGGGCCAGAGAGGGTGACAACGAGGGAGCAGAACCTGGCTCTTCTTCTCCTGCAGGAGCAGAGGAGGGAGGAGGGAAGCTACCCATGAGGAAAACCCTGAAGCCCAGCTCCGGGTAGCTGGGGATGCAGTTTGCTCCCATGCCTCCCACCCTGGCAGCTCTCAGGTAGGGGTAGGAGCAGAACCTGTCTGTCTGTCTATCCCACCCCTCGCAGTGGCCCCTCTCTTGTAGATGTCTCCATTCTCCAAGGCCCCCAGCACAGGAGTGACTTTGTAAGATGCCCAAGAGCAGAGGCTGCGTCTGTCTTTAAATTCTGTGTCCCCAGCCTGAGGCACGTGTGAGCTGCTGCTGGCAGGTGTGGGAGGAGGGAAGGGTGAGCTGGACTGTCCGGCACACAGTGGGTGCTCAGGGGCCACCGGCCAAGCATGGATGAACAGCCACTGTCATTTGTGACGGTAGCCTCGGTGTCAACCACGGGGGCAGGGGCGGGGGCAGGAGCCTAACGAATGAGTGAATGAATGAATGAACAAAGAGTGAATGAATGAATGACTCTGGAATGAAGAGATGGAACAGCCTCTCTCTCACATTCACCTCTGAGCCATGACTCCCCCAGGACCTGGAGAAGAAGGAGGAGGAGGAATGGGCATTTGGTAAACATTTGCCAACAACATCTTGATGCAGAGACTCTGCAGGCCACGAGCTGAGGGTGGTCCGGGGTGCTCAGAGGGCAAAGTGCCGGCTTTGCAGGAGTGAGGCCTGAGCTGAATTCCCAGAACCTGCGTTTGAACATCCATGTACAGTAACATGTTTGTTGTCCCAGATCTGAGTGGGCAGAGATGGGGAGTCCCTGAGGTTCACTGGCCTACCAGCTCAACCGAGTCAGAAAGGCGGGGCGGGGGAGGGTACCTAGGGAGCAATGCCAGAGGTCCTCCTCTCAGCTCCACACACACATGCACACACTTGCACACCCACCACACACATGCACCAGCACACACATGCATTCACACACACGGCCACATGCACATATACCAGCACACAGGTGTGTACACACATGCACCAGCACACACCTATCCATATGTACCCACACACCTGAGCACATGCACCAGCACACAGAGGCACGCATGTGAACACAAACACATGCAAACCCATGTGTGCACACATACATGTACACATACAAAAAAAAAAAAAGCACATCACTCTTTCATCAACCTCCAAACCGGGGTAGGAGGAGCCCACAAAATAATGAAACACTGATGCTAAATGCTCAAGATGAGGGATTTTAATTTTTTTACTCTCTTTACTTGGTCCAGGCCCCGGGGGCCCTCTGTGCCCCACCCACCTGGATGCTTCACTCCCAGGCGTGACGTGCAGGTGCACAGGTGTCGGCCAAGTCATGGAAGCTGTGGAGACCAGAAGCTGTGGGCAGGAGCCAGCACACGTGATGAACTCCACACCCACGTACACACATGCTCCCACACCCATGTACACACAGGCTCACACACACACACACACACACACACACACACGTGCTCCCACACCCACATACACACACATGCTCCCACACCCACATACACACATGCTCCCACATCCAGGTACACACGTGCTCCCACATCCACGTACACACGTGCTCCCACACTCCTACCATCCCACACTGACACGCACAGAGTGGGGGGTACAAAGGGGAGGGTGAACGGTGCACCTGCACAGAGCGCTCATTTCTGACCTTCTACACACAGTAGGGCAGCTGTGGTTGGCAGCTGCCCATGGAATGTTCCCAATAGCTGTGCGGAGGACTGTGAGAGCTCCCGACACAAAGAAAGGATCAGGCCAGGGGACACCAGCAGCCTGGTCGACTGTCCTGACATGTCAGTTCAGTGTGCTGGGATGGCATCCACGAATACCTACAGTTACCGTGAAAAGTAAGACTAACTTAGCTTTTTTTTGGTTTTTGGTTTTTCAAGACATTGTTTCTCTGTAGCTTTGGTGCCTGTCCTGGATCTCGCTCTGTAGACCAGGCTGGCCTCGAACTCACAGAGATCAACTTGTCTCTGCCTCTTGAGTGCTGGGATTAAAGGCGTGTGCCACCACCATGTGGCCTAAATTAGTTTTAAAAGAAAGAAAGAAAGAAAGAAAGAAAGAAAGAAAGAAAGAAAGAAAGAAAGAAAGAAAGAAAGAAAGAAAGAAAGAAAAGAAAAGAGAGAGAGGAAGGAAGGAAGGAGAGATGGGGGAGAAGGGGGAAGAGAGGAAGCATGGAGGAATAGAAGGAAGGAAAGGAGAGAGAGAAAGAAAAATGAAAAGAAAAGAGGGAGGAACAGGGAGGCGGGAATGGAGCAGGAGGGAGACAGTGAAGAACAGAGGGGTCCACGCTCAAGAGAACAAACGGGGATTGGCACCAGGACTCTAACAGGACTCTAGCAGAGCGCAGCGTGATCTCACACGTGGCCGCGGAGGGCACCATGGTGACAGACAGATGGACAGAAAGCCCATTGGGAAGGAGGCCCCAGACACAAGATCTCAGCAGCTCTGATCACTAACCTGTGTTTCCCTGTACCTATGTATATAGCCTATGTTTCCCATAACCGTTCTGGGTTGTGTCTTCTGGCTTGTTTGAAGGTGTCTGGTGTGTCGTGATACATTTATCTTAAACACCATGCTTGTGCACAGCCCCAGGGCCCCATGTGGCCCACCTTCCCAGCGGTGGGAAGAGAGCTCCCTGATCACCCTGGGGAAGGAAGAAGAAAGGGACTCCGGGATCAAAGCCTTGGCGGTGAATTCTCCGGGCAGATTTTGTGTGTCTGCAACAGAACCTACCGCACGGAAAACCTCGTGCTTCAGCGGAAAATGTCAAATGTTTGAACAACAAAGAGGAAAAAAACTCCTTATTTTTGGCCTCAAATACCAAGAACCAGAGCACAGGCTGGAGCGCAGAGGGACGGAGGGAGCCCCGGGCTCCGGTTTCCTAAGCTGGCGAGAGCTGATGGAGTCGCCAGGGCCCTGGAAGGCCTACAGCTCCGGCCTCCTCCGGCAGGAGGACAGGTGTCTTCAGCTGCGAGGCTGCCAGGGCCCCTGCTGCCAGGGCCACACACGTGTTTGTAGGGTTGGCACCACAGATGGCTCCCAGGTTGCGTGGTACCTCCAGCCCTAGGAGCTGCCCAGCCCGGAGAACACCATGAGCGAGCGTGAGGCACTTCCGGTGAGGCCGCCGGGTCACAGCAGAACCTGCCCGTGTCCGTGTGCTTTGGAACACAGCCAGGCTGCATGTCCCGGGACCAGCAGGAAGTCACTCTCCCAGAGCCCTGATGTCACGGTGGGTGAGGGAAGGGCACACGGAGGGCGAGGCCTGGGACAGCCAGGTCCTTCCATCCCTGTGCTTCCAATATCTCAGTCCACCACAGACCAAGCTGTGGGGACCCGACCACCCCACGACCTCGCGTCACACTGTGATTCTCACGCCATGATGAGGATGCCTGGTGACACGCTTCTTGGTGTGTCCCTGGCATTGGGTCACGTGTGGCTGTGCCAATCAAAGCGCAAGATCCGCTCCATCTGTCCGGCCGCAGGCGGAAAGATCCTCGGTCAGGTTGAGCTTATTCCAAAGGGACAAATGAGCCCCGAGGTCTGGCCAACCAGCCCATTGGCTGCAGCCACCAGGGAAGTGGTCTCGGTGTGATTCTATCTCCAGATTCTGTAGGGCCACTGCGGACACCAAGGCAGCCCCGAACCCCACGTCTGAAAACCTGACCTCCTGGCCACACACACCTAGGGCTTCAGTTGAAGCAGCTGGCGCTTTGAGCTGTATGTAGTTGAGGTTCTCTCTTTGTACCTTTGCCTCTGTGTGTGTGTGTGTGTGTGTGTGTGTGTGTGTGTGTACGACTGTGTATGTAATTGTGTGTGTGCATGTGTCAGTGTGTCCATGTAAACATGTGTATGTGTATGTGAATGAATGTATGTATATGTGTATGTGTGAATGTGTGTATGTATGTGTGAGTGGGTGTATGTGTATTTGCATGAGTGTGAATATGTATGTGTGTGTGAATATATGTGATGTGTGAGTGTGTGTGTGTGTGTGTGTGTGTGTGTGTGTGTGTAGGCCAGAGGACAACCTCAGGTACCATATAATTGATTCCTCAGGCGTGACATCATTTATTTCTCAGATATGACATCATCATTTACTCTTGAGGTATGATGTCATTTGTTCCTTAGGTGTCATCATTTGTTCCTTGGGTGTCTTACAGGGTTTCGTTCACTTGTCTGATTGGGTATTTGTTTATTTGTTGAGACTGAGTCTTACTTTGTAGCCAGGCTGATCCTCTCATCTCGGCTCCCTGCGTGCTGGGGTTTGAGATGTGTGCACCATGCCCAGATCCACCTTACTTGGTTGAGACAGGGTCTTTGCCGCTCCAGGCAATTAGGCGAGACTGACTGGCCGGGGTGCCCCACGGATCCTCTTGTCTCCACTTCCCCAGCCCTGGGGTCCCCGGTGCATGCACCCATCTTCTCTTCACACCAGTTCTGGGTCTTGAACTCAGGTCCTCAAGCTTGCACGAGAACCACACTGCGCCGTCTCCGGAGCCCAAACGCCCTTGGTGAGCGTTGAGTTCCTAAGAGGACGGGGAAGAAACAAAAAAATCCATGAGAGGAAAGATGGGAGAACCGGCCCGAGTCCGGCCTCGGATGTTGGCATCGTTCAGAGGCGTCTTGTCAAGCCGAGCTTCATTCTGCCCGACGGCACAATGGGCTTCAGAGTGGATGCCCTCGGCCCTGGCAGCAGAAGTCTGGCTCCACGCATGGCTGCACACTGTAGGCATTAGAAGCAGGTGTGGCCGTGGCAGCTCTCTGCCAGCTGCACTCTGGCCTGGCACCTGGCCCAGGCGGGCAAGGCTCCCTCTGCTAAAGGAAATGGAGTTTAACTCAATGCTCATGAACACTCCTCTGTGGCTGGCCAGGCCTCCCTTCGTGGAGGTTGGCACAGCGGCTTGGCGGGCAGCTCAGCCCTGGAGGGAAACAGCCCGACCAGGCCTAGGGCAGGAACTCCGAGTCACACACCGCTGCGGTGAGCGATGGATCCTGTCCAGGAGGGGAGAAGCAGAGACACAGAATCCAGGCATGGTGGTCAGAAGAGGAACGTCAGCCTCCTCCGTAGCAGCCAAGTCCCTTGGTTCAGCCGTCGGTAAGCACAGAGAGGGAGCAGCTTACCTAGGGCTTCCCAGCAGAGAGAGGCAGCCAGGCTTAATTCCAGAACCTTCCGACTTCTCAGCTAACCTGCTTCCTCTGAGAAGTCTTGAGGGAAAATTGCCTGGAAGAATGAAATAAAATAAAAACTTGTGCCCATCAGGCATACCCCGTGGCTGAGCCACACATCCCAGTTTTCCACATTACTTTATCCCCCACAGCCCAAATTCTGGTTGTTAGCTTGCTCAGGACAGGCCCTTGCCAAGTCACCCAGGCTGGCCTCAACTCCTGATCCCCCGTCTCTGTCTTTTAAGTTCTGGGCTCCAAGCAAATTCCACCAGCTAGTTTTTTCTTTTTCTTTTCTCAAACAAAAAATATCTATATGTGGGTGTTTTGCCTTCATGTATGTCTGTGTACCGTGGGTGTGCCTGGTGCCCATGGAGGTCAGAAGAGGGAGTTGGATCCCCCTGGACCTGGAGTTACAGACAGTTGTGAGCTGCCGCGTGGGTGCTGGGAACCGAATCCAGGAATCCCTGCAGGAACATCAAGGTGTTCTTACTCAGAGCCGCTTCTCCAGCCCTCACCAGCTATTTGCCTGGTGAAGAAATTCAGAGGCTCGAGAGTGAGGCCGGTGTGACACTACGGTGGTGCTGAAGCCCCGGCTCTCACCTCGGCTTCTCCCCGTCCCCAGCCCTGTCGTTGATGGAAAGCGAGCGGCCCCTTTGTACTCAGCCCTGGACACAGTCCACGGCGATCGCCATGGTACCCGTGGGATTGCAGAGGTCAAATACAGTTGGAGCGGGAGGATCCGGGCATGTTTGGCACAGACATCCCCTAGGAGTATCTCTGCTGCAGAAGTCCTTGTCATTATCACTGTTACCCAAGAGCAAATGGAACCAAAACAGCAGGGGTGACGCTAACTCACAAACAGACCCTGTGACAAGTGAGAGGGAGTGCATGGTGTTTCCTCTTCCCAGTGACCCTGACACCAGGTCAGTGACTCTTGGCTGTCTCAACATAACTTATAAGTTAAAAATGTATGCGTGAATGTATGTATGTATGTATGTATGTATGTATGTATGTATGCATTCATGAATGTATGTATGTATCTATCTATCTATGTCTATGTACATGTGTGTATGTATGTGTATGTATGCATGAATATATATGTATGTGTGTGTGTGTGTGTGTGTGTGTGTGTGTGTGTGTGTGTACATTGTACATATCTGGGTATAAGGAAAGAGGGAGGGAGGGAAGAGGAGAAAGAGAAAGAAATTGACTGACTGACCAACTGTCTGATTGACTGATGGATGGAGCACATTCTGGTTTCTGTTTTGCCAAATAAGATATTTTATTTAAAAAGGGTGGCCACTTCTGCGGAGCACCGCCTCATAAAGGACACTGAGCACGTAAAGGCAGCCGGGAATTAGGATGGCCGGATCCAGGAGAGCCCTTTATGGTGAATAAATGTGCCTTTCCCAGCACTCTCCCAGAATTATTCTTCTCATGCTTCCCAGAGACTGGAGAGAACCAGATCAAGAGCCCAGCCTGGGATTGCAGGCAGCTGTTTAGAAAGCAGAGCCTGCCCTGCTCTGCAGGGGGCTTTGGGGGTGGCTCAGGGGTTTAGGGTGTCAGGATGTGCTGCTGAATAAATGTGTCCTCAGAGAAGTGGCATTTGAAGAACAGGAACACATAGTCATGTGTTTTTATTCCCTTTTTTTTTCTTCAGCAATCTGAAAAGGGGGTTCTGTGCAACAGTAATGTAGCCACAGACTCAGACAAGCCTAACTTGCAATTTATAGGGGTTGTGTTAAGTAGAAGCCAGAGCCCTGGGTCTGAATACCAATCAGGGAATAAAAATGCAGGGCTCTGACTCACCTGAGAAGTCAGCTGTTCTCTACACCACTTCCACAGAGGCAGGGCTGTGCGGGGCCCTTTCTCCACAGCCACAACTAGGCAGGAACTCTGGAGGCCTGGTCATTCCTCACCATGACAGGGAGAAAGCAGAATCAAATCTGAAGTCTGGTTACATCACTGGCCTCAGGAGAGACGACCAGAGATGAACTTAACTCCAGGGAGAAAGTGATGTAGCCACTCAGCTCACCAGGCTTGCTCAAGTCGTGTGAACTGGAATCCAGCCTCTGTAGCCCCTCATCTCCATGTTTCAGCCCCACACCTGTAGATATAGAGTGGGAATGCCCCCACTGAACAGTTTTCTTCAGGTTAACCACAGCTGTCAATCAGCGGGCTTGAGTCCTCACACCACTGGGGACTCAAACAGTATGGAAGTGGGATTAGTGGACAACGGACAGGAAGTGCCGTCCCCTTTTCAGGACAGAGAACGACTTCAATGTGAGGAAGCTGGTGCACACACCCGGAGGGCGGAGGGTTGTGAAGCCTTCCATCTGGGCTGCTCCAGCCGGGCAAAGGGAGAATGAGAAGGTGGCTCTCCCATCTCGGGCACCAGGAAGTGTAGAGCTAGTCCAGAACACAGGCGGGCACAGCCTTCAACGGTGCCTCTGAGAGTCCACAGCTGCCAGCCAGCCCGGCAATGTGCTGCAGCCTCCCCAAATGGCACCACTATCTGGGGACCTGGTGCTTGAAATACAAGACTTATGGGACATTTCAGATTCAAGTCTAGTGTCTGTATTTCTATGTCAGTAGCTGAAGTAGACTTATCAGCTCCTGGAAGACAGGAACAGTTCACCAATGTCCGTTATGTTCCTCACCACCACCATCACCACCATCACTACCATCATCATCATCATTACCACCACCATCATCATCACCACCATCACCACCACCATCACTATCATCACCATCATCACCATCACCACCATCATGACCACCACCACTACCACCACCACCATCATCACCACCATCATCACCATCACCACCACCATCATCATCATCATCACCACCACCATCACCATCATCACCATCATCACCTTTATCACCATCACTACCATAATCACCATCATCACCATCATCACCATCACCACCTGTGGAGGGAAGTTTCTCTGGTCCCGCCGGCCCCGAGGTCCAGACAAATCTCTCCCACCTGTGGACCTTCAGCCGCTTATAAAATAATTACTCAGAGGCTTAATATTAATTACAAACTGTATGGCCTATGGCTCAGGCTTCTTGCTAGCTAGCTCTTATAACTTAATTCAACCCAGTTTTATTAACCTATGTATCACGTGATCCGAGGCTTTACCTGTGCTCTATCACTTGCTGCTCCTTGGACAGCGGGTTGGTGCCTTCCCCCACTCTCCTTTCTTCTCTCACTATCTCTCTTGGATTTTCCCATCTGGCTCCATCCTGTCCTGCCATAGGCCAGGGCAGCTTTATTTATTATCCAGTGGGAACCACATATATTCACAGCATACAGAAAGACATCCCACAGCAACCACCACAATAACCATCACCATCACCACCATCACCATCATGATCATCATCACCATCACCACCACAATCACCATCATTACCATTAATGACCACATCATCACCACCACAATCACCATCACCACCACCACAATTATCACCACCACCATCATTACCACCACCATCATCGCCATCATTGCCAGCATCACCAACCTTAACCAAAATGTACTTATCAACTTTACCAATCTAGACACTTTTGATAACTTCATCCCTGTGGTTTGGGAGAACAGATCGTATCCTAACAATGTTGATTTCAGGCTGGAGAACCCTCCTCGGGATAATGAGGGTCATTCCACGGTGATAAAGGGGTAAATTCATTGAAAGGATGTAACAATTGTAAATATGTATTTATCTATCACAAAACTTCAAAATATGAGAACCAACAACTGATAGAACTAAATCAAACACAGACAAGCCCACAATTACAACCCGAGATTTCAGTCCCCCTAGCCCAATCATTAATAGACCGGCAGACATAAAATCAATACGGGTATTGGGAGCTGAGAAACACAATCAACCAAATGGGCCTAATTGACATTTATGGAATGGCAGACCAAACGCCAGCAGAATACTTATTTTTCAAGTACACATGGAATATTTTACCAATAGAGATCATTTTCTGGGCCATCAAACAAGTCTCAGTAAATATGATTTAATACTGCAAAGTGGAGTGAAATCAAAAAGCAAGAACAGACATCTAGAAAATTCCTGTTTTTGGAAACCAAGGCTGGACCAGAACTTGTTGGCGTCCAGTGTTTTGGCGCATTAGAAAGGGAGGAAGTTCTTGAGGCAGTGAGGCCAGTTTGCACCTTTACAGACTGAGAACATGGAGATCCGATTAAACCCAAGGTCACTCAGAGAAAGGAAATACTTAAAAAGAAGGAAGGAAAAGAGGGAGGGAGGAAGGAAGGAAGGAAAGCAGGAAGGAAGGAAGGAAGGAGAAAGGAAAAGAAACAGAATCTATGGAAACAAAACCAGTTCTTGGTGAAAAATTAGCAAAAGGTGCCAAACTCTGTCCTGAACGCAAACGAGCCAGAGGAGGCGCTGATGGCCTTGGGGGTGGAGGAAGAGTGGGACTGTAGACACTAACATGCTAGTTAGAAAAGCTACCCAGGGCCCTGAACATCAAGCCACAGGTTCCATGTATCCCCAGTAGAGACCTCATTGACTCTTTGCCTGTTGAAATTTGTATAATTGATATGGAAGACAAAGGACCTAGAGGGTTAAGAATATTTCTGTGGTGCTTGAGATGGAGCCTCATGTGAAACCATTTTGACAAAAGAACAAAATGAATGGGTTTAGTGTTCTGGACTGTAAGATGAGGTCACGGGCAGCAGGACCCCATGTGATAGTGGCCTAAACACAATGTGTATCGACGGAATAAGATAGAGTTGAGGAGTAGTGAAATAGACCAGCAGTTTACAGCCCATTGATCTGCAACAAAATCACCAAGACAGATCGATAGAGAAGGGACAACCCTCTATTAAACGACGCTGAAACAATGGGACAGCCACACACATGGGGTGCACAACCGCAATCAAGCAGTATCTGCCACTTTTAGAATACAAGCCGGGTTTCAGGAACGGGTCCCAAGGTCTGATTCATTGTATCCCTCGTGGCTTTGATGAGCAGTCTCTGTAGACAGTGGCCATGCAATGGGAAATAAATTCCAACTGGGGTTTTAAAGGGGGCTGGGGTAGAAGAGGGTCCAGGAGCCCCATGACTGTCTGCACATGTCCTCACTCTATGCATCAAATAGCATCAGCTCCCTCCGGTCAGTGCAGCTGAGCATTGCCTGAGTCTGCACTGTACCAAAGGCTCCAGGAAATCCCCAGCTCAAGAAACTTCCAGAGCTGGGGCAGACAGCTCAGTGGATGGATGCTTGCCTAGCATGTGTCAGATGCTAGGTCAATTCCCAGAGCAGGAGGAAGAAGAGAGAGGAGAGGAGAAGGGAAGGAGGACGAGGAGAAGAGGAGAGGGGAGGGGAGAGAGTTGGTTCTCAGAACCCTGGTCTGTGGCAAGTGTTCCTGGCTCTCAATTCCCTTACTCGCTCACCCACCCCATCATATTCTTCTGCCCCTTCAATGTATTCTCTTTACATCTGTGTGGGTTGGGGGGGATAGCTTGCAAAACAAAAGCACATGGTTATTTAGAAGCAGTTTCTCCTCTTTTGCTCTTTTTAAGACTCCCCGGGTGGAGTTTTAGAGTTTCACAACACTGCCATGACAGGTAAAGCTTGTATCTTCCCTGTATCTGATCAACATGATGTATCTTGTGCACCTTCAACTGTTCTTGTTGTAGACTGTTATTTTAAGGTGTGTTACTTTTGTTGATGTTGCATTTGCTTAACTCTGTGAAGCTGTGTTACTGTGCCTATGTAAAACATTTGATGGTCTAATAAAGAGCTGAACGGCCAATAGCTAGGAAGGAGAAAGGATAGGTGGGGCTGGTAGGCAGAGAGAATGAATAGGAGGAGAAATCTGGGATGAAAGAAGAGCGAGCAGGCATTAATAATCAAGAATAAGCCTCTATGTGTATTTATTTGGGAGCTGGGTAGCGGGCTCCCTAAAAGAACAAAGGCAAACAGCAACATGTTCTTGCTTCCTATGGGTGACCACTTGAGGACAGGTCCTGGGTCCATACACTCTCCTACAGGTCCTATTCAGTGGGACAGGCTCATCCTATACGTGTGTGTAGTGATGTTCATACACACCATGACAGCTGTACTTGTATACATTTGGAGAACTGAGTCTGGCTTTGCTTTCTCTTGTTCTGTGTGTTTTAGAAACACTCTGAAATGTTTATTTTCCTGAAAGTTAAATGAATAAATAAATAAAAATTTTAAAGATATGCTTGGCCAATGCCTTTTCTGGTCATTTGTATAGCAGAGAACTTTGCTCTATATTAATGAGGATCCTATTTACACTTTCAACCTCACCTGTAATTACTTGGGTCACTGAAGTTCATTACCCGTGAGTATCCATCAATAACAGCAGCTGCGTGCAGTGCCCTGGATCTCTGGAAGTCTTGTTTCTATTCCAACCCAGAGCAACTGGACTTGCCAAGTGGAGGCCTCAGAGCCTGGCCCTTCAGGATACTGCCACTTGGGACTCTTCCTTAGAGCCTCAGTTTCACCACCTATAAAAAAAAAAAGATGAAGTCGGACATAGTGACGCACACCTGTAATCCCAGCACTCAGGAGACAGAGGCAGGCAGATCTCTGAGTTTGAGGCCAGCCTGGTCTACAGAGCTAATTCCAAGACAACCAGGGCTACACAGAGAAACATTGTTTCACTAGAGTAGTGTGTCTCTGTGCACACAGAGCTCCATCTACTTCAACGTACTCTGCATACCAGTCAAACAGTACAGACACCAGCTCACCGTCAGGGTTAGCCCCGGGATCGACAAAGTCAATACGTCTCCCAGTCGGTCCCTGTGGGCCAGAAAAGGTGGAGAGTCACACATGGCTGAGCGTCTCACGGGGTCAACCTGGAGACAGCTGCATCTTCTTTCTCCAGGAAGGAGGGGCCTACCTGGTGTCAGCCACCTGGCCCTCCTGTGCACCTGTCAGAGCAGTGCAACCTGGCTACCCGCCTAGCTGCTGCCACATGAACTCCCCGCAGCCATGGGCAGAAGCCAGGACAGCTATGGGCAGCCTAGCCTGTGATAGCTCAGGCCTCGGGAGCTGTTCAGCCCTCGTCTGAGGCTCCGGTGTGGGGAATGCAGACTGTCCAGCTTGCTTGCTGTCCCTGGGGAGCCTGTCTCTGCGAGAGTCAGACAAGGGGCCTGAAACCTTGAAGTCTGCACACACCGATACGTGTGCGACAAAGGGATACAAATGCAGATTACATGTCGATGATAAGAGGTCAGGGGTAGTCACAGGGCAGGACAGGAGTGGTTGGTCACTCACTGGGCAGGCATGGGCCAGAAGGTGAGCTTCAGATGCTGTGTGCACAGACGTGTCAAATGCAATGTGAACACCGCAGCCCACAGCCTGTCCTGTGTCAATAAGTCCTTCGTACCTCAGTGACTGGCCCCTAGCTATTCTCATCTGCATCCCCGACAGCGTGGCAGCCCAGATGTCTGGGAAGTCACCTCATGACACCCAGCAGTTAAGGGATTGGGGACTGGTAAAAGCCGGTACTACACACACAGATCCCCAAATCTCTTGCCTACTGGGAATGACCTTGAGGCCACAGTGCTTCAGGGCTCTGCTTGCACAGCCCAGGAGTGTGGAGTCACAGACAGAATGGGGGTGACGCTTTTCATGGCTGCTCTCTCTTTCCCAGGCTCACTTCTCTCTTTCACTATGTACCCCAATCTTTGCTTCAAAGTCAGCTGCTGAGGGCCCCATGAGAGGATGACTATGGGATGGATGGGTGACTGAATATTTAACACACAGACCCAGAGAGCTGCAGCATCACAGGCCCAGAACATAGTAAGGCGCTGTGGGAGTGGTGTCGCCCCATGGGCAGCCAGAACTCTAAGGGGTACCCGTAACCTGGCACTTAACCTAGGGTGCCAGAGCATGTTTTGAAAAGATCAGTAACAGAAGGACCAGGGCGGAGTCCAAGGGGAGACACCTGAGACCTGCACAGAATGAGCACCCAATTCATCATTTTACAGGGGTAAGAAGGGAGGGCAGGAGGGAGGAAAGCAGGGGAGAAGGGAGGGGTGGAGGAGAGTTGAAGGAGGGGGTGAGGGAGGAGGGAAGATGAGCCTCAGAAATGTGAAGCCTCACCTGCAGGTGTCGAGCATCATGAATATCATCCATGACCTCCGTGGTCCAGGTCACTCAGTCCCTCTGTGTGGCAATCCTCGCCACCCTTTCATCTCCATCACAGAACAGTGCTGCTACGTTGGCTGGAACCTCACAGCTGCTACCATGAGCGTCCTCTGACTTGGGCTGTCCTCTGAGCTTCTCTGAGGAGCTGCCTCCTCTGGGACACCCACCCAGACTCTCTGTGCCAGGCCCATGGTCCTCACCATCCTCGGGATCTCCCACATCCAATGGCTGACTCCGCCTCTCAGTGCCCATCACGGCACCTGGCTCCTGCTCATCCAGCATCTGACAGAGGCTCAGGGGCGTGGAGGGTCTCCTGGTCAGCCCTTGTGTTAGACCTGAGGCTTGTCTAGGAAGATCCAGAGTTCTGGGATCGTCCTTCCACACCAAGGCACTCCCACCCTCGAAACACCCCAACCAAATAACAAAAAGCATCCGAAATCGGCAAAAAGCCTTCAGCGGATCATCTTGGCACAGCAGCAGCTTCTGTCCCAGTCAACACTGTCACAGGCAGCTTAATTATCCCAATTAGAAGACACATTAAAGCGTGATTATAACATAAAATTTGAATTAGCTGTATAACACGCCCCAATTTTTCGGTATGTTTATTGATTTTGTTCCCTGTTCCTCAGAAGGCCACAGTAAAGTTAGATCTGAGATCTGGTTCAATTAAAACAAACCCGAGCCAATGAGACTCTCATTAGCATCTGTCCCTTGTCAGGGACAGTGAGGTGGGGAGGTATATCGCCACGGGCAACAGGGCTGGTCCTCTCCTTCCTGGACCCTGCATGGGCTGGGCTGTGCCACCCTCCCTCTGGATAACTGTTTTGAAAACAGATGTGTATATGTGTGTCATAAAGACATCAAAGAAACGCCCAAGGAGACAAAGAGAAACAGTATGTTCCACTGGTGATCGGCAACACGCAGACAAGGTAATGAGCTGTTCTCTTGTCTGTGTGTTGGGGAGGCTTTGAACCCCAAGAGCCTCACGTTCATGGCCTTGCTGCTGATCACTTGCTCCAAACTTGCTTGCCCATGATCCAGAGAGCTTCATTTGGGGCTGTAGAGATGGATCGGGTCTGGTTGGTAAGTTTGGGATCAGTCTTTGTCTCAAAATTAGAGTGGGCAGTGCCCAGGGGACAACACCCTAGGCTGGCTGTCCTCAGGCCCCATAGGCACCCACACACATCAACATGTTCTTGCACACATGCACACACAAATGATAATAATAATAATAATAATAATAATAATAATAATAATAATAATAATAATTTTGATTTTGCATAGCAGAAGCTTGGTTCCCACAGCTGTGGGCTGAGACCCAGCAGAAGCCTGTCCCTTACTGAAGGGTTCACATGTAGTGGGGTGTAGGCCCCCTTCCTGAAAGGCTTGGGATGCAAATGCCTCAGGTTTTAGGATACTCACATATTCATAATAAATTACCTCGAACCCAAGACTAAATCTGACATTTGCTTCTTTTTCATTTTCATCTTCCCCATGCAGATGAAGATCGCTATAGCAAATATTCGTGGCATTTTGACTGTGACCCATTGAGGTCAGGTGTGGAATTTTCCACTCTGGCCTGTGTGTTGGTACCCAACAGAGTTCAGATTTTGGAGCATTTCAGAGTTTGGATTTGGGGGTGGAGGGAACTCAGCCTGTCATTTGTGCCTCCAACTCTCTCCTGATGAAGTTGCTGTGATCCTCGTCATCGTCACCGACCCCAACATCTTTAATTTCATCCAGAAAAGTTGACTTCTACAATAGCTACTGAGGCTCTGAGGGAGTCTACATCACCATGGAAACGCCGAGGCTTGGGACCCAGGTGGCCTGCAGCCTGGACCACTCAGTAACTTAGACAGATCCTCCTATTACTACCCAAATTTGTAAAACAAGCATGACCTTCAGGTACTGAGAGGGAGAAGGGGTTGGAGCCATGCTTGAGGTGGAGTGAGGCCTGCCATGGTCTTCTCATCACAAACATGCGCTCCTGTGCCCTGAGAGATGGTGACGCATGCCTCAGACTCCTGGTCACCTCCGTAGCCAATGGCTTGCAGCATTACAGCTGTCCCACAGTCCTGCCCTTTTCCTGGGGACTGTTTCTATCTGGCCAGTGTCCTGTGTGCTCTGGTGAATCTCCCTTTCTCTGTCCAAAAAGTGGGCACATGGCCCAGTCAGTACCCGGTTGAGTCTAGTCACAGAGTGGGCACCCAGTGGACAATAGGTGTGCTGTGTCTGTAACAATGGGGAATCTGGCACCCTGTGTTTGGGACCCACAGACTCTGAGACGGACTTGGACTCCAAGGAGGCCCTCGGGCATTCATTTGTGGCTGTAGTTTGGGATAAGAACCTCAAGCCAGTGTCTCAGAGGCTAAATTGTATGTTGAGTTTCCCAAAGCATGAGCTGGCTGGGACCCAGGCTTGGGAGAAGTATTGCCAGGCCTGGTTTACATCCTGGAAGGGTAAGAGACACCCAGCCACCCTCAGGCGGCCCCCAGAGCATTCTATTTTTGTTTTTGTTCTGTTTTGTTTTTCTAGTTTGGTTCAGCCAGAGTTTGTCGATTGTCTACATGCGTGGTCCATATCCTGAGGTCCACATCCCCAGTTCAATCAACAATGGCTGAAAACAATTAGCCACACCCATCCAGCACAGACACACGTCTCCTTGTCAGCACTCAACGACAATACGGTATTAATGCTGATTCCAGGAGGCTGTACATCACTATGGGCAGCAGTTACAGACAGACACTGTGCCATATGAACAGTTTGGTGTCCCAGGAGGGTCCTGGAGCTCACCCCTAACTGTGTTAGACCATGTCAGACACTGGACAAGACTCCAATCCTGCCCACCTTGGAGAACCTTGAGGTTCAGGCTCCCACAAGGGCTAAAGCGAGTTTGAAGGAACTATAGATGTGGGAGAAAGGAAGCTACCCAATGAGAGGGCGGGCAAGGAAGAGGGGCGTGGATCTGGGAGGTCGTGCCTTAGATGGTCTGGTAGGCCACCAGGAAGACTAACAGGCCGGCAGCAGCCACAGATGAGCTCTGTGAGGAATGAAGCTCCCGGGAGAGGGCAGCAGGAAGAGAGGGGCTTCCGGCAGACAGGTCTGTGTGCAGGGCAGGAATGCTGCCAGCCATTCTAAGATCTGCAGCCCTGATGGTGCGGGGTCCTGGGGAGCCACGGAGGCTGTAGGTCAGGAGCAGCATTTATCAGGGCATGGCTGCTGTTGAACTGTGGGGCTTGAGGCACACAGACAAGGAAAAGCCTGTGTTTGGCAATCAACGCCCCACACCCCTTCCCTGTCCTGAGCAATTTTGAATCCATTCCCTTCCATCAAGCAGAAACCTGGTTATCCAGTCAGCCTCACTGCCATGGTAACAGCAGGAGGAACAAACAAAGCTCACATCGAGCGGCTGTACACAAAGCCTGTGTGGTTTCCATACCATTATTTTAATAATCGGTGATGGCCGTGCGGGGCCGGGAGCAGCAGGCTTTCAGCGCCCTGCCAACATTGCCCTCTCTTGAGACGGCTTGAAGAGTTCTCGACACATGGGCCTTGGAACTCAGATCATGTCACCAGCTGAGGGTCCCCACTGGTGTAGACCCTGACTGCCAACCATGGCCACCAGCTCCCGGGCTTGGGAAGCCAGGTGGCCAAGTGGTTAGAGGCCCCAGTCCCACACCCAGCAGCCCTGAGTGCAAATCCAAGCTCTGCTCTTTCCAGGCTGGTGATGGGAGAAGGAGCCTCTGTTTACCGGCCTGCAGAGTGAAGATTGACTCAGGAAGTTGTTCAAAATTTAACAAGGCTTTTGTTGAGAACCTGCTGGAGCTTCGTGTCCGCAAAAGGCCCTGTATCCGCAGAGCTCGGTCTAGCAGAACATCAATAACACACGTGTAAGCACCTAAATAAATTCAGAAGGTGTGTGGACAGTTTCCTAAGCTAATAAAGATTTCAAACTGAGGGAGGGCCTTTCTGGAGGGGAGCCAGCTACCAGTCAGGAGGAAAAGATCCGACAGGTCTGAGGTCAGAATCTTCGGAAAGGTACACAGGCAGATTTGAACAAAGAGGGGTGTGGTGGGTGACCCATGCCTCTCACTCCAGCACTGGGAAATGGGGAGGAAGACTGAGTCCAAGGCCAGCCTAGGACAGAGAGTGAGACTTTATCTTAAACGGTGTGGAGGAGTCACTTGAAGAGGGTTCTGTGGGCTGAGTAGGAGTTTGGCTTGGTATATAATAGTCTGAGCTCTTGGGTGGTTTTGAGGACTCTGTGGACATCAGAGGTTGAACTCCAAGCACGTGCTCACAAATGTTGGCTTTCTCTCTCACCAGGGCAGGTCCAGTAGAATCCAGAAGTCACCAGGTATGAAGCTGACAACATAGAATCACTGATCTTCAGATCTGGGAGGTGATTTTTTTCCCTAAATATTCTATTCCTTCAAATGGGTAAAATCCACATCAGAGAGGATAAGGGATATCTAGACTGAGCCCAGGAGTCAGTTGTGGAGGCAAGGGAAGCCCACAATCCCTTGGGCTCTATGCCAAGGTGGCTCTCCTCTGGGACAGTGTTGGAAAAGAGATCCACGTAGACTTGGTGAGCTTGGGTGTGCGGCTTCTCCCTGCCAGCCTCAGAGGTTCTTCAGATGTCCTTGCCCTTCGCCCTCCCTCTCCTGTCCTCCTGGGTGCCAAGGCCTGGCTGTGGCCAGGAACAAGGATGGAATATTGAGTAGCAGGAGACTGACCCAGCCTGGCCCCTTCCATATCCCACACCGAGGAGACTGGTGAGGTTGGAGAGGAAGGCAGAGGACTATAGTATGTTCCTGGAATTGAACAGAGCAGGCTGTCTGTGTTAATTCTGCAGGAAGCCAGTCACCCAGAAAACAGATCTGACTGGCCAAGAGTCTGGAAGGCTCGGGAGCATTAGTTTCTCTGTGCCCTTAACCTCAGCCAGACTTGTTTCTGGGGGGGTCTAGATGCTGACGAATTCACTGAGCGAACCCCCCATAAGTGTTTTTCTGCAGCCTGTGTGCCTCACCGCCCAGTGCTCATCAGTAATTCTGGGGGCGGCAGCCTCATTCACATTTGTTGAGCACCCCACTAAGTCAGGCTGGGTGCTCAGCTTCCTGGAGTGACCCACCCTCCCCCAGCAGTGACCCTGTGGTCACTGATGATGCCCGAGGATGAGGAAACTGAGCCTCACAGACTGCATCCCGGGAGGGAGTTCTAGCTCAACTCCAGGCATGTCTGACTCCAAACGAACCTACTGAGCCGTGGGCACAGTTATACACAGGTCCCCAGTCTCTCAAGGCTTAGGATAACCCACCAGCGCATCTCTGCAGACAAAGGCTGTTCTCAGTGGCCTAGAAAATGTGTGTCATGGTTTGCAACATCAGATGATATAAATACACACAGTCATTAACTGATTTTTTTTCTCCCTCCTGAAGCCAGGGCACATAACCCTTCATGAGGAGAATCTTCCCACTGGGCTTGTAGATCTCAGCTGTGGTGCCCCGTCACATGGACGTTTCTCTCCCCATCTTTGAGCTTTCTCCATGCTCTTGGCTTTGCAGAAGCTTCCTGTCCTTTTCTGGCCCCTGGAGAATGCAGATCCCTCCATGAGCTGGCTTTGTGTTCTATGAACTCTCAGTAGCAAAGTAAAGGCACTGTCTTCTTGCACAGGCATTTAAGAGACGACCCATCTTCAAGAAAACCAAAGGGGTAGATTGTCCTCCACAGGTGATGTGTGTGCCCAGGTGGGGTGGGCTGCCTCACACTTGACCATGTCCTTGTCAGCTTCTAGCCAGAGGATAGTGAGGACCCAGGCTTCCTGCTAGGGGCTGCAGAAGCTGTGCTCTGTGATGAAGACCACATGAGATGTCTCTGGAGGCTCCATCTTCACTTCAAAGACATGCAGGGGGGAAGGGTATACTGCCTTTTATTATATCCCTCTTACTGGTGATGTCTTCATTTATATTGCTTCCCCTCTTCAAAATAGCAGGTTATTTTCTTCTCCTCCAGTACCCAGTGATAAAAGTCTTTCAGACCAGTGTTCCTGACAGAGGCGCATGATGCTTGGTCTGGGCAATGTGTGAAGAAAGATGGACCTCGATGTCTTTCAGTTCTTGTTGAAGGTCAATAGTCATCATTAAGAAAGCCATTCAATTTCAGGCTGTGAAGTTTCAAAGCCCAGACTTTTGACCACTCTGTGAAACTGCTTCCCTGGCACAGAGTATTGGTTAACAGGAAAGGACTTGAGCCTTTGGGTTGCAGACCTCACTAGACAGTCCTAGAAAGCAGGAGATGACATATACTTGCATTCACTGCCACTTGCACTGAGTTGGACATGTAGGTACCATTCATTGAGCACAAAGAATGTGGGATAGATAGTGGGTAAATGGACAGATTGGCAGATGAACAGAGGACAGCTGGATGAATAGGGGGCAGGAAGAGGAAATGATGGGACAGAGAGAAGGAAAAAGGAGAAGGGAGGGGCTAATAGGTAACTGATTAGGTAGATGGCTAGATAGAAAGGTAGTGTATGGTAAATGGATGGGTAGAAGAGAGAGATGGGTGGATGGGTTGTTGGGTACATGGATGGATGGAATGAATGGATGCACAGAAGAATGGATGGATGGGTAGATGGCTGTGTGGTTGAGCAGGTGGATGGATGGATGGATGGATTGCCAATGAGTGGACACGTGTATGTGTATGTGGATGGGTTAGATGAATAGATGGTGAGTGAATGAATGGAAAGATGGATGGATGGATGGATGGATGGATGGATGGATGGATGGATGGATGGTTAAAGTTAATAACTGGGTGAATAAATGGTTGAGTGAGTGGATGGATGGAAGGATGGGTGGGTGGGTGGGTGGATGAGTGAATGGGTAAATTGATAGGAAGTCCATAGAGGTGAGTGACTCACAGAAAGACTCTCAGAAAGGTGGAGCTGGGGTCAGAAGCTCCAGCTTCCTGTCTGCGCTGTTGTTGTGACCACAGGTACCTGGGTTGGCAACGCAGTTCCCTCATGGTCCAGGGCACTGCTGACAACAGTTACTCAGACTGAGGCCAAACCCAGATTAAGCTTTGAGTTGACCCAGCCCCGTGGTCCTCTCCCTCGGTCTGTGAGGATGCACAGAGCATCCTGCCCTGCCTGGAGGAGACTGTTGCATGTTTTCAATCACTCCACATGAAAGACATCGTTTTTGCCCCCTCAAGAGAGGAAACAGGAACTCAGAGAGCACAAGTCTCTTGTTCTTGGCCTTCTGCAAAGACAGATGAGGCCAGGGTCCAGCCTTTACCCTCACAGACTGGTTTTGGCTGCACAGCAGCATGTAAGGAGGGTAGAACTGCAGGCTCACTCCAACTGCAGGAACAGAACCTGGGGTCCTCTACCCAGCTGACAGTGGCCATGGGGAGTCACACTGACCCCAAAGCCAAATCCAGGCATAATATGGCAGTAGACAGAGCACAAACCTGGGCAGAGCTGGACCATGCACGGTGTGAAGCATGTTACCTTGCCTCCCCACCTCTCAGTTTACCCTTCTGTGAAATGGGTCTGGTGATGGGGAAGATCTTCCCACACACACTGCTTTTGTTCTAGCTCTATCCCCAGCTGGTGCTTCTTGCTGGTGACCTTCATCCACCTGACACTCTCAATGCCACGTCTTCAGATTTTTGAGTTTCCTTCTTTTACAGAGTTTCAGCACAAACTGAACTAGTCCACAGCTACCGTGGGTTGATAGTCTATGGCAATACCGCTGTATCTACACAAGCTCATGGTAGACACTCCCCACCCTTCCTAAATGGCGACTGCAGTGATGGACTTGTAATGTGTTGAAGAGCCAGGAGGAGCTACCCAGTCACAGCCCAGAGCCATCCACCTTGTTGTTGGGAAGGATCATGTATGGGGACAAGAGTCTGATTTTCAACTCAGGCCTGGCCTTGAACTTATCCTGCCACTTCCTGGCTGAGTGCCTTTGGAGAGGTGGACACTCTGTAAGGGTCCAGTGGAGATGCTGATCATAATGACCACTGATGCTCATTATGAAACCGAAACAGACAGACCTCACCCTGCCACAGAGTCTCCAAGGAGGAAGCCGGCACCTGTGTCTCCATTATTCTTCTTTCCATTCCATTTTCCTGTATTCCTCCTTAATGCTTCTGTTCTTCAGGAGTTACTGACCCACCACCTGCTGCTAGTCCTGTGCAAGCCCTGAGAGGAGAGGATGGGCCAGGCTGCTCCCTACAGGGCAGGAAGGCAGGACAGCACCCTGGGGTTCCCCTAGAGGAGGAAGCAGGCCTTCTAAGTGCCTGTCTCAACCTTGCACTTTTTGAAATCCATATGGCTTTACTGGCCCAAGAGCCCGGGTGAGCATGGAGAAAATAGAGTGTGCTCTCCATCACCTTAAGGCTGATAGAGTCTAAGCTTCACGTGCATGGCCTGTACAGGAGCATCTGAACAGTGAGGGTGCAGGGGCTTCTGCAGCCAGGACCAGAATACTCCCTCCTCCCACCTGCAGCTCTCCCCTCCCCCACTTCTTTTTTAGGGATTCCCAGCTCCTCCACTCTGCTAAAGACATTATTTTTTCCCAATTGCTACAACCTTCCCTCCATCTGCTCCCTGCCGCTGCAGAGTGGCAAGGTGGGGCGGGGGAGGGGAGGACTTTTCACTTGGGGTGAGGGGCCTGGGAAGCCAGCTGGGCCTGGGAAACTGCAGAACAAGGAGGTCGGTCTCCCCCGGTGTGAGGCATCTCTCAAGGGGCCCCTGGCCAGTGCCTGGCTACAAGGGGCTGCTTGTCTCCTGTTTGTGGGAGAAAGACCCGTTGCTGGAGAATCTGAACTGGACAGCGGCGGCCCGAGGATGGACCGGGACCCAAAGATCTCCTTGGGGGAGGGAAAAATGGGACTCGGGCTCTGGAGAGCCTGGAGGATCTTCAGGACCCTGTTGAGAGTGAGAATGGAGCGGATGGAACTGGGATCCTAACATGGGTGGTGGTGGGTCTACACCTAGGAGTCTGTGGCTGGGCGTCTCCAGGGTGGAGAGCCACTTGGTATCAGACAGGATTCCACGGTCCTGTGTATTGGTCCAGCGAGGTCCCTGGATGCAGTCGGTGTGACTTCCTAGGTTACTGGGACTCTTTGTGGAAGCTCCAGGGCATTGGGCGGGTGGGGCCCGGTGGGGCCCTCAGGGGCCGAAAAGAAGGCTCTGCAGTGGAGAGAGAAGCCTTGCTGCTGGCCGACTGGGTTTGCAAGGACACGTCAGGCGTTCTTCCGCCTTGACTGGCTGCCCCAGCATCCGCGGAGAGAGAGGGGACCCTGGGCCCATCTGGGACACGGCGAGATCACCAACTTCTCAGGGCCGGAGGGCCAGGCTGCCCCGGAGCGGCCCTCGGCCGCCTCCTCGCGCTCACTCCCCCTCGCTCGCTCGCTCGCCAGCTCGCTAGCTCTCTCTCCTGCTCGCTCGCTCGCTCGCCCGGGCCCCAGCCCCCGCCCTCCGCTCCCTCGCCGCCCGCGGCTCCTCCTCACTCGCCCGTCGCCCGCGCCCGGTGCAGCTTGGCCAGAGCCACCGCGGGCTGCGCGTCCGCCAGGAGCCGCTGCCTCGACCCTACTGCCCGGATCGCTCTGTCCAAACCCCTCTGCTTGAACCTCGCTGCACCGATCCCTCTGCCTGGACCTCGTTCCGGAACCCGGCTGCTCGGAGCCTTCTGTTCAGATCCCTCTCTGCCTGGACCGAGCTGCCTGAATCCCGCTGCCTGGATCTTTCTGCCTGGACCCCGCTGCCTGGATCTTTCTGCCTGGACCCCGCTTGCCTGGATCCTTCTGCCTGGACCCCGCTGCCTGGATCCTTCTGCCTGGACCCCGCTACACAGATCTCTCTGCGCGGATCCCGGCTCCGCAGCCACGATGCCCGTGGCACGGCCACACGCCTCGGGACCCGGCAGGATCGCTCTGCTTCTGGTCGCCCTGCTTCTGGGGAGCCCCGCAGCAGCTCTGGCGGAAGGTAAGTACCCCGAGGACCCCAGCCCAGAGGGGGCAAAGTTGTCGCGGCTGACCTGGGCAGTAGGGGGTCGCGGCTGGTCCGAGGACACACGCGCCACCCGCCGGGCCGCCCAGATTCGAGGCTGGGCAACTCGTCTCTGCCCGAGCGCGGAGGTGGGGACGCATCTGAAGGACTCCTGCCTTGGGCTTCGGGTCCTTCGTCGGTCTCTCGGGCTGGGGACAGACTCCCTTTTGTAGTCCGGGGGAGCTCCTTGGAGTGGAGTCCTCTCCAAACCTCCAGATTCTGGAAGCTCTCTGTAACTGCACCCGGGGCTGACTGCCAGGTTATTTTGTCCCTCTCTGTGGAAGAGGATAGGTATGGGAAGGGGACAGCTGACTGCTTGTCACCAGAACCAAATTCCCTCCCATCCCATCATCCCACGCTGGCTCGGGCTACCCGGAGGGGATGTCCCCTGGATGAGTCCCAGCCAGGTGTCAAGAAATTGGACTTGGGTGTGGCTTTCTCGGATAAAGGGGAGCTCGGGGCTCCCAGAACTTGGTGAGAAAAGAGATGTCAGAACATCAGTGGCTGGGCCCCTTCTCCCCGGATACAGCCTAGTCTCCCTCATCGATATTTGGAATGAAGTAAGAGTGTTAGTGCAAGCCACGTGCTTGCAGATTAGGAAGGGGGTCTGAGTTTGTGGAGGTTGTCAGTTCCTTCGCCAACCTGGAGCCATACCTTCGCTCCACCCTGCTGGGGTCCCAGGAAGTTACAGTGAGAAACGGAGGTGGAGAGGCATGGGTAATCTAACTTATCCAAAGCTGACCCCTAGAGCTATGGGGATTGGCTGGAGACACTGGGGGAGCCTAGTGAGTCGGGCTATTGGGTTTGTACCGCTTAACCTCTCCTTTTGGCAAGATGTGACTCTTGTTTCCCACCCCCACCCCCCCTATGGTAACTTCAAAACATGGCTGAGTGTCTGCCTGAGGTGACTGCAGCATGAGGTCCGTTTCATTTGGGTCTTCCTGATCTGAAGTTCAGGGGACGGATAAGCATTGCGGCATCTCGGCTGGGAATTCTGGACCCCTGAGTTCAGCACCAGAGGCCCCGGACAGCTCCCAGCTGTCTCAGGCCTTACCTCTGGGTGCTGGTGTCTCTTCTTCGTGGCCTGGAGTGCCCTCCTCAGCAAACATCAGGCATTTATCCCCAGTCTCTTTTCTTTAACTGTTGGGCCCAGAAGTGAGAGCAGGGACATTCTTTGCCCTTCTTTAATAAAACATATCCTTAAGAACTCCCTGCCCCCCCCCCACACACACACACCTTTGTGAGGCTGTGGTATTTCCAATTTATACCAGGTCTGAGCAGTTTCCCTGGGAAAGACGGAAAAGAGATGTGGTTTAAATCAATGGTTTCTACCCAGCATGCCCTTTCTTAATTAGCTGTCTCTTTCCAACAATAGCGTGGTGGCCTTGAATGGGATCCAGATTGCCCTGCCCCAGCTCTTAAATCTGTATACACACACACACACACACACACACACACACACACTCCACACGAGAAACTCAAAAATGTTCAGGGGCTTGCCGTCTTTTCTAAAGTGATTCTACCTTTTAGTTTTATCTTCTCTAAAGCATCACTATGGGCATGGTGGGGGGGGGGTCCTAATGGTATGTAAAGAAATGTCACCCAAGATCAGGATTCTGCATCCTGAGTCCTCAGTGTGTGCCAGTGTGTAGAAGAAAGAGCAGGGTGTGTGCATTTGTGTTTTGATTTTTTCTTTTTAGACATTGTGTGTTTTCCAATTGCTCCACACCATGGCTATTGAGCATATGTTTTTAATTAACTTCAGGTCACCACCAAATCAAAGTCCACTGATACACTTCTTCCAAAGGCTCATTACTAACCATGGGATTCTGACTGAGTCATAAGAAGGGAGCCAGGGTGGCCCATGGGCACTGCCAGTTCCAAATGGTCCATTTAGAAATAATTGATCTTCCACAATAAATTCTATTTTTAGCCTGTAGCTCAAATCCACTCAAACCAGATAGGAGAGGTGTTGGAGGAGCCCAGTGTTTGCAGACTGGTATTTCTGCTTGCCTGTGAGGGGTGGGGACTTGTAGTGTTCCTATGCAGGGCTCGTGTTCTCTGGGCTGTTTTGCTGAGAGGCTGGAATAAGTATGAAGTGCAGCTTGTTTTTGAAGAGAACCCTTCTTGTCTAAGACATGCATGTGGGGAGTGATTGCACATGCATGCTAAGACTCAGTTTTCTTTTCTTTTTCCCTTGGATCGACAAAGCAAATTCAATATTGCTCAGTAAGACTCTAACTTGCTGCCTCCCCCAGTCTCTGGCATGTGTCGCTGTTATATCCCCCTTAACTGTGTTTTCCTTTGAATTCCTGTCCTTTTATCAAGGAGTTTTGGCTGCCCCCACCAGGAACTACCTGATCCAAACTTGAAGGATTCTTCTTGTATTCGCACAGCTCTGCCGGGCATGGCATTAGGAAACTATCCCGGTCTCCTTCCTTTTCTTCCCCAAGGAGAAAGGACATTTCCCGAACAGAGCAGTTTGCTTTGTGACTTTGGGTCAGGAGTCCGTTCTTGCAAGGCATTCAAAGGAGCGCAGTACACGGGCTCTCCCGCTTGGGTGTTGATTGCTGCTGCAGGCCCGTACTGTGTACCTCCACTAGGGGCTCCCAAAGCTGCGGTGCCTGGGAGAAGGAAAGAGGCAGATTTGGTTAGGTAGAAAGAAGCTCCACGTGTGTGTGTCACGCTGAAAGCTAGGATGGATGGCTCCTCAGCTGGCCAGGTAGCTCCACTCCCTGCTTCCTCAGGTTGTGCTTGATCCCTGTTTCTCGGGGAGAGGTCCCTGCCAGCTTTTGACACACAGTGAACAGGGGGGAAGCAGAGATGAGGAGCAGGCAGAAGGATGCTGTTCCCAGGAAGGTATCATTAGAACTCAGACCCCCAACTCATCCTTTTCTGCCAGGGTTTGGACTCCATGATGGAGACGAGGCTGTTCTGGTGAGTGTCTGTCAGGTTAACGGGGTTTAGGAAGAGTAGCTTTGAACTCAGAGCCACCCCAGCCCAAAGTTCACTCCATTGCTTGGTTGCGATTGACCTTCAAGGAGACCATCTTGTGTGGGACTCCATTCTGCTACTTGTGGGACATGAGCAGAATCGGGGATGATGGGACCAACCTGGAAGGGTGGTTATAGGATTCTGTAACTGGTATCAAAGAAGCTGGCACACGTCCGGCACACACACGTTCGATATGCACCTAATGCTTCCCTGCTTTCCTGAGCAAACTTCCTCTATGAGCCGGCACCAAGAAACCAGTCTCTTGAAGTTGGCTGACACAGATGTTCACATAAATAATGAGGTGATTTAAGCCAATGTGAGGGAGGAGGGCCAGCAGTCACCCTAGTTACCTGCCCACAGTCTTTTTAGCAAGGGAGAACTCAGTACCACATGATGTACACAGCTTTCCTTCCCAGACCCTCGGGACTGTGTGGCTTTGAACCCACCACCAGGAATCGGAGTTCACCGTCAATGACAGTGAAACATGACAGATTGGAAAGAAGATGTGAGAGAGCCTTCTAGAAAATGGCTCAGGTTCTGACGTGGCTCTGTTCAAGCCGCTGTAACAAAAATCCCTTAGATTATATGACTGGAAACATACTAGTTCGTTAATCACAGTTCTGGTGGTGTCCAAGTTCACAGGGTCCACAGAGTTGGTGTCTGATGAGGACTGTCCGCTTGACGGATTTCTCACTCTCACATGGCTACAAAAGGTAGTGAGGCCTGGTGCCCTCACCTTCCAAGGGCCATTATTTCAATCTTGGGGCTCAACCCCTCAGGCCTCATCTCAACTCAATTACTTTCCAAAACCTGTGCTCTGAGCATCATCTTATTAGGAATCGGGGCTTTGATGAAGGGATGGGGAGGGACATGGGCAATGCTCAAGACACAGTGCTCCTGTGCCAGGTACTGTTTCCTGTCCGGTACCTGCACCCCAGCAAGAGAGCTGCAGGTTTCGGGTTGTCAGCTAAGTGCTTTGGTGGAGGAATAATCTAACAGGTGGCCATATATGGTTCCTACCGGGCCTGATGGGTAAAGACTTGCTGAGCCAGTAGCCCTGGAGGGATGGATGCAGCAAGTACCACACAGAGAATTCCACATCAGGCATGGAAACCCTGAGCAGGCAGGATCCAGCAGGAGGAGGATGGAGACAGATACACTTGCTGCTCTCCCTGCTCCCTCGGACATCAGGAGCTCCCTAGATGCAAAGGAACAAAAGAGAGTGAGAATTCAGTGAGCCACAGTGCTCACTGCCCTTCACTACAGATGGAGAGGGGGTCTCTTCAAAAAGGAGTGGGGCCGGGCGGTGGTGGCGCACGCCTTTAATCCCAGCACTTGGGAGGCAGAGCCAGGCGGATCTCTGTGAGTTCGAGGCCAGCCTGGGCTACCAAGTGAGTTCCAGGAGAGGCGCAAAGCTACACAGAGAAACCCTGTCTCGAAAAACCAAAAAAAAAAAAAAAAAAAAAAAAAGGAGTGGGGTCCAGCTGCTAAGAACATACAAGTCCCCTTGCAGCCTCCCACTGGTATGTATGTGGAAGCAGCCCTGAGGTGTCTGTAACAACAGCACAGAGTAAACATGTTGGCTTTATGAGGGTGGGGGCTTGGAGCAGGGGCATGGGGTACCTTTGGAGACTTGTGTGGACTCGGTTAACTGTAGCAGAGTGTGTAAGTCATGAAATCATCCATTACAGAATTCTGTTCCAAGCCTTGTGCTGAGTGGTTCGTGAGGATCGTGTGGAGAACCCTCCACCACAAAACCCACCAGACAGAAATGCGTGTTATTCCTGATGTGCAGATAAGGGAAACTGAGGCACCGAGAGAAGGGGATCACAAATGGGTAGCAGGCTGTGTCAATCCCAGGCCTGTGTGCTACTCTTAACCTGGAGGGTAGGTGTCACATTTAGGACTCTCATTCGGGGAGGCAGGATGAGTAACTGTGTGACATGAACAGGGTGTCAATGAATTCTGCTGTAGTGCCCATTTTACTGTGTATGTAGGTACGTGTACTGCAGGGTAGGGGCTGAAACAGGGTTTCATGCATCCCAGGCTGGCCTCGAACTCCTACCTCCCAAGTGCTTGGTGGCAGTTATGTGCCACCACATAGGGCTCACACATGTGCTCTATGACATCATGCTATCCGCTTTGATATGAATGCAACAAAACCTATTGTTCCCTTATGAAAACCAGTCTCTTGGCTGGTTGTGGCAGCACACACCTATTATCCCAGCTCTCAGGAGGCTGAGCTGAGGCAGGAGGACTGTGAGTTCTAGACCAGCTTGGGCTACAAAATGAGGCCTCTGTGTGTGTGTGTGTGTGTGTGTGTGTGTGTCTGTGTCTGTGTGTGTCTGTGTGTGTCTGTGTGTCTGTGTGGTGTGTGTCTGTGTGTGTGTGTCTGAGTGTGTGTATGTGTAGTGTGTGTATATCTGTGTTTGGTGTGTGTCTGTGAATGTGTGAGTCTGAGTGTGTGTATATGTGTGGTGTGGGGGGTGTCTTGTGTGTGTGTATGTGTGTCTGTGTCTGTGGTGTGTGTGTGTGTGTGTGTGTGTGTGTGTGCATGTGCACGTGCGCGTGTGTGTGCGTGCAGGTGTGCAGACCAGAGGTTGATGCTGGGTGCCTTCCTCAGTAGCTCTCAACCTTACTTTTAGAGACTGGATCTGGAGTCCCCTGGTTCCGCCTGCCTCCGCCTCCCCAGTAGTGAAGTGACAGGGACACATTCTTGCATCTAACTTTTCCACGGGTGCTGAGGTCTGAACTCAAGTCTTCACGCTTATCCAGCAAATGCTTCACCCCCGGCATCACTCCCGCAGTCCCCCGACTCCTATCCTCAAAATACACCCCTTACACCAAGTCCCTTGATGCCACCCTGTCCCAAAGCCCCGCACAGCAGGGGCCAACCGGCATGAGCAAGATGGGTGTTGAATGCACTCTGGTGACTGGCACAGTGCCTGGTGCTCAGGCTGAGGATAAGGAGGGTAAACTGAGTCAGAAGTGGAGGTGTAGGGAGTGGTGCCGAGTCACTGAGGTGGTGGCTGGTGAGCACGTGGTGAGAACACGTCGTGGTTATGGTCCCAGGTTCTAGGCCTCCCAGCTTCCCCCCTTTCTGTAGATAAGGAAACTAAGACTTAGAGCAGCTAAGTCTCCCACCATCGCCCAGAAATGGCCAGGGAAGCCTTGAACCCAGGCAGAGCCTGTGGGATGGGCTGTCCACACTGGGTCCTGCCCTATTGTAGGGTAATAATAACATAAGGGAACGAACCTCCACTAAGGTACAGCCACCGGGTGGGGCCAGCTCTGAGCTCACTGAGCCCCGAAGGCCACTGGGATGGAGATCACTGGGTCGGCTAGAATTTTCCTAAGTCAACGGCTTCAGAAGAGGGAGCTCAGGGTTTATTTTGTGCAGCCAAGAAGAAGAATAAAGCAAGGCCAGTCAATAGCCCCAACAGCCTTGGCTCGCGTCGAAACTGACTGAAATTTCTCATAATGGACGAGACATCAGAATTCAGGACCAGCACAGTCACTTCCTAGCCACAAGCCAAAGTCTTTCCCTCTGCTGGTGGGTTGATCATTACCGTGAGGCGGCCCTCACAGGGCTGGGAAAAGCCAGGACAGTCATGAGCTTGGCACTCACCAGACAGTTGAACCTCAGGGAGATGGGGCTGCTCTGGAAGCTGAAGACCCCAAACACTCCCACTTCCTGGCTTTCTCATGAGACCAGTGTGAGCCTATTCTGTGCCTTTTCTACATTCTCCCACCTGATCCTGTCCAGTTCCGTCCGGTGACATCAACAGCTGAATTTTACAGAAGGGGAAACTGAGTCTCAGGAACACCCAGGCACTTGTTCAGGGTCTGTGATGGCTAGTTTGATGTCAGCTTGACACAAGTTAGAGTTGTTTGGAAAGAGGAAATTTCATCAGTGGAGAAAATGCCCCCACCAGATTGGCAGGCAGGCCTGTGGCACATTTTCTTGAGTGGTGACTGATTTGGTATTGGTGCCACCCCTGGAATGGTGGACCTGGGTAGATAAGAAAGCAAGCTGAGCAGGCCATGAGGAGCAAGCCAGTGAGCTGCACTCCTCTGTGGCCTGTGCTCCAGCTTCTGCATTCAGATTCTTCCCCTGCTTGAATCCCGGCTCTGACATCCCCCAGTGGGGAACTGTGGTGTGGAACTGTAAGCTGAAATAAACCCTTTTCTCCCCCAACCAGATTTGGGTCGTGATGTTTCATCACAGCAACCGAAACCCTAAGACAGGGTGTCATGGACAATGCATGACTAGGGCGGAATTCAAACCCAGGGTCTTTGGATCCCAAAGCCCGACCTTGTTCTAGATGTTGAGGTAGCCTGGAGAGCATGTCCCTCTGGCAGGACTCCACACTGGCAGGTGTCCTCTCATCCAGGAGCAGATGTCAGGTGTCCCGAGTTGGCTTGCCCTGCGAGAAAGTTGTCACCTCAGCTTTGCTCAGACCAGGGAGATGGCGCCTATGTGAAGCAGCGTTCTTACTCAGGTTGACCCTGCAGCCCAGACCATCCCCCGAGGACAACCTCCAGCTGGCTTAACTGAGGCCACCAGATAAAATTCCCAGTGGGCTGGTTCCAGAGTGCAGCCCTGAGCTGCTTGCTGTAGCTCCCTGAGCCTACGTTGGCCCCCCACAAAAGATGAACACCATTCTCTGACCTTGAAGATTCTTTTATCGAGACACGATTTCTCTGTGTAGACCAGGCTGGCCTCGAACCCAGAAGCTGCCTGTTGCTTCTCTCCTCCCATGCCAGCCATGTGGCTCTCTGCCCCCCATTCATCCCTCACTCATTATTCGCTCACATACCCCCCTTTCCTAGATGATGTCCTCTTGCAGAGGCTTGCCTGAACATTAAGCATCCAAAAACTCCTCAGCCTGGATCTGCCCCAGTGTGAGCACACCGACCATTTGTCAACGATGCTAAGTTGTTTTCACCTTCTTTATGGTGACCTGGAGTTGAACCTCCCAGATCCATGTGATCCCAGGCAGCTTCATCTTACAAGAGGACGATCACGGGGTCCTCCCTTGTAGGATGGCTGTGAGGAAAATCAATGCGGCAACAAATGGGAAATCGCTGGAGACGTCTACAGTGAAAGGAGGAACGGAGGGAAATCAAAACATGAGGGAGGAGAGAGATACACCCTGTAATGAGAGAAGACCCCTCTGTGAAAATGCTGTACAATGATAATGGGTGCTCCCGGCGGGTGCTCCGGAAGCCATCCTTCTTTCCAGAAGAAATGTTGGACACGGTTGTTCTTGCAGCCGAGCTCATTGCCGTACAGAAACTCTGTGGATGCCCTACAGGTGGCCTTGGCATCTGTCTCTTAGGTCCCAGGCAGCTCCAGAATCAACACATACCCCCCGCTGAATCCTGGGAAAACACAGAGACATTAATAAACATCAGGCTTCAGAGTCAGCAGCCTGGCTTTTAAATCTGTTGCTTGGTGGATGTGTGTTACGTCCTGAGCTGGCACGGACCTTGCGTATGGTGGAAGTCTCTGTCTTGCCCACCCTAATGACAACGTGCCTGGGTGGGTGGGGTTCTGCTGGCCTTCCCAGGGTCTGCAGTGTCCACCTCTTGAGGCAGCTCTCTAGGGTCCCCACCTGCCTTTGTCTCTCTCCCATATTCCCGTTTTTATTAAAGAAAGAGCCAGACACAAGGAAGATGTGCCTCAAAGTCCTACTGGAGGGGCTGCACCCTGGGTCTGACTCCCATTCTAAAGGGACTCTGGGAAGCAGGCTAGGTTCAGTGATGTGTGCTGAGGCAGGAGGATCACCAGAATGAGGAAACAGAGTGACTCCCGTGCCAGCCTCAGTTACATGTCTAGACCCTGTGGAGGAAGGAGAGAGGGGGAGGAAGGGAAAGTATAGAGTCCTCGCTTGTCTCAAATGTACGTCTTCTGAGCTGAAAAGTCACAGCAATGGGAGCTCTGTGGCACCTGAGCCCACAAAGCCGAAGGCATCAGAAATAGAGCCGCATGGGGAAGCTGGACAGGAAGCCAACGTCAAGCCATGAGCCTCTGTGATGAGCTGGCACCTTCATCTTTGAGGTACCCTTAGAGCGCCTCGCCCCTGGGAATAGGGTCATCTGCACAGATGGTCTGAGTCAAGTGGGCAGAACCCCAGGGGCTCTGGGAGATCCAGCCACAGCCATAGATCCCTGTGGGGCTCCCTTGACCCCTCCTCTGTGGATCTTGGAGAGCTGCTGATGGAGAAACCTGGGGGCCTGGGTTGTGAAGAGCTGGGGAGGTTGACTGGGACAAAAGTGATGCGGTCAGTACCAGCCTTGGACAAGAAACCGGACCAGGCTGGTGGGTTCAGTCCAGTGCCCAGGGTTGGTCAAGAGCTTTGGACAAACCATAGAGGAAAAAGGTGCTGAGCATGGGCCTCTGGGTAGAAGTTTCCTGGTCTAGCCTCACCCGCCCCCCATTTGGAGGCACATGCAAAACTGAGCATCGTAAATGGGCATGTGCAGTGGAATGTTTGTAGCCCACCCACGCTTCATATGTTCAAATCCCACCCCATCCCTGGGTAGGAGGGGTTTTGTGGGAGGCAATCAGCAAGAGGGTGGGGCCCTGAGAATGAAATTAGTGACCTTAAAAAAGAGGCCAGAGTTGAGGAAAGGCAGTGCCTGGTAAATCACTTGCCTTACAAGCATCAAAATGGGAGTCTAGATCCCCCAAACCCACAGAAATGTCAGGTCTGTGGTAGCACGGCAGCCTGCCGGCTATTCCAGTGTTCAGAAAGCAGAGGAAGGGCTCCCCCAGAGCAAGCTGGCTGGCTAGACTAGTATCTGTGAGCTCTGGGCTCAGGGAGAGAACCTACCTCAGTGAATAAGGTACAGAGGAAGACTCCTGACATCAGCCTTGGGCCTCCACATGCACACAAACACACATGCTGCACACGTGTACATGGGATTGAACAGAAGACAGGCCAGAGGACAATCCCGGACTCCACACTGAGAAGGCTGGGTTGTAGGCAGCAGGCTGTCATTAGGCACTGGATTTTCTCATCTCCACAGCTGTGAGAAAACAAGCTCCTAACATCCACACATCTCCCAGTGGGTGGGACTGTGTGGTGGAAACCCAAATGGAACATGAAACAAAGACTCAGTCAGGACAGCTCAAGATCGGAGGATGGCTTGCCCCAGAGTTTTTGTCTTGTTTTGTTGTGGTCAGGTTTTGCTGTGTAGCTCAGGCTAGCCCGGAACTCCTAGGCCTCCTGAAGTGCTTGAGTCACAGGCAGCTGTGGTGCAAGTGTGGATCCAGGATGCTGCAGGGAGCAGCCACCCTCCCATCTCCCTGCTTCTTGTGCGTCGGCTGGCACTGGCTCCCTCTTAGTCACCTGACTCCCATTGGCCATGTCCACCACCCTCCCATTTCAGCTCATCCTGGGCTATTATGATGTCTCTAGCTTCTGCCAGAGATTGCGCCCTGCCAATTGGCACATGTGGAGACCGTTCAGTAGGATTAGAGTTTCCCATGTCTTTCCAGCCACATCTCAAGGCGTCTGCCATGGCTGGCGGCTGCCATGCTGGACAGTGTGGAGTGAGCACCAGTCTCCATTTTCCCAACCATTGCACAGGACTATTCTAGGCCATCTCTGTCCTAACTAAGCTAAGGACACTCAGCTCTTTCTTAGTTCCCAGAAGAATGGGGCTGGTCCTGCACTGCCCTTTGTGCCACGAAATGGGCTGGCTTGCTTAACCCAGACATGAAGCGAGATCACTCAGATCCATAAGCCAAATAGAGCAATGGCCAAGAGAGACAATGCTCATGGGCTCTGCTGTCTCCTTGACACTTTTAAGGTGCTAAGATGTGACTCCAGCAGGCACATGTGTGTTCATCAGGCTGGGGGAGGGACACACAAACAATCATGGCCAACAAGCTAGGAGGTCCCACAGCCACGGCGACTGTATTCCTCTCCTCTGGATGATCCTTGAGAGTGAAAGTTGATTCTTATCATTTCTATGAGTGAGTAAAGTGACTGAAAGGATGGATGGATGGATGGGTGGGTGGATGAGTGGATGGATGGGTGGGTGGGTGGATGGATGATGGATGGTAAAGGTTAATTATCACTCCTATGAATGAGTAGAGTGACTGGATAAGTGGGTGGGTGGTGGATGGATGGGTGGATGGATGGATGGATGATGGATGGATAGATGATGGATAGATGAATGGGTGGGTGGATGATGGATAGATGATGGATGGATGGCATCCAGTCTTCAACCAAGATGTAAAGTATTTGGACACAAGACAAAACCATTTACAGAAGATATATATTCTCCACACCCTTGACTTGGGATGGGAATTTGCAGTTTGAGTTGATGGAGCAGAGGACATGAGAAAGCTGAATGTGAACTCATTTAAAGTTAACCACTCTAAACGTCAAGCTGAGTATAAAGAGAGAAGGCATAGCGATCTGGACCAGGACCTGCTCCAAGTAGAGAGGGAGAGATGGGGGAATGCACTGGCCTGGAGGGATGCTAGCCTGGGGTGGGGAGGGGATGCCCAATGGCCAGCTGTGTTTTACAAGCTTCACCGGGCAGTGGATTCGCACGCCTTTAGTCCCAGCACTCGGAAGGCAGAGGCAGGCGGATCTCTATGAGTTTGAGGCCAGCCTGGGCTACAGAGTGAGTTCCAGGAAAGGCGCAAAGCTACACAGAGAAACCCTGTCTCAAAAAACCAAAAGAAAGAAAAAAGAAACAAATGCAAGCCTCCAGGCAGGTGCAGGCTCACTGACCAGGTCCTGAGAGCTCTCCTGGGGTCGGGGGTGGGGTGGGGTGGGGTGATTGTAGGAGGAAGTACCAGCACAGAACTGACTGAACTCTGACCGGATTGGTGAGTCTGCGTGAGCAGGAGGAAGCCACACACTCTCCTCCAGCCTGTTTCCATCTGTAAAAGGAGATTCCAAGAGCTCCCTTCACTCTGTATGGTCCAGAGGGGATGCACAGGATCACCTCACTGCACAGCCCCACAAGGAGCCTTTCATACCACACTCCAGGCAGACAGTAGCCTGGAATTAATCAGTGTACAACCTATGCAGCTGTGTGCAGCAGCCCCGGGTGTGGAAGTACACCACACCCCTACATTAATTTTCAAAGAGAGGGCACAGAGCACCCCCTCAAACATCTCATTCCTGAAGATTTCTGAACGGCCCTCTACTTTCTGCACCCCTTTTAAAGCAGGTTTAGCAAGTTGTAAAGCTAATTTGGGGCCAACTGCCTTGGAAATTAATGCAAAATATGTGGAATCAAGCCTCATTTTCCAGGGCTTCAGGAGGGGAAATTTGCCTAATTTATGGCATAAATAAAAATGATGGGCTGAGGCTGATTTGCATACTTTTTGCTTCAGTTGGGGGTTAAAGACAAAGAATTCTTTTTTTGTTTTGTTTTCACTCTTTCTTCATGTACTTCCATCTAGCTTTTAGATCTCTCTCACTGATCCAAGTGTCAAAGGCATAAACGTGTAAGCAGGCCCCTGCCGTCCTCTGTGCCTAGGCCTCCCCAACTATGAAGTGAAAATGGCAGTGGCCCACAGTGTGTGGGCTGCAGGGAGGACTTACAAGCTGAAGAACTCAGAGCCTAGGTGTGTCCTCACACACAGCAGGACCCTGTGACGGGTGCACCGGACAGATGTGTCACCGTCATCAGGGGTGGCCTTGCTTCCTCGCTGGGTCCTACGAGTCTCCAAGGCAGGGACAGAGGCTCCCAGCTACTGTACTTCCTACATGCTGAAAGCTCAGGTAAGGCCGGATGTAGCCTGAACAGATCGGTGTGTGTCACCTGAGTCAGTATGCAGGAACTGTTCCGTGTTGGAGAGGACATGTGTGTGCGTGCACACGCATGCACGTGAGTAGGTGCACTAACCTGTGTGTGTGCATATGACAGTCAGAGGTTGACTTGGATATGCATATCTTTTTCAATAGCTTTTCACCTTGTGTTTTGAGACAGAGTCTCTCACTGAGCCTGGCATCCCTCATTTGACTATACTAGCTAGCTAATAGGACACCCTCCTTTCATCCCCCAGAGCTGAGGTGACCAACATGCACCTAGGTTGCGTGGGTGGCAGGCAAACACTTCACCCACTGAGCCCAGTCCCTGGGTGGTGGGTCTTACAGAGAGATGCTCTGGTCTCCTCAAACACTCAGGGCATCAGCAGGTGTCCCACCTTGTTAATGTACAGCGTGTGCAAGGGAAGTAACCGAGCCCTTCCCACCCGCCCAGTGGCTTGCAAGCAGGTTACTCAGCTAGCTGCTCCTGGGCGTGAATGAAACTGCAGCCTTTCCTGGAATCTTGTGATGACAGCGGCGGCGTCTCGGTGTATAATAACAGCCCAGGTCAGAATTCACACTTTTACAATTCCCAGTAGATAAAACATTTTGTGGTGCGCTGGAGAGCGCCGGAGTGGCTTTACGACCCCCCACATCTACGCTCTACTTCCCAATTTAAGGTGTTTTACTATCTTCTTTAATAAAACCGAGGCTCCGAGCAAAAGGCGCAGACACAGGTGGGCACATCCCTCACTCTCCGGCTGGTGGTTTACAAGCACAGATGAGCTCAGCTCAACCACAGAACCCTGGAAATAAAGTAGGGGTCCTGGGACCTCCCTGAGCCCAGGCACCTGTGGGCATGAGGATACTGTGGGGCAGCCTCTGAATGAGCAAGGGGGTCAAGAGGACAGGGCCTTCTCTCAACCACTTCCCCCCCCCGAGTTGCAAATCAAGTAGATCCAGAATGCTGCACAGGAGAGACTCCTGGAATGTACTAGAATCCCTACCGTCATGTCATGTACAGACTTGGGTTTAATTACTAGGGCCTGTGGTGACGGAGGGGCAATTCGTAGTGAAGTCAGGATCCATCCACTCTTGAAGACCTACTGTCTACCTCAGCACATTCTGCCTGTACTGAATGCTTAGTAGGTGTGAGCAGCACAGTAATACACAAACAAGGAGTATAACTACTTGTGCTTTGAACTCAGCTGAAACTCCAGTGTCCCTCGCCCCCTGCTGTCCCTTGTGGACCAGTCGGCCCTCCAGGGAGCCAGCACTGGAACTCCATGAACTCCAAGGCCGCTGTCTATAGCCAAAAAAGCTAGCCTGGGCTTGCCCTCCTCCCTAAAAAGCAACTACCTGGTTGATGCTCTTTAATGAGCCAAATAAACGTGTCATTCCCAGAGAGCCTTCCATACCCACCCCAGAATTCGCCAGGGCAGAAGAGGAGCCTGCTCCGTATGCATCTGACTTTGGTGGTCATGGTAATGTGCTGGCGTTTCATTCTGTGCTCTGCCTGGGAAAACACAACCTGGTGCTCTGCTGAGGGGTCCAGAGAGGCAGCCAAGCGTGCCCCATAAAGTATTAACTTGGACAATCATTTAATGAGATTTGTTCCCAAACAAATTAATTACTCCAGGTCCTGGGGAGGTTTATCGCGAATAGCAAGAAGAAGGGCCGTCCCTGACGCACAGTGGAGGGTTCCACTATTGCACTCGCTGTTCGCAAACAAAGCCGCAGAACCAGCGCTGTGGAAAGTGAAGCCTACTGTTCAGATAAGGAAACTGAGAGAGTCTCCGTGACGCAACAATCCTCTGGTGCTTTGCTCCCTGACACAAGTTTGAGGAGAACAGGCGTGGTGTCTTACAGGGCGGCCTCAAGTGAAGCGTACGCATTTCTTATTCTTTCTAGTTTCCTCCTTTAGTGCTCTCTTTGATGTGATGGGAATAAGATGCAGAATTCCCCTAAGTACACCCGCATGCCCTTCTTGAATCTCATCTCAGATGCCTCCCCACTTCTGCTGCCTGCACCTAGGAGGTATCTCTGCTACAGTGGGCTAACGGGCCTGCTCCATCCACAGTCTTTGATGAGTACCTCTGACAGGAGGCCCTGGGAAAGGCAGGAGCTGGCCCACTGACTCACCCTTAAACAGCAAACCGTTCGTATGACTCCTTCCTGGGCTCTGTTCTGGCCACTGGAGCAAGAGAGAGCAGTGCCCACCCTCCAGGAACTTTGACTCTCTTGGATCCCGCCACTGCTCATTCACGAGTTCACCCATTCATTCAGTCCATCAGTATTTATTAATATTTCATGAACTGGGTTGGATCCTCCCAGTATGCAGATCACCCAGCATTTGAATAATGGGGTGAGTGGTGACACATGTCCCTAGTGTGTCAGAGAAGGGGGCAGGCATGTGTGGATGTGGTAATAGACAGCATCCGAGTGTCAGGGTCAGCTTTGTGATCTTGGGACTGTAGCTATCCTTCTCTGGGCCTTCAGATCCCCATCTCTAGAGGCTGTGTTAGATCAGTAGAAGAAGTCATGTAGAAATTTGGCAAGACCTGGAAGCCCAGGTAATCCCATGCCCACTGCCCAGAATCCATAACTGAGCTTCTCACACTGGCTTCTGGGTATTCTGATGCATTGGTCAACCTTGCCTCTGTGTGTGTGTGTGTGTGTGTGTGTGTGTGTGTGTGTGTGTGCCCGTCTGTGTGTGTGTGTGTGTGTGTGCGTGTGTGTGGAGGCCAGAGGTTTACACTTCTGTTACTGCTCTCTACCATATTGTTTGAGGCAGAGTCTCTCACTGAACCTGGAGCTCACTAGTTCAGCTGTCCAGTTAGCTCCAGGGTCCCCCTGTCTCTGCCTCCTCAGTTCTGGGATTTCAGACAGGTGTCTCTATGCCCACCTTTTTATGTGGGTGTGGGAGACCCAAACTCGGGTCCTTGTGATTGTTTGGTGGCAAACTCTTCCCTGGCTCAGCCGTCTCCCCAGCCACTCTTGCCAGGAAGGCTGGTCACTAGCCAGTTCCCTCTGTGAGTCTCTCCTCGAAGTCACTGTATTTATATTTTCTTCCTCAACGAAGCCCCACACTGGCCTTTGGAGTCAGCTCCTGTATCCCCGCTGCACAACTACCACTGAGACCTGAAGAGATGGAGTGATTGGCTGCAGCCCACGAGGCCCCAGGTGTGAATCCTACCTCTGTGACCCTAAGAGGGTCCGCTTCTTCCCAGTGACATGGATGGAGGTGGACACTCCTCTCCGCCCACCTCATTTCCCCCCCCCCCTCAGTGGTAGTCATACTCTCATGGCTCATCTTCCTGGTAAATCCAGTTAACTCTTTTAATGAGCCGGGGAAATGTGGCCCCGTGAAGTGTGTAATCGATCACACCCCGGCCCCCTCTGTGCCAGGTGCAGGTCTGTGGTGCTCCAGGGATGGCAGGGTGGACATGAGTTATGGCGGCCTTCAGCCTGCCTTTCTGCTCCCTCACTTGCAGGGGACCGGCTGCAGCTGGGGTGAGGGACACTCTAGCCTCTCTTTCCTGCTCTCCATGGGGAGCTGGCCGGAGCTTAAAGCATTTGAATGAAGAGTGTAAAGCCAGTGTGGTTGGGTCCCCAAGAAGAGGGCGGCGGAGTTCAGAGGTGACATTAAAGAGAAAGTTGTTCTAGGATGGGAGATGCCTCAGAGGCTAACGTGCTTTCCGCACCAGGATGGAACCCCAGAACCCACACAAATGCCAGGGCTCAAAAGGCAGAGATGGGACCCTGGAGAAGCTGGCTAGGTAGGCTAGTGGAATTGGGAGCTCTGGGTTCAGTTGTGAGACCCTGCCTCGGGAAGTACAGTAGACAGCAATGGAGGAAGAGCTCAACACCAACCCCAGGTTTACACACACACACACACACACACACACACACACACACACACACACGCACGTACTTACACACTCGCATGCATCAGGAAACTCAGCCATTACTGGGGTCACATGGAGGGTGCTGACTCTGAGTGGAGATGTAGGGGAGGGGTGTGCTTGCTAAGGGGTTGTGATTTGAACATGAAGTGTCCCCGACGGTGTTTGTGTTTGAAGGCTTTCTCCTCAGCTGCTGGAATGGTCTGGGAGATTGAGGGACCTTTAGAAAGGGGAATGTCTGCAGATGTAGTAGAAACAGGCCTTGAGGCATCACAGCCCGGCCCCTCATCCTGTCTGCTCTCTGCTTCCTGACTGAGGACACAATGTGGACATCCCCACCCCATGCTCCTGCCCCTCCCACGCCTTCTCCGTCACCACAGACTGTAGTCTAAACCACGAGCCAGAATAAATCCATCTCCCACTTAAGTTGTTTCAAGTATTTGGTCGAGAAAAATCACCAATGCGCTAACTGAGCCCATGTGCAGAGGTCTTCCTCCACGCCGGACTTTGACACAGGATCCTGGAAGCTCGTGATGTTCAGCCAGACAGAGAATCTTTGGAGGGGAAGAGACAGGCTCCCACAGGACCATGGGGGACAGGAGATGAGGAGGGGGTCTTTTCAGCTTCGTGTGCAAGCAGGGTGGGGCCTGTTTGAGATGGAAAACGCTGTTTATGACGCAGAAGCATTAAACAGATGAAGCAGAGTCCCTCAGGAGCTCCTTGAAGAGAGGACTTGATGATTTTCATTGCCCCCTGCTCTCCATAAGGCAGCCCACTGGTTGCTTCTTGCCCCAGCTAAGGTCATGGACATTGGAACGTTGCCCCAGCACCCTCTCTGGCCACAGCCTCTCTCCAGCACAGGGAGGGAGGGGCTGGTGGATGGCGAGAGAATGCTAGGAGCCCAGGGCTCCCACCTGGCTGATACCCCCAGCTCACCTTGGCCCACCCCACCCCACCTCCCACCTACCAGGCACGTCACAGCCCTTCTTTGTTCCTCCCTTAACATCTAGAACACAGGAAACGCAGCAGAGAAGGGACTAAAAGACTATCAATCGGAGCCTATGACGATTAATTCACAGTCCCTCCTCCAGAATCCTGATCAGACCAGACCAAAAAAAAAAAAAAAAAAAAAAAAGAATCCAGTGTATGCTACCATTTACTATCTGCCCAACGTTACTGGGTAAATTAAATGACATTTACAGTACAGCTTAACTATAAAAATGTGCTTGGGGCAGGAATTAGACGTCGCAAGCTCGTTCTGGCAAAAGACGTTTTTATAAATGCGCGAACCACCTGAACCAGTTTGGAGGGCCTGTCGTTATGATTTAAAGCGGTGGCGCCGGGCTGATCCCTATAGAGAATACTCCATTATCCGGATGAGAGGAGGCTTGCAATGCTGCTTATCCACAGAGCTCTGTCCTGGCCCCCTGGACTTGGTAGCATCATGAGAAGAGGGTCGACCTGTGATTGACAGCTGGAGTCCTTTGTCCCTGCATAGGCATGGCATGCTTCCCCAGTGATGTCCAAATGTCTCCTCTTCCAGGGAGTCTTCCCAGTGCTGTGGGCATTGTCACATGCTCTGAGTTGCCTGCTGCTACACAATCCCAGAGCTTAATGGCAAAAAAAAAAAAAAAAAAAACCACACACAAAAAAAAAACCAGGAGTCTCATGTGTCTGGGATCTGGCTGGGCTCTGCAGGGAAGCTGTTCTGCTACATGGGGTACTGAGCAGATATACAAGCATCCAGAGGCTTCCGTGGGCTGGAAGGTTCTTAGGAGTCACCATTGGTAACACTGATCACCTGGGCCTGCAAGTGAGGCTCCTTTCCTATGTACGCCACCCTGGCTCGGGTTTCTCCCAGTGTGGCCCCATTCCAAGGGGGAATTGTCTAGAAGAATAAAAGCCAAAAGTTGGGGGGGCGGCACTGGGATGGGCACACTGCACTCCTGAAATCAGATCAAGTCCCAGAAGCCAACTTGGATTCAAAGAAAGGAAAAAGATCTGAGTCTTGAAGGGGGTGTGGCAGAGACCCTGTGGCCATTTCTTTTTCCCTTCCTGATTGTGATCAGAGCTGTCCCTGTGGGCTGTGGTGGGCTGCTGTGTGTGTGTGTGTGTGATCACCGTCACCCCACCCCACCCCACCCCATGCTGGGTTGTAGGTTTATCTGTGTCTGTTTATACAGAGAGACCTCGCCTTGTTTGTTTTTGAAATGCAGCGGATTCGACAGAAATGCCACAATCCCAGGTTCTTATTCAAGCGTAGTCCCTCTTAACCCCAAAGGGCCTTGTGAAACATTGCGGGCGGGATCTAAGAGACGGTATTAGTATTCATTTACAGCGTCAGTGGCCATAATCGTGGCAGGGCGTCATAACAAGGATTAATACCAGCTGTAAGTATTAATAACAGAGTAACTCCGATTGCTTTAGCACTAACAGATGTGATACTGCCGGCACTTAGGCTGCGTTTGGCTTTCAGAATAGGCCTCTCCTTCCATTCATTACCTTGCTAGTCTACCCAGAAACCTTGTAAGCCCCAAAGGGACTTTTGAAAGAATCCACGGCTTACAGATATGGAAACTGAGGCAGGGATGGAATCCATCAACTTGCTTGGAGATCATGTATAAAGTGCCTGCTGCGTGTGTCCCCCCCCCCCCCGCCCCAGAAGAAATTAAATGTCCCTCCTGCAGCAACACTGTGAGTCCTGTACTGCCATGTCACAGATGAGGAGCTGCCGTGGGGACGTGAAGTCCTGTGCGGGGAGGGGGAGTGGGGGGTGGGGGTGGAGGTGGGGGGGTCTCTCACAGCTGGGTTCACTTCTGTGCTGTTCTAACTCAGGAGTCCGAGGTTCTTTCCAGAATGCTATACTTACTCTCTCCCAGAGCGTTGGCTGGGGGGGGGGGGGGGGGGGGAGGCAGGGTCTCACCATGGAGTCCAGAGTAGTCATGAACTCAGTATGTAGCCTAGGTTAGCCTCAAGCTCAGGAGCCCCCTGCCTCAGGCTCCAAACACTGGATTTACAGGTGTGAATCACAAACCCAGGTCCTAAATCACCACTTTTCCTAAACTACCTTGAGCTGAGATCCTAAGTAACGTCTATATAAAGAGAGCATTCAAGTGGCCGAGGAGGTGGCTCAGGAGATAAAGTGAGCGAACCTGAGGATCTAAGTTCCATGCTCAGGACCCCCGTGAAATTGGGGTGTGGGGGCATCTGCTTCTAATGCCAGCAAGCCCCAGGTCCCCAGTGAGAGACCCTGCCTCAAAACCAAAATAGATGTGTCTGAAGAAGAGGCACACTGTGACCTCCAACCTCACCACACACATGTACACTCACACTCAACCACCCCCACCTACCACACACATTAAATTAGTTTAGGAAATCATCCCACAAAATCGGATCGAGAGCTCTTTCTGCCCAGACCCTCCAGGTCTCCAGCCATTCATCACAGCCTTTTTGGGCACATGAAAGTATTTATTCTCTACATAGTCTCCATCCCGACGTGAGTATTCCTATCCACCTGTAGATTCCAGCTGCACTGTTTCCCAGTGGTCTCCTGGGTGAAAAGAGACCCTGTTTGGAATGAGCACTTGGGATAGAATCCTTTCAGGAAGTACATTCACAGAAATTCAGGCTGCCCACTGTGCGGAGTTATGTGTCCACCAGTCAGGTGCTCTGTGGCCAGCTCCTGGGAAGCTGGGACTCAACTTCAACTGATGGAATCAAGTTTATTTTTAAAAAAAAAAAAAAAAAAAGAAGTGTTTTGGGGGGGATTTCCTATACAGCCTAAGTCCAAGTCTAAAATGCAAGTTAGTTCAGGGTTATGCATGCTAGGGTTCCCTGAGTTCAATCCCCTGTTGTCCAGTAGAGTCACAGAAACATCATTTAATCTCTTGGTGCCTCAGTTACCTCATCATTAACGGGGATTTTATAACAGCGTATCTTTCACAAGGTAGTGGAGGTACTTGGTGTGCTCTATAAGGTGCTCCGTATAGTGGTGTGGCTTATGGAGTCATTCTTGAAAAGCCACTATGGCCACTGTGCAGGAATCTATCCCTGGGTTCCCAGCACGTGGACTGAGAGAAAAGACAGAGAATGGGAAAGCTCTCACCAGGGGAAAGCCACAGGAACACCCAGGGATGTCGGGAGGTGAAGAACTTCCCTTTCCTCCTATCAAGTCTTAATTGTCAGCACCCCAGACACCCGGGAATAAAGTGATGCGTGTGAGTTAGGCAGAAGCACCTCACAGACAGAGAAAAGGTGATATGAGCCCAGCCCTGAGACAACCCTGACTTCTGGCAGTAAGGGGGTGCAGGGAGGTGCTGGGGTTCATAGCAGGAGCCTCTATTGGATATGAAGCATGCTCCAAGTGTCTGAGCAACTGGCTCTAGCTGGAGCTTGCTAAGAGGCAACCGTGAAGCCGTGACCCAGTGAGAGTAAAGACACCCTAACATCAGCCAAACCCCTTCCACTCCCCGTGCCTCAGTTTCTTCACCTGTAAAAGACTGAATTGGATCACATCGTCTCTAGGGTGCTCCCACCCTTGAGCCTGAGGAGACTCAGGAGTGTTGATGTTTTTCCTAAAGGGAAAAGTATAAGGAATCAGGGGACAGGCACAAGCACTGCACGACACTGAGAAAGTCACCCTCATCACCCCATCCGTACATCCTTCCAATGGTCTGTCTGTCCACTTGTCTGCCCATCACTCTTTCCCTGCCCGTTCACTGTCCATTTCACTTTTAGTCGTCAACCTTACATCATCCATCTTCCTTCCATCCACGCAAGTATCCTTAATCTATTCATCTATCCACCCAGCACCCATCCATCAACCCCCGCCCACCCATTTATCAGACCATCCACTAATTTGTCCATCTGTATCTCTATCCATCTTTCTTTCCTTCCATCCATTTGTCTCTCCTTGTATCTGCTCACCTCTCCAACCATCTGCCCGTCCATCCATCCTGTCATTGATTCATTAACCCTTGCAAGTCTCCTCTGTTACATTTATGGATTTGTGTGGGTGCATGTGGAGGTCAGAGGGCAACTTTGTGGAGTCAGCTCTCTCCTCCCACATGGATCCCGGGGATCAAACTCAGGTGGTCAGGCCTGGCAACACGGCTCACTCCTTCACCCAGAGAGCCATCTTGCCTTCCCTAAAGTCCATCTGTCTCTCTATCCATCCATTTATTGGCTCATCAACATACTCACAGGCTTACCCAACCTTCCATACATCTCCCGTTCCTAGTCACCTCTCCACTCACCCATGTGTTAATGAATACATGTCTTTTCTACTTAGTTCCTTTTGCATGCCAGCCCATCTCATGCAAGACCGTTTAAAGACCTTGTTGGCCCTAAGCAAGCTCACGTTGAAGTCTCCTGCTTGCCTCAGAACACACAAATTTAAATCCTCTTTTATTGCGGCATCATAGATTATCATACATTGCACTGATAATTTTGAAATTATTTCATTAGTAGGTATGTTCCCATTTCTTCAAAGTCAGCATGCATCCTCAGGAATCCTTATAAAATGAGACTGCAACCCATCAACCTAACCTTATTTCTAAACATAATGAAACTTTTATGAACACTGAATTAAAAAAAATACCAAGGTTGACATAATGGAGTGTTCTAGAAACATTTCATTTAAGCCTTTATTAATTTTGCTCTGCGGTTTTATTTTTGCCTTTTTTTTTTTAGCCAATATAGTGTTGGCAGCTCTCAGGTGTTTTCATGGGCTATTAAAAAGCTTGTAGGCCTCAGGACCTAATGGGTAAAATGGGCCGGTTTCCCAAGCTGTTCAGCCTGTAATTCCCAGGTTCTTAGCAGAGGGGGTAGGTGAGGAACAGCTGCCTGGGCACAGGAGCCAGTGGGAGGCTTTAACCTTCTCCCTGCTGCCTCCTGGACACTCCTGTCCCCAACAGAAACGATGAACCCAAGCCTTGGCTGTAGACCCCAGGCCCTCCTCCCACAGGGTGTGTGTGGATGGCTTGTTGAAATGTGAAATTGCAGATTTATTTCCTGTGATCACATTGAGAACAGAGGATTTCTGCACCGCCCCCGCCCCCCCATATAAAAAGAGGTTTGAAGAAATGCTGAAAGATTGGAGATGGTGAAGGCAAATTGCTTTTGTGGCAGCAGGGGATTGTGAACAGTGGCACAATGTGTGTGTGTGTGTGTGTGTGTGTGTGTGTGTGTGTGTGTTGGTGCATGTGTGATGTGTGGTGTGTGTGTGTGTGGTATGTGTGGTGTGTGATGTGTGTGTGTGTGGTTTTTGTGGGGTGTGTGTGGGGGGAGTGTGGGGTGTGTGTGTGTAATGTGTGATATGTGTGTGGGGTGTGTGTGTGTGTAATATGTGGTATATGTATGGTGTGTGTGTGTGTGTGTGGTATGGTGTGGTGTGGTGTATGTTTCTGATCATGGAAAGATGACAGAATGCCCCAGGGCGGAGCAGCCACTCTGTCAACACAAAAAAACCACGTGTCAAGAACTCTGGAATGTGCCTGAGCTGGCAAGTGTTGCCTTACTTAAAGACAGAGGGTGAGGTGGGAGCCTGTGGTCTCAACACTTGGTAGGTAGGAAGATGAGGAGTCCAAGGTCATCCTCAGCTACATGGTGAGTTTGAGGCCAGCCTGGGCTACATACAGACTCTGTATCAAGAAACAAACAGCAGGGACTGGGCAGGTGGCTTAGCTGGGAAAGTGTTCGCCTGGCAAGCACAAAGACATAAGTTTGATCCCCAGAACCCACATGAAAAAGCCCAGCACTGGCCAAGCGGAGAGAGACAGATCCCCAGGACTCGCTGGCCAGTCAGCCCAGCCGACGTGAGGCATTCCAGGCCAGTGAGAGACCCTGTCTCAAAAACAGAGGTGTGCAGCACCTGGGGAAATGATGCTCGGGGCTCCGTCTCCCACACATTCAGAGAGGGGCGGTGAGTTACCTACCCCTGTCATGGAGCAAGTATGTCTCCTGAACTGCACCTGACCTGGTGAGTTCTTTATTGTGTCCACCATATTGTCCAAAAGAGGTGATGTACGTGAGCTCGCAAAGGACTCTTTCACCATTTACCTTTACATGGAAAATGTATCTTCTCAGGCATTCGGGGATGTGTGGGAAACGGCAGTTGTCCCACCCCAGCCCCTACCCCACCACCACCACAAGCCCCGTGCAGACCTGTCCTGTATGTTACGTCTCTGAAAAGCCATCTCCCCATTGTTTCCTTGTTTCTTGACACCGTGCGGTTTGGGCACCCCAGGCTTTCAGCTCCGCCCAGTTCCCTGTGGCTGTTGGGATCAAATTCTCCCAATGTCCCTGATAGGATTACATCAGTGCTTTATGAACAGTGAGCAGTGTTAAGTTTTCCCCGGTGCTGTCGAAGGATGCTGGCTCTCAGGGTAAAGAAATTGACAAGGGCAGAACCTCTGGCCCCCAAACCCAGAGGCTGGCACGGGGAGGTTGGATGTGTACACAGGAAATTTTGACAGAAAGCACTGTGTTCTGTGGCTGAGTTAAGGCATGTAAGCCCAGGGACACAGGGGGCAAAGAAGGCTTCCTGGAGGAAGTAATTCCTAACTAAACTCTGAAGAGTGCCCAGAGGTTGTGGACGTCGGATGAATGGGAATTGGAGATCTCAGCTCAGTGAAGAAGCTTAAGACAGAAAAAACGCCTTGGGACAGCAGGGCTGAACTCACAGCCCTGCCTCACAGGCAGCCAAACCAAAGTCCCCGGAGGCCTGTGTACTGCTCTGAGGCTGGTTTGTTCTGTTGTCTCCTGGGGCCTCTACAAAAGCTAATGGCATTGTCTCAGGTCCCTGGTCCTCAGGCATCTGTGAATGACTGCATCTTGACATGAGGGTGATGGGGGCTGGCTCTGCCCTCTTCCCTGAATTCAGAAAGTAGAAGCCCCATGCACCGGCAGGCCAGCCATCTGTGATCTGCACAGCCACACATCCTACCAAGCTGATCTCCTGCTCTCTGGGGATCTGGGCTGACTTGACCGCTGGGTTAGTGTGCCACAGTGTCTCGGGGAGGAGGTGAGTGGGGACTCTGGCAAGGATGCTAGGGGTCGAGGACATCAACCCCTTTGGTAAGAGCTTGCCCTCTCAACCTTGACCCTCTACAGTACATATCCTAGCCCCACCAATCACAAGCTGTGCACCTTGGGCAGCCACATCTCAGTCCTCCCTTGGAAGAAAACAAGAAAGAGCCCAAGTCACAGTGACGCCTGCCTGTCAGCAATCCCTCCTCAGGAGGCCGAGAAAGGAAGATTTCAAGTTCATGACCAGCCTGGAACCATCCTCGACTACATAAGAAGACCTCGTATTTAAAAAGAAATCAATCTGCCCCCCAAACGGTGCCCAGATGGAGGGATTTTGTGCGAGACACAGATACACAGAAGACCTTCCTTCGTTGCTCATCACACGCTAAGCTCCCAAGAAACAGGGGCGGCTCGCACGGTTTTATTTTAACCCAGCCTAAGTCCCTCAGCCTCCAGAACTGTTTGGAGCCAGCTCCCTCCACTGACACACTTAAAAAGCAGTTGGTGTTGGACATAAAGAGCTGGGGGAGGCGCGTGCTGCAGAGCGTCCCCACATGTCCCCGGCCCGGTCAGGAGTGACTCAGTGAGCCGAGTTATTTCTGTTCATCCTTTGTCTTCTCCATGCCAGTTGTTCAGATGGGCAGACTCTGCCTGGGTTTTGTTGTTATTGTTATTGTTTTTCCTACGATGAGCCGAGCTGTGGCCCTCGGGCTCTCTACTACACACCCCTGCTGCCCATGAGAGAGATGCTGCCCATGCTGCACTGCAGGGGGGAGGCACTAGGGAGAACGATGCTGCCCGACTCTGCAGAGCGCCAGCAGCTCCGTCTCTGAGAGTCAGGTGGAGCTGAGTTCGAATTCCAGCCTAGCTGTGGGGCCTGAGTTTCCCCAGCTCCTCTCTCTCTCTCTCTCTGGACTTCAGTTTTGTCCAACGGAGGAGTCATGCCTGCCTTATTGGCTTGTCATGGAAATTTAATCATATCTAAACCTTAGCAAGTGTGTAGCCTTGTGTTCAGGGTATAGAAGCCTCAGGAACTTCCAGCCACTCTTTGCTGTTATAGTCATGCTTTTTCATTTCTTAAAGATTTGTTTTTAATTGAGTGGTGTGTGATGTGTGGCGTGTGTGTGGTGTGACATGTATGGTGTGTGACGTGTGTGTGTGTGTGTGTGTGTGTGTGTGTGCGCGCGCGCGCACGCTCTCAAGTTTCCAGATGCTCATGGATGCTGGGATGGGGTCACTGGGGTTGGAGGAGATGACCCTAAACTTCAGTCTCCAGATGAGGGGCTTGTGGACCAGCCGTAATGGAAGCTGTGAAAGTGAGCGCAGAGGCCCTGAGGAGACTGTGGCTGGTCCTGGTAGTGTGCGAACCCAGAAAAGCACTGTGACACTTCTGAGTGATGGCAGGAGACACAGGTTCCGGAACACGCGTGGCCTTGCAGGAAGAGCTTGGAGACCATCTAAGTTCAGTGAAGATGCTCTGACAGACACCAGAATGGGTCTGAGCTCATTTTTTTGGAGACTCATTTCAACTTCTTGGTGGAGAATGAAAGGGGGACCGTCTTGGACATCTCAGTGAACTGAGCTTCAGTGGAAGCTGCGTAGACGTGGGGAGGAGGCGGGGCCAAGGGTGAAATTCAAGCCAACAGACCTGTGCATGGATGCACTGGACGGAAGAGTGCCTTCATCACTGCAGGAGCAGTGGCTGAATCAGGCGGCCACTGAGCGTGATGAGGGAGGCGGAAGGAGTTCATCTCTAGGACTCCGGTGGCTCAGGCCTGAGTGGAGAATGTTGATCTGCAGCCATGCGGGGCTGCAGTACGTGTGCACGTCGCGAGATGCATGCAGTATCCTGACACTTGGGAGGCTGAAGCAGGAGGATTGTGAGTTCCAGGCCAGCCTGAACTTCATAGTGAGAACCTGCCTCAGAATGACACATCAAGATGCCCATAGACAGCTTTACACGTGGGCATGCCCCTCTCCCCACTGAGGCCCTCTCCCTGTCCCACTCACTTCCTTCAAAGCAACTGCAGCAACCAGAACGATCTAGTTTATGTAATTTCCTTCACATCACTTAGGCACTCGGTTTAGTTTTGTGGAAAAAGGGTCTCACTCTGCAACCCAAGGCTGACCTCAAAATTCACCATCCTCCTGCCTCAGTCTTCTGACTGTGCACCACCGTACCTGACATCGTTCATCTGTTTTTATTCCATCTGGCCCTTGGGGACATAAGGTCTGCGCGTGGGGGAAGGGCATGGCAACCCTGTTCCCTGTTGATTCTCACTGTTTAACCTTGGTCTTGGCACACACTGGAGGCTCAGCCATCCTGCTGGTGTTTACCCCACAGCCACGTATGCACATGGCTTCAGCTGCTCGCCAGGTGCTCTGTTCCACTCATGTCATATGGCCCAGTGGGTTCTTGATGGTTCCCTAGGGGTTGTAGACAACTGGAGTGAGTCTTCCCAGAGAGCTGCCTATCCCTCCTCCCCAGGAGGACAGAGCTGCAGGTCTGGGACAAAGGGACCAGGTCTGTTCCCCGGTGTAGGAACAAATGAAAGGCATCAGTGTTATGGAAATGGGGTGGTTGGTAGCCTTCCAGGGAGACCCAATGTCAACTGACTTGGGGGAAGAGTTAATAGCCACTCCCGGCCCAGCCAACTGGGCTCCGTTGCTAAGCAACTGCCTCCCAGAGTTATGTAATATGAAAGAGAAACACTATTTTTTTTCCTAAATGGAACAGGGTTTCCTCAGTAATGGAGGCACTTCACCTTGATGTTTCCCGTCTCTGGTGGACCTGGTGACCATAGCCTTGGGGTAGTCTTGAAGTTGCTCTGACCCCATCTAAAATTGAACCAGTTCTGAGAAAGGAACAAATGAGACCCCTGGGTTTCTCCCTCGTGCACGTGGGGTTCTCAGGCAACTCCTGGCTCTTTCTCCCTCTGTGGATTCCCAAGAGGGCTCGGATGATGCCACTTTGATCGAGCCTAGAGCTGGGTTGGTGCAAAGCAGGAGCAACTGGTGTGGCCAGGCTTGAGTAGCCCTTTCCACTGACTGTGTCCTGGCTCCTGGCTCCCAGATGTGTCCTGAGCAGAGATAAGGCTGCTTAGCCCCCAAGGAACAGTATTAGAGAGGATGGAGTGAAACACACATGGCTCAGTTCACTCTGAACCTCACTGTTCTCATCTGTGAAATGGACTCAGTGTCGGTAGTGGTGGCACCCTTCATGATCAAACCAGCCTAGAGAGTTTTGCAAGGCAGGAGCCAAAATCTAGTAGATCAGAAGATGAAAGTGTTCCAGAAATCCTGTGAACGTCCGGTGGAGATGGATCAAGGCTAGCAACTAAGCGGAGGATTCCAGTAGATCCCTGGGGTGAGCAGGACAAGCAGAAGCTTGTGGGTGGAGATAACAGGAAGAACCCATAAAATGGAAACAAGATTTGGCTGGACACTCTTGCCACTGTAACAAAGTATCAGAGACTGGGTAATTTGTAAACAATAGAAATGTATTTCTCACCGCTGAGCAGGCAGGGCAAATTTGCTCTCTGCCAGGGCTGCTTTCTCCTTCCAAGGTGTCATGTTACTGCTGTGTCCTCTGGAGGGGACAAGCTCTCTAACATGACAGAAGCCAGGAGGACAGAGAGGGTTCCAATCCCATTTTAATCACCCTCGCGTCCCCCACCACTTCATACAGTATTATCCCACTGGGCCTTGAGTTTGAATTTTGAACGAACATTTAAATCATAGCAAGAAGCAACTACAGGGTCAGAGCAACTTGTCACGGAGACGTGACTATGAATATTCATGGCAGGCGCATCTGATTTGCATACTAGGTAAATAGGAATTGATTTATAGAAAGGCCTCCCACTGGAGTCTTTTAATTTAGTCACTCTCCAGTCCACAAAGAGCTGGAGAAGTTTTTAAATGTACAGGTGGCCAGACACCACTCAGTCTGAAGTTAGACCCTTGCTAGTGGATTCTAGAATTTTAATTTCCCGGATAACTCCATAGAGCATTCTACCACATGCTGGCACTTCGGGAAGGGGTGTGCGTTCCTCATCATGGTCTTCATTAAAGCCAAGTGACGTGCCCAAAGTTGCACGGGCAGCAGTGTGGTGGAGACTCAGTTCTAACTCCAGAATCCCACTCTCCTGTGTTCCAGGATTCTGTTTCTCCCGGTGCATTAAATGTGTAAGCTCTGATATCATTCCCTTTCCCCACATATTTCCAGAATCTTACTTTGGGGTAAAACAAAGACCCCCTCTACACACCCTGTTGGCAGTGTTATGGTCACTGCCCTGATAGGAAGGAAAGCTAGAACTCTAGCGTAAGCAAGATGGCAATGGACTGTTCTGTCATGCCAGTGTAGACAGTCCTGAGCCGACAAGTCAGCTCCAAGCCATCAGGGCCCAGGCTCCTTCCAACTCAAGGCTCTGACCTCCTCAACTTCTGGCTTCCTTTCATCATCAAAGATGGCTGCTCTAGATCCTGCCCTCATGTGCATCTTCTAGTCCATGAAAAGAGGTAAAGAGGAAGTGGTGGACACTTCCTCTCCTGAGGACATCCAATACAAGTTAAAACTTTCACTTCCACCTACTGCCCATTCGCCAGAACCTATCCATGTTTCCATAACTGACTTTAAGAGAGAGACACAGAATTCTACAACAGTCTCATGTCACTCCATGGGTGGAGACGTGCTGAGAAGTGTGTGTCAGGAGATGAGGCTACTATGAAACATCAGCATGCATGTTCATTTGTGGGACTAACCTGGCACAGCTCTGTTGCTGACTGGAACATTGCTGTGTGGTGCATGGCTGGACATTCTCAATGGCTGTGTCTGTAGTCAAGAAGTGGAGACTTCTTCTAAGGAGGGGCCAGGATCCGCTGGGAGGGGCCGTTAACAACCACAGCTTCACCGGGTCCTTAGAGTTTTCTCAAGTACTTGGGGGAGATGATGACCCCTTAAGGGATGTTAGGAAACATCAGTTCTGTACAGGTCCATGAGAGGAGATCCTTCTGCCGTGGGAAGGATGGAGCTAACGACATGGGGGCAGGAAAGCCTGACTCAGGCCACCTACAGATTAGCCTTGGAGAAAACCAGCCCACTGCCAACTCCAATCAATTGCTATGTCTGAGACTTTGGTCCAGGGATGAGATGATGGATTGATCTCCAAAACCCATGTAACCCCAGTGTTGGGGTGACAGAGACAGGAGGATTCCCAGGCTCACTGGCCAGCTAGTGTAGCAAAACTGGTGAGCTCCAGGACCAGGAAGAGACCCTATCTCATGGCTCGTGGACCTTGCTTCAGCTACTGTTTCTGCTCTAGGCTGTTCTCCAGCCCCCTCTGCAGGGGGGAGAGCTTGTGGGAGAGGGTGTCTGAGAGATTTATTTACCTCGCTTTTGTTCATCCGAGTGGATCCCTCGATTTGGTGGTACCGGCAGCCGCTTTCTACCCGGAGATAACTTGGGAGAGAGGAGACACAATCTTTTTAATTACATTAGTTTCCTGCGTCTGCCTGATGCCCTGGGAGAGAGGTTAATTTAATTGAGCCTCTCATATATGAAGTCCCATTACCTTGGACTGTTTTCCAAACATATTAATGTGTCAAAACTGAAGCAAAGAGGGATCCCTTGAGACAGACATGAGGATTCATCCTCGCTGTCAATTCTGTTTTACAATAGGGTTGGGTGTCTTTGTTCTCCTCATGTGGGGAGAGCTCTGCTGAACACACCAAGAAGGGGATCACTATGGTCTCACACCCCCACCCCCAACCTTCAGGCTTAGCCAAACAGATAAGGTTGCAGGCATAGGGCACCTCTTACAGCCAGTGAACTCAGACTCTCAAGAGCCCAGGATTGAGCCGGACCGTTCCATGAAACCGGCCCTCAGATCCCACCACAACCCTGGCAACTTGGTCCTGTCCGTTAAGTTTTATTTTATAGACTCACAAATAATTGTACGCATTCAAGGAGGACAGAGAGAGGCGTGTCCATGAGACAAGGAGACTTGGTAGTCACCAGCAGAGATCACACGCCCAGGAAGCAGGAAGAGGAGGCCCAGCCACTGTCCTGCTCCCTGAGTCTTCCTCTTCATCCCGCCCCTGCCTCAAATGAATTCCACCTCACTATGAGTGTGTGCCTTTAACTCCTCTCCCTGATTCTACTTGAAAACTATGGGGCTGTGTGAGTGCACACGCGTCCAAGACTTCCCGGTTGCCAGAGAGCTGCTAGAGTGTTTTGTTTTAAGTAGAATTTCTGTTTAAAATGATTTCTGAAGGTTATACGTCTTAAAGTCATAAACATGGACTCCACCTCAGCATCTGCAGACATCGTGTTCTCCTCCACTGCCGTCCTCTGGCCCTGACCCTGTCTTGGTGGTCACCTTCCTCTGACCCTGTCTTGGTGGTCACCTTCCTCTGACCCTGTCTTGGTGGTCACCTTCCTCTGACCCTGTCTTGGTGGTCACCTTCCTCTCGCCAGGTGGCTCCCCACCTCCACCACCCTTTCATGTCCCCAGTGCTCTGTTACCCTCCCCACCTCTCTCCCCTTTATCAGTCTTACAATTCCCTTTCTACTTGAGTGTCACACAGTGCATGAACACACACACACACACACACACACACACACACACACACACACGGTTCATTATACTAACCAAAATAAGACAGACTCCGAAAGACGAACACCATATGTTTTTTTTTCTCTCCTAAGTGGAGTGGGGTTTGTGTTTTAAAGGACTTGGACGCCGTGTTTATGTCTTGGTTAGACAGATTTTGTGTCTCCCTCCACAAGGCACACAGCCTGCCCATGTGGACCCTGTGGCATCTCTGCTGGGTTAGAACAGGGTGCGTCACTGTCCCCAGACACTTTCCCCACCTCCGAGCCTTTCCTCAAGCCTGGAGCCTCCTCGTAGCTTATCCGGCCACAGCTACCATGGCAGCCCACCCCAAATCCCAGCCGAACTCCAAGGCTTCCGTGTCATCCACCGCTGGTCCCAGCCACACCACAGCCCTCCCTCCTGAAGCCCTCCTCCTGTCTCAGTCAGGTCTCATTCCCAGCATGCCTTTCTCACTCCCAGCTCTTCCAGCAACATTTTATCCCACTCTGAGCCCAAGCCCTATGCAGAGCCTGGCAGATGCTAAGTCAACACTGACTGTTTCAAATGTCTTTGGAGGAGGCAGCGAGGAATGCGTTCTGGGCACCAGGTCTGAGCCGGAGGGGCGGGAAGGTGGAACCCGCCAATGCCAATATTCTTTTCTTGGTAAACACTTCATAGTTCCATCTCCCTTTTCTCTGGTGAGTGACGGAGGAGAGCGGGGCTTTAAGGATGGTGTAGGCTTGAGGGCAGCCCTGCTATTCCATCCCACCACAGCAAACAGAGCCGGGCCCAGTGTGGTCCAGAACATTCTCCACCAGCTGTGTCAGTGAGCCTGTGGGCCACGGATCGCCAATCATCATTAACTAACATTTAATAGAAATAGTGAGAATAATTTTCACTAGGCTGCAATCATTTTCCTTAATTGCGATACTTAAGCAGCACCATTTAGTGTGGCGTGCTCGAGGTTCCTGTCTGCACTTGAGTTGTTCTCTGAGGACAGTGCGTCTCTGCACCACAAGCCCAGGGGTGACCTCAGAGAAGTGCACCACAGCCCAGGGGTGACCTCAGAGAAGGCGCCTCTGTCCTCAGTTGCCCTTGGTTAGTGTTTGCTGATCGTGAGCTGTGGTCGGTCTCATTGTGACGTCTCCAGATCTCCAGACATGTTTATAAAGCACTTCGATCGTGCCAAACACCCCCCCTCCCGTACCAACATGTACCCACCCTCCCTCCCTGCAGGGCCCTCCCTCTCCCTCCCTCTCCCCACATAGTCTCCCTCTATGTCCCTGTCTTTTTGATTACAGTTCACACATGAGAGAAACATTCCGGCTTGTCTTTCTGAGCCTGGCTTGTTTTGCTTAATGTGATGATCCATCTGTTTCCCTGACGATGCCATAATTTCAGTTTTCTTGACGGCTGAACACAAGTCCCTTGTGTGTATGTGCGGCATTTTCTTCGTCCCTTCGTCGGATGACGGGCGTCTCGGCTTGTCCCACTCCCCCCACCCTACCCTGGCTCTGTGCAGGTGTCTCTCAGAATCCTTCAGGTGTATACCCAAGAGCAATCGTCAGGATGGAGTGGTAGATACATCTGTTTTCAGGGGTGGGGGAGGGGGTAGTTTTGTTGTTTGTTCGCTTGTCTGTTTCTGAGGAACTGATTCCCACAGTAGATGCACCAGCATGCATCCACCAGCAGCGCCATGGCTCTTCTTCCCTACATCCTCACCAGCTTATACCGTCACTGCTTTTCTGTGATTGCCGCTCTCACTGAGGCACCATGCATTCCAATGCAGCTTTGGTTTGGTGGGGATACTGCTCAGTGATAGTTCACTTGCCTAGAGTGCCGAAAGCCCTGAGTCTGATTGAAGAGAAGGAAGGGCAGTAAAAGTGGGATGAAAAAGAAGGGTGGGGGAGGAGGAAAAGAAGGGGGAGGGGAAGAAGAGGAGCAGGAGGAGGGGCAGGAGGAGGAGCAAAGGGAGGGAGAGGGGAGGAGCAGGAGGAAGAGTAAGAGGAGGAGCAGGGGGAGGGGCAGGAGGAGCAGGGGGAAGAGTATGGGGAGGAGCAAGGGAGGTGCAGGAGAAGGAGCAGGAGGAGGAGCAGGAAGAGGAGCTCTCCGTTTCTTGATAAGCAATCCTTTGAGGACTTCTGTTCCATGTTTGGAGCCAGCCAAGGCGCTCATGATTTCACAGGAAGCCATGGACTCCCAGTGGTAGGAGTTCCTGGGAAAACAGTGGGGGGGGGGTGTAAAATAAGCTGGGCACACGCAGAACAGCAAACACTTGTTGGTCACTCTCGCGAACATGTTACATGTGTTAACAGTCAGGCTGTTAGCATGTGCATGTAAACTACCATCACTCCATTTTACAGATGAGGTTCAGAGAGGTTAAGGCCTTTCCCCAAGGTCACACAGACTGTTAACCTGCAAAACCTAAACCCAAACAGCCTGTCTCCAAAGCCTGTGCCCTGAGGACCACTGTCTATCAGGATCTGTTGCTTCGAGATAGCTACATTCAGTGCGTGATTAGGTTCAGGGGTGGGGAAAAGCTTCCTCAGGAGATGTCTTCTCGCTGACGTGGGAGAGGCAGAGAAAAACCACAGGCAGGCTGAGAACATCAAGTCTACTAGCAACAGGGGCAGAGGTGGGCCAGGGAGCTGAATGCAGGGCATCTTTGGATCCTCAGACAGCTTTCTCCAGGAATATCGTCTCAGGGCTGGAGAGATGACTCAGTCAATAAAATGTTTGTCTCGCAAGCACAGGAACCCAAGTTCAATGCCCCAGAACCCCAAAACCCAGGCATAGTAGCACATCAAACACAACTAACTAAAGGCTGAGAGGTGGAGACAGGTGGACCTCCGGAGCTCCCAGACCAACCTGTCCAGCCTACGAGCAAACTCAACGCCAATAGAGTTAGCCCCCAAAAATGAGATGGGCCGGGGTCCTGGGGAATGACACCCAAGGTTTCCCCTTCATGTTCACACAGACATGGTCTGGCATGTACCACCTTGCCTTCCTCTCCTGCAGGACTCAAGTCCATCCCTCTGCAGCAGCCCTCACAACTTCACACATGAGAAACCGCCAAGGCTCTACCCAGGGCTGCAGAACACTTCCTGAAAACATTCTGAGGGAGGGCCATCCCTTAGAAAACGCCATGCTGGAGCTGGAGAGACGGCTCAGCGGTTAAGGGCACTGGCTGCTCTTTCAGAGGACCCGGGTTACATTCCCAGCATCCACATAATACTCACAACAGTCTGAAGTCTAGTTCCAGAGGATCCGATGCCCTCTTCTGGCCTCCACAGGCACCAGGCACGCACATGGTGCACAGACACACAGGCCGGCAAACACCTACGTGCATAAAATAATAAAATGCTTTTTTGTTTAAAGAAAGAAGAAAATACCACCCTCCCTGCAAGACCCAGCCTAAGTGTCATTTAGTGTGACTCATGCCCCGCCCCCCATCTCCACCCCAGGACACAGATAAAAATGTGCTTGCCTCTGATTGTAAGGCTCCGTAGAGCGTGTAAATGGGATTTCAACATTTAATTAAGGGCTCACTGAATAAGCTGCTTCTTTGTTAGGTCTCCACTTCCCATATCAGGCCTGACCTTTATGCAGTCAGGACTCCCGTTATCGCCCTCCCTTTGAAAATGAGGAAGCTAACCAGGAAAGATAAAAACCCGCCACAGGCAGCCGCAGTGGATTGAGCAGTGAAGATTCAAAACCAACTAACTCTTCTCTTCAGGAACTCACAGAATCTCAAAGACCCCAAAAGCTGAGTGATCCTGCTTACAAACACAGCCTATCTGGCGGTTCCTGACTCCATCATCAGGTAAATAGGAAATATAAGCATTATAGAAAAAAAAAAAGGCACTAAGGTAGGACTCTGGGAAAAACATGTTTTAAGCAAAGGAGGGTGGATGAACCCAGAGAAACGGAGTCATCGCTGTCTGAGCAAGCAATTTAGAATGCAGCAGAGGCATCGGGCTCCCAGCTAATCTTCTGTGCCTGATGAAGCCACAGTCATTTATTTTGAAAGCTCGGAGGACAATCTGTTCCTAAAGGGGACCGCTGGAATAAGCTGGAATTGTTTTGAACCCTGACAACCCTGATTTCCTACTTAATGCATCTAACATTCCACTTAAAGCATAAAGCATGAACTTCAATCTTAGCTTTATACGTGCTGACACAGCCATTCCTGCCCACAGTAAACCTTGGGGTGGACGCTTTCTCCTGTGTTTTTTACCCTCTGTTGTCTCTCAAGCCTCTTGTACACACTGTGGCTGTTGTGTGACCAGAGGATCAGGGCACCACAGTACTGTGTAAGCACCTCAGAGGCCGGACACTGTCGAAGGAAATAATGTCAACAAGAGACCTCAGCTTTCAGCTATGTTAAGACCAGCTCCTTGGGCCTTTCATGTCTCCAACTCCCAGTCCCTTCTCCAGCAAAGTTGCATGTTTCTTTCACGTGTCTGCTGGCAGAATCTTAGGATGACTTGGGAAAGGCGTCCGATGCTAGCACCTACCGCTGCAAGCAGATTCAAGAATTAATTCCACATTAGTAACATTTTCTGTTTCTCTTTCTCTCTCTATTCCTTCCTTCCTTCCAGCCTTTCTTCCTTCTGTTCTTTCCCTCAAAACATTTAAAAATTTTTAGAATTACATTTTATCTGGACCAGTGACATGGCTCAGGCCGTACAAGACTGGCAACCTGAGTGGTGTCCCCAGAACCCAAAAAAGTGGGAAAAGAGAAGTTAGTCTACAATGTTGTCCCATGGCTTCCACATGAGCACTACAGCACAGTGTGCCTCTCCCCCAACACACACACACACACACACACACACACACACACACACACAATAGTAACAGTAAAATAAACTTAGAATCACACTTTATCCATCGATGGTTTTACTAGATCTTTGCATTTTTTTAATGACCATGATAGGATTACAGAATACATCCTAAACTTCTCATGCCCTGCTTAGAGTTAATACTGAACCACTATTGCATAAATGTTAGAAACTCCCAAGCCTTGACCTTAACCTTGGGGCCTTCAACCTTCATTCTTCAGGGCACAGTTCTCACTCACGCTCCATCCATGCTCCTCACCAGCCCACAAGGCCATGTTTTCTTTCTCCCTTTCTTTCTCGTTGTCTCTGTCTGTCTCTCTGTCTCTCTGTCTCTCTGTTTCTCTCTCTCTCTCTGTCTCTCTCTCTGTCTCTCTCTCTGTCTCTCTCTCTCTCTGTCTCTCTCTCTGTCTCTCTCTCTGTCTCTCTGTCTCTCTCTCTCTCTGTCTCTCTCTCTCTCTGTCTCTCTCTCTCTCTCTCTCTCTCTCTCTCTCTGAGCTGGAGAGATGGCCCAGTGGTTATGGGTACTGTCTGCTCTTCCAGACTTGGGTCCTATTCCAAGCACCCACATGGTAGCTCACACCTGTCTGAACTCCAGTCCCAGAGGATTTGACACCTTCTTTTGGCTTCCATGGACACTGCATGAGTGTGTTACACAGACACACATGCAGGCAAAACACCCATGTACATGCTCAAATGCTTAATTGTGAGCTCCAGCACACACACACAAATAGGAACAAAAGACTAAAATCCTACTTTTAGGTTGCATTTGTTTTTATATTTAGTGTATGTGGTGTCTGTCTTTCTGTCTGTCTGTGTGCTGTGTGTGTACATGTGGGGAGGTCAGAAGACAGCTCTCAGGATCCATTCTTTCTTTCCCACCATGACTTCCCTGGTATCAAGCTCCAACTGTTGGGCTTGGCGTCAAGGACTTGAACTACCTGAGCCATCTCCCCGACCCTATTTGTTTTAAATAATCATGTGTAGAACTGGGAATATGATAAGTTGGTAGAGAACATGCCTAACTTAAATAAAGCTCTGGCTTCCATCCTTACACTGCATAAAGTCAGATAAAATCACACACCTGTGACCCCAGCACTCAGCAAGTGGAGGCAGGAGGATTAACAAGTCAAAGTCATACTTGGCTATACAGTGAGCTAAAGGCCAGCCTGGGCTACATGAAACCTTGTCTCAAAATAGATAGGTAGATAGATAAGATGATAAGTAGATGATAAATAGATAGATAGATAGCAGATAGATAGATAGATGATAGATATGTAGATAGAAGATAGATAGATAGATAGATAGATAGATAGATAGATAGATAGATAGATAGATAGATAAGATGAGAGCTAGGTAGATGATAAATAGATAGATGATAGACAGATAGATAGACAGACATAGATGATAGATAGATAAGTAGATAGGTAGATAGATAGATAGATGATAGATAGACAGATAGATAGATAGATAGATAGATAGATAGATAGATAGATAGATAGATAGATGATAGATGATACATAGATACATAGTTAGTTGATAGATAGAAAGAATGAAAATGATCCTGTATACCTTACAGACAGTAAGAAAACTGTGAATTGCCCACTTGAACTTAAATGTTGACTCCTTCCAATGGACTCACACTTTTTGGTCATTTCTCTTCAACTTAAAGGCTTCCTTCAGTGCTGGGTGATAAATGTGTTCTAGGATTTTTTTCAGAATTGACCTTAATTCACTTTATTCTTAGAAGATACTTTAGCCGGATATAAAATTTGGTTTTGAATTTTTTTTTTCCTTTAGCACCTCCAAGATACTGGCCCACTGAGCTCTGGCAGTCCACAGGACAAGCCCATGAGACATCATGGGCACACACACCATGCACGCACATAGGAGGCATGCCTGACTCATTCTGCACTTACTGTGTTGCTGACTTCCTCTGATGCCTTCAGATTTCATCTCTGTTGTTAGTACTTTGACCACACTATGCTCTGGGAGACTTTAAATTTACCATGATCAGGATTTGACTAACCTGAGATTATAAATGGGTTTATTTCACCAAATGGGGCAGTTTCGGCCATCATGCATTTACGTTTTCCACCTTTCCCTGTGATCTATTCTTCCTATTTCTTGGCTCCAAATATAGGTGCGTTCCGCCTCTGATGTCCGTGTGTCCTGGGAACCCCTTTTCCTCTTTCCTTCTTCAGGTGGGGAAACCCCTGGGGGCCTGTTCTTGAGTCTGCTGCTTTTAACTCATACTGTGGAAGTAGACCCTGTTTTCTGTTGTAGACTCTGCACCCATTTTTATGCTCTCTTATTCACTAGTGATGTCTGTCTCCCCACTGACCTTTGACCGTATTTTCTGACTACAGTCGAAGCAGCTTCCTTGAGACCTACCTCTGACTTTTAACATCTGGGCTACCTTGGGATGGCTGTCGATTAAAAGTCATTTCATGTGCTGTGTGTGCGTGAGAGGGGGGGTGAGAGAATGTGTGTGCTCTGTGTGTGTGTGTGTGTGTGTGTGTGTGTGTGTGTGTGTGTGTGTACTCACCTGGAGGGATGAACATGCGAGTATATCCAGGTGCATGTGAAGGCCATGTCACTTTTTGAGACAGAGCCCCTCACTGAACATGAAACTCACTGATTGGCTAGACTACCTGTCCAGCAAGCCAGGGGACCTTCCTGCCCCTGCCTCCCCAGCACTGAGATCACTTGTACTTGTCTCTACACCCAGCTTTTTTACGTGGGTTCTAGGAACCCCAACAGGTCCTCCTACTTGGACAGTTAGTACTCCCCAGCCCTCCTGACTCTGTGTGGGGACATTTGGGGTGTCCTGGGCATGCTCAGAGTATATTGTACAAACTTGAGGTTTTGTTATATTCCTCTGAAGAGTGTTAATTTTTGTTTTCGTTGGCAATCGATCTGGTTGGACTCCACCCAAGCTCTGCCTTTTCCTCGGCAGCCTGACTCCCGGTTCAGGTCTATCTTTAGCTCGACTGTCGACTCGCCATCAGACGCCTGAAGCTTTGGAATGAGACTAAGACTTAGGGAGTCAACACACAGAACATGGGGCTTCTCCCTCCCTGCATCCTTGCAGGAATTTCCCCCTCACCTCCCATCAGCCTGCCCTCCATCCTTCACACCAGCAACTTGAGGTTTTTCTTGCTAAAGAAAAACAAACAAATGAAGGAACAAAACAAAACAAAACCCAGAGCAGAAGCTGCAAAGCCACACGAGACAGCTCCTCCCACACTGTCTGCGTCTTTCGTACTTCGCCCACTTTACGAAGCCAGCCTGTTTTTGTTCATCTTCTAGAACCTTTGATGTTAACAGCCGCTGCTGTGGCCTCAGGATGGACTGAGTGCTGAGTGCGTTGACCTCAGGGTTAAGAAAGTGGACTTGCACAGCAGCAATATTGAAAGGTGATATTAAGATGTAGGTGCATCCGGGCAGTGGTGGCGCACAACTTTAATCCCAGCATGCGGGAGGCAGAAGCAGACAGATGTCTGTGAGTTCGAGGCCAGCCTGGTCTACCAGAGTGAGTTCCAGGACAGGTGCCAAAACTACACGGAGAAACCCTGTCTCAAAATAAAAAACAACAACAACAAAAAAAAGATGTGGGGTGCAGTGAGAGTTGGGGATCTGGTGCTTACATGCATCTCCACATGAGCGCCCCACCCTGCATATTTCACCACCCTGCTGTCACCCTCTGTGGTGGGACACAATTGGAGAGCCTCCCAGGGTCTGCACCCTGGTCTTTGCTCAGGGGCCTCTGTCCTTCTATTTCTACATTTTCAAAACCAAAAGCACCAGGAAGCACTGCTGGGATCCCAGCCTGTCCTTATAGGAGCTTTAGAATGTGCCAGCTAGCAGGAGAGAGAGGGGAAGAGAGAGAGAGAGAGAGAGAGAGAGAGAGAGAGAGAGAGAGAGAGAGAGAGAGAGAGAGAGAGAGAGAGAGAGACTCATGTATATCACAAGCTTTGGGTCAGTATTTTGTCTCTGTTTTGAGAAGAGCAAAGCCACCTAGCTATAACATTGGCAAACACCATTTCATCCTGACCTACACATAACTGAGTGGATTCTGAGCGGCTCAGGCATGCTTCACTCTGATCCCCTTGTCCCAAAGGCCAAGTACATATCCCAGCTGTTCCGAGGCATCTGTGAGGCTGACACTGGTGTGGGCAGCGTGTTCTGGGAAGGTGAACACTCCTTCATTTGTATTGTTTCATCGCTCTTGAGGACACTCCACACAGGGTGGTCATCTTAGACACACAGATGTCTTAAATATTGGTGAAATTATTGAGGCCACTCCATGTAGTTAAAAGGGAGGTTTATTTAGTGGCATAACTTACAAATGAAGGAATAGGTAGGTTGCAGGGTCTGGGAAAGACGTAGCGCAGCCCGGCGGTGTTCTCTGGAGAACTCTGCTTGGTCTACCTCCAGCGTCCAGGGTTCTGGAACACGGTGCATCTGGATCTCGGGTCTTCAGGGTCCTCTCTTGGTCCCGCCTTGTAGGCATGACAGTTACCAAAGCCTCAATGGGGGTTTGAACTTCCAGATCAAAGCTGGAATGTCTACCCACTACACTTAGACACACAGACGAGGTTCCAAAGTCAGCTCATGAAGCAGATGTCACATGGGAAGGAGTCTTCCAGTGATCACATTGCCTTCAGTCCCGTGTGGCCCCAATAGTGACATCTGTGGCTTCTGGATCTCCTTGAAGTTCCTTCAGCATCCATCTAGAAATCTAGGGAAGGGTGATGGAGTCACACAGGGGCTGTTATGGGCCAGGCCCAGACGTGGTCCAACGATGTGTGTCCTTGTGCCATAGAACTCGGTCAGTACATAGTTACCAGGGAGGCTGAGATGTGTAGTAAAGCTCAGTGCCCAAGAGGAAAAGGAAATGGGTTTTAATGGATGCCCAGAAGCCCCCATTACACAGCTCTGTTGGCACCTCCAGCTACACAAGATATCTGCTCTCCAAGAGAGAACGGACTCATGCCCACCTCTTGCCCTGGGGCTCCTGGCTGGCACTCGTTCTGTAGAATGAGCTAGAGTGTCCAAGCTACTTAACCGTCCTTCCCCAGCCCACACACAGAGGCTCTACCCACAGTCTCTCAACTCTGTGACGTCAGCCGTACCACAGGACTGTCTGTCTTCTGCTTTCTCTGGTGATAATTTCAGTATGTGAGAAGGTCCGTGCGGTGTTCAATGCCAGGTTCTAGCACAGGCCTTGGGTGAGGTGATGATGTTTGACTGCCATCTGCTTTAAAGTATTCTGAGTGTGTGTAAGGCAGGTTGGGCTGCATTATGACACTCGGCACTACTGAACGTATTTGATATAAGATGTACTTAGTTCCCGGTGAACCCACTGAAGGGTGAAAAGGAGAGAGGGAAGAAAGGAGGGAGAAGGAGGGAGATGAGGGAGAGCGAAAAGGAAATAGGGTAGAAGAGAAGGAAGGAGGAAGGGGGTCACCTCCCAGCATCTGTAGATACAGTATACCTATGAGCAAAAGACAGTGTGCACCTGTAAACCAAGGAGAGAGGGAGGAAGGCTGGCACTGAGCTGGTTCTGAGGTGGGCAGCCTCATCCAGCCTCACCTGCCGGCAGGCTGCACATCCGTTGGCCCTGCTCCCTGGATCGTCGGACGGTTTCTATTGTTAAAAAGACAACACCACCGGAAAGGTGAAGCAGAACTTTCCCTGAGCAGCCGGAAAGCTTAGATCCATCCCGTCCCCCCCCCCCCCGGGGGAGGCAGGGGCGGTACACCCAGAACATTCATTTCCCTGAGTGGGTTCTGATTGAGGCCAGAACATTAGGGTGTATTTTTCTCCCCTCTCTCTTCAAGGGAACATGGTGCCTCTTTCAGAATTCATCGGGACATTTTGGAACACAAACAACAACAGCGGAAGGCGCTCTCTGGTGATAATTTACCATAATTCCATGTCAGTGACACACTGCCGGGCCCCAACAGCCTCCCCGGAGGTGGATGCTTTTGTGCTTATCCTGTAGAGAGTGGGCGCGTTCCCAGGCTGCCCTGCACCCTCATGGAAGCTTCCTCCTTCCCCGTCTCCTCTCTCAGAGCAATTATCTGATTCCATTCCCAAGAACTAAATTCAAGGGCTTTGAAATAAGGGAAATTCTCCACGTCCCTGATCAGAAGTCCGTGAGCCTAAACTATCTGCATTCGTGTTGTGGTTTACCCTGGAAAGTTCTTCACAGTTTCTTGAAGGGTGTTGTTCCTGATATCCAATACGTGAGGGTTTTTCATGTTGATCACAGCTGCAGATATCCCTGGAAGATACAAAAGAGAACCAATATGGAACCCGACATCCCCAGAGCAGAGAGCTGGCCAGGAGAGTTGCAGGCACACCTCTCCAGGCTTCCCTAAAATGCAGGCTCCATGTGGGGAAGTTTATTCCTCCTTCCCTCTGTGTGCAGCTGGCCCTGCCTATCCTGCCTCCAAGCCCCAGGTCCCCAACCCTGATCTCATCTATACAGTGGCCAGAGTTCTGCATGGATGGGGGCAGGCCCTGCTCTGCTGGGTGGAAATCGCTACGCCACAGGAAAGAAGGAGCAGGCCCTAGACTGTTTTTCAGTCTGGAGGTTTATGCCCCTGTCACTCTTCCCTCTTGCCAACTCTTTAGTTGATGGGGTCTGAGGGAATGAGCTTGGGTGGCTAATGACGTTGGCCATTTCGCTGAGACTCGCTGCCATCTGGAAGTGGGCTAGGGGCAGAGCTGCAACCTAATCTCCCCTCTCTGGGTCGTGGAAGGAGGCGGACTCAAGTCTTCACACACACACACACACACACACACACACACACACACACACACACACACACAGAGTCCAGTCAGCCTAGTGGTCCTGGTATCAGGAAAATGGATGGCCAGACCAGAGGCTTTCCAAGCTTTTCATCCCACTTAGGCATTCGGCAAATATTTGTCATCGAAAGCCCGTTTATACAACAGGCAGGTTGTGATGAACTAAAGAAACACGATCCATCATACCACAAAAGAGGTCAGGAGGAAGTAAGGGTCTTCCCCAGGGCTTGTGTTGGTATAACGGACTCCAGCCTGGGTACGCAGGCTTGGAAAGTCCTCCCATGAAGTGATCAAACACGAAGGAAATACAGGGGATAACTAGATGAAGGAGAGCAGGCAGAGAACGTTCCAGAGACAGAAGGCGGCAAGTGTAAGGGTCCTGGGGTAGAAGGGAACAAGAATTCTTTAGGAACGGGTAAGAGAGTGACTCCAGCTGCTGGCTTCAGCCACTGGCTGGATGCCATTGACCCCATCCGTGAGCACCTGGGGCTTGCACTTTTTGATCTGCAAGGTAAGAACAGTGCACCCCGTTATCGGGGAGGCTGTCGTGAGATGGGTCCCATCTTCACCCCTTTAGAGGACCTTGAGCCACAGAAAGCTGTGAGCCGCCACCTGAGAAGGAATCATCACTGGGTCTGTAACTCCACTTGGCTCACAGGCCACACCCCAAAGGCGCCCCTGCACTGTGGCTCGGGAAACCCTGCCTCCCCCGCCCCTTTTGTCTCTGAGAACAGACACTAGTTTCTGACCTCCTTCCCTGGCATCTGGTGTCTGCTCTCAGCTGCAGTTCCTTGGGCGGCAAGTGCAAAGGCAGGGATCTGAGCCATAGCACAAACCTCGCAGAGCTGTGGAGACAGAGCCGGCACAGGCTGCAGAATGGTGGCCTCTGCCTTCCATTGTTTGCAAATCTGGTGGCAGGCAGACTCCTCAGGCTAGATGCCTCAGACCTACCCCCTGCAAGAGAAACCTAACACCTGGCCCAGCTTGGAGGGGAAGGATCTGTGAAGCCAGACGCTCCCCAGCTTTGCCCTACACCCTGCTGTGTGTCTTTGGCTGGGTCAAAGCACCTCTCTGAGCCAAGTTTCTTCATCTGCAAAGGGGAAGTGATGTGACACCTGCCTTGCCAAGCTATTCTTAGGATTCACAGAGCTGATCCGTGAGAGGCATCCAGTGCAGGGGAGAGAGAAGTTAGAAATGTCAGCTATTCTTAGTTATTCCTGTTCTAGACCCATTTTCCCAGGGAGGACATTTGGCAGGATCCCAGACCACAGAGCATGGCTCCCCTGGTGGGAACGAAGAAACACTACGAAGCCCTGAAGGAGTCAGACCTCTGCCCTCAGTGGTCTCTGTGAGAAGCCCTGGCCTGAGCTCAGCCAGTTTCAGGGAGGAAGTCGTTTGTCCAAAAGAAAGACAGCCGCCCCGTGCTTCTTCAGAAACCTCCACAAAGGGCTCCTTGTCAATCCAGTCCCAGTTTAGAAAGGAGGGAGGGACGTATGGGCCACCCATGGACAGAACCAATCTAAGAGCGGGAGACGCCAGGGCAGAGCGTGATGTGGGATCCGAAGAACAGCCTAATGTGGGGACATGGAATTCCTAGGACTTTCTGTGCTGATGGCAAGGCATGTGTAAACAACTCAACAAGACAAGTTGCAGGCCTGGTGTGCAGTGTCAGAAGTGCCTGGTGTGGGCTAAAGAGGTGGCTCTGTGGTTAAGAGCACTGGCTGTTCTTCAGGAAGACTCAGGTTCGATTCCCAGCACCCACATGGCAGTTCACAAGTGTCTGTAACTCCAGTTCCAGGGATCTGGTGCCCCCTTCTGGCCTCCATGGGCACTGCAGGCATGTGGTGCACATACCAACAAACAGGTAAACACACACACACACACACACACACACACACACACACACACAAGACAAAATAATAATAATAAACTTAGAAACATCTGGTGTGAGCAGCTGGGTAGCCACTAGACAAGAGCCAATACATGTCTATTGAACTAAAGAAATGTCTAGTTCATCCTTCCCAAAGGCGGGGAAGGGTGGCTTCAGGAAATGTTTCTCAGAACTGAATTTCCCCCAGTGTATGTGAGTTGTGGCTGGTTGGAAGGACTGAGATATGTTTGTGTAAATGTGGAATTTACTTAAATTGATTAGCTTACGTGTGTGTGTGTGTGTGTGTGTGTGTGTGTGTGTGTGTGTTTTGGCTTGGTTTGGTTTTTGGTGTTTTTTGTTTTTGGTTTTGGTTTTGTTTTTTGGGGTTTTTTGGGGGGTTTGTGTGTGTGTGTGTGTGTGTGTGTGTGTGTGTGTGTGTGTGTGTGTGTTTTGAGGCAGGGTTTCATCACATAACCCAGGCTGGCCTTGAACTTTTGATCCTCCTGCCTCAGCCTTCCAAGTGCTTGGATTACAGGTGTGCACCACCACAACACCCAGGTTTAAACTTATTTAAATTGTAGTGTTGAGTGAGATCATGGAAGGCCCTGGTCTTCTCCTTCCTCACCTAGAGCTCTTTCTGGGTAGATTCTTCCCAACCAGCTAGGAATGGTGGAGCTGAAGGGCTGAGGCCACACCCCCTTGAGGCCACACCCCCTTGAGGCCACGCCCCTTGTATTCAAGCGAGCACAGAAGCTCGAGGAGATCAAGGAAGGAGTGGAAGACAGACTCTATGGGAAATCAGAGGCCCAGCTCCCTCGAGAAGAAGGAGGAAGAGGGAGAGAATCAACTGTAGAGAAAACACACCCATATCCACCCCCTCCCCTCCCTCACACCCCACACACCCTCACACACACATACACCCTCCCCCTACCCCCCATATACTCTCACACATACACACACACTTCCCCCTCACCCCCTCACCCCTACACACACACACACCCTCCTCTCACACCACACACACCCTCCCCACCCCCCATATACCCTCACACACACACACACACACCATCCCTCCCCCACACTCACCCCCTCACCCACACACACACACCCTCCTCTCACACTATACACTCACTCTCACACACAGACCCTCTACACACACACACACACACACACACACACACACACACACACACACTGTACTTTGAAGACATGCTGTTGCAAGTGGAGTTGGCTCAGGCTATCAACCCCAGCGACTCCTCAAGGATCCTTTCAACGCCTCGCCTCTGGGAAGGAGGGTTTCCTGGGAAGGTGAGGGGCTAAGGGAAAGGTGTAAGGCTTGCATCTGACGAGCAGGGACACATGGACAGAACTTAGAGAATGGCCTGAGGCTGGACCCAGCCTCACACCACTTGACCCTGGCTGAGCCAACCAAGCAGAAGCCCCTGCAGTTCCTCATCCTGTGCCAGGAGTGCATGGTAACGCCATGGATATTGAGTTGGACTGAGTCCCTCTTCCCCCTCCGTGTCCTCAGCCTAGAGCACTTTCCTTGTGCAGTAAGCTTAAAGGGCTGGCATTTCTCAGAAGCGAAGACCGAGGGGCTAAGATCAGAGAAGTGGGGTGGGCTGGGGCCTAGGAGGCCCACGGGCCAGCATGGAGAGTTGAGCAAATGCCTCCCCTGCATTAGCCTTTCTGCAGAGCTGGTTTAGAATGCTCCAGAGACACTCTACTCATAGGAGGTCAGTTGACCTGCCTCAACACGGTGAATACTTACTTTATTGTCCTTAGTTGGAGGAAATCAATTTAGTCACAAAAATAATGGCATACACCTGTGATTTACCCCAGACCGCGCTTCCAATTTGCATCCGGTCCCCTTTCCACATCCCCATTAGAAAGCTTCCTCTATTGTCCCAGACTGTGTGTGAAGAAACTGAAGCAAGAGAAAGCCTGGTGGTCCAGGTTCCATGGCCGGGCTGGTGGCAGGTCCTGACTGCGTGGTGTCTGCTGTCAAGGTGGGGACTCACAGGGCTGATGAAACTGCTAGTGAACGCGGAGGATTTGAACCCAGGATCCTTATTCTGTAGACTGCGGAGTGCTCTTCTGCATGGCCAGGGCAGCGTGACTCACTCATGAAATCTCGTCTCATTCACTCCGCCTGACGGCCTCCGGGACTCTGAGGCACCAGCCACTGCCAGGCTGTCTTTGCATTGTGTTTCCTCCTGGACCACAGTGAAGAAGTCTCTTCAGAAAGTGGCAGATTTACTGGCTCCCTGGGCTCAGGAACAGGTTCTCATCAGGAAGGTTCCGGAAAGTTGTAATGTTCACATGGGAAATGAACCCTACCCAGGTCATTTGTGGGGAGGGGGAGTGAGTTCTCAGTCCCTGATTCTTCTTGTCTGTGTATGAAATGGTCTAAGCCAATCCCACTTTTGTTGACACCGTGTGGGGATTTCCTGGTCCTCCCTGTTTTTCCTGGATGTTGAGGCTCACGTGCCTAGAGCACTTTCTGTGAAGAGGAGCCGTGATGTTTACAGACTCACTTCGTGTAAACATGAACAGTATCCTGTGAAGAAGGCGGTTCCTTCCTACTTTGCTGGTTGGGGGGAACCAAGGCTAAGAGAACCGATCGCTGCCACTGAGTCGGGACCTGCCCAGGTGACAGCAGCCACCTTGCCCAAGACACAGGAGACTGCTGGGAGAGCTGGCGAAAGATCCGCCACTGAGAAGTGAAGCCCACGCACGTGTTCTGTGGTGCAAGGACTTGGCCACCTCCCTTCGCCAGGTGCGGCGTCTGGGAAGTCAGCAAAGCAGAGCCGTGGCTGCCAGACTGTGCTGCTGTGTCCAAAATGCCAAAGGAGAAAGTCTGATTTGGTCTCAATGGTTTCTGAGGGTTTGATCCACACCTGGTTAAAAGGAGTCAAACACATCCCACTGTCCCAGGAAGCAGAAGACAGGTGGGAAGTGGACCGGAGAACACACTCCAGAGAACCCACCCGCAGCGACCTACATCCTGCAGCCAGGCCCCAGGCCCCAGGTCCCAGAGCTTCACAGCCTCCCGAGGGGGCAGGCTTCAACAGTACACGCTGGGCATTCTCTGTGGCTCCCAGAAGCAGATGTAGCCATGTGATCAAGAAGGACACCCGGTGCCTGGTGTTGGCAGTGGTCACAGAACAATGTGCTTGGTACCAAGTTACTCCTGTGACAAAATACCCAGAGAAGGGAGAATTTGTCGTGGTTCGCGGTTCCAGGGCACAGTCCGTCGTGGCAGGAAAGGCAGGAGTGTGAGGCGGCCGGTCACACGGCACCCGGTCAGGAAGCAGATGAGTGCGGATGCTCAGCTCAGTTTCTCCTTTGTATTCGGTTTGGGACTCCAGCCCACAGGATGGAGCTGCCTAGGTCCAAGGTGGGTCTCCTTCCTCAGTTAAACCTCCCTAGAAACATCTCCCCCCTCCCCGCCCCCGAGAGATGTGTCTCCCAGGTGTCTCCAAATCCAGCCAAACTCACAGTGAACATGAGCCATCACGGCTGCAAAGGTGGTCAAGGCAGCAGCTGGCTGAGATCAGGGAGCGTCACAGGTGGAGATGGGCAGGCGCTGATGCTGAAGTCTGGTGACTGTAGATGAAGCCTGGAATCTACTCCTACCCCGTGTGGGGCTGTGAGACAGGGGTGGGGGGTGGGGGTGGGGGGTGGGGGGGTGGGGGGGTGGATCCACCTCTCTGGCCCCTAGTTATTGAGTCTGCAAAATGCAAACAGATTCTAGTGTAAGCTGTGACCAGGCCGGCTCTGGGGATACAAGGCTGAGGGAGAGAGGCAAGGCTGTACCACAGCGCTGGTGTCTGTGCAGATCTGAGTATCAAGTCAGCAGCAATGACCGACCACAAGGCCCTGGATGCTGGGCTTCCCTTATGTTCATCCCACCGAGGCAGGCAGAGCCTCCTGCTGTACAGAAAGGCCTGAGGCCCAGGAGTACAGCTGACCTGAGGTCTCTCCACAGGTGGCTCTTTCTGTCCGATATTCCTGAGGGAGTGGTCTCTGGAGAGTGTCTTCACTTCTCTGGGGCTCCCTTTCCTCATCTGTAACACGGGGTGTGACAGAATCTGACGGAAAGGGCATTTAGTGTGGCACTTCATCTGTGGGGCACTCTCGGTGACTGTGGATGATATTGTCGTGGCCATCGTGGCAGTTAAGGTCTCGGGGCAGAGCGGGCACTTGGAGTCTGTAAGTCAGAGCAGGGCGGTCCAGCTCTGACGCTTCATGGCTCACAAAACCTGCCTTGTCGATTCTGCTTTTAATGAAAATGTACTTGCTGCTGGAATTAATTACTCTTAAAGTGTCCTCGTTAGGAAGCGTTGAGGGGTCCATGGTGGATTCAAGCGTCCCAAAGTCACCACATAAAATGTCTGGGTAGTGGGGGCTGAGTTTATGCTCTCTCTCTCTCTCTCTCTCTCTCTCTCTCTCTCTCTCTCTCTCTCTCTCTCTGTGTGTGTGTGTGTGTGTGTGTGTGTGTGTGTGTGTGTCTATGTCTGTCTGTCTGTCTCCTGGGCCAGCCTGCTGTGTGTGCGTGTGTGTGTGTGTGTGTGTGTGTGTGTGTGTGTGTGTGTGTCTGTCTGTCTGTCTGTCTGTCTGTCTGTCTCCTGGGCCAGCCTGCCCTCTGTGTGTGTGTGTGTGTGTGATATGTGATAACTAGAACCCACAGAGTGGCAAATTTATTAAGAACAGAGGTCCACTTAGCTTGATTTTTGGAAGCCGAGAAGTCCAAGGCTGTGGTGCCGGGATGTGCCCAGCCCTTACGAGGCTGTCTGGCACATGAATGTGAGGGTCAGCTTTCCTACACAACACATTTGGGAGACACATTTAAACACAGCACAGGACATGTTTGGTAAGTCAAGTTGGCAAGAAGTCATGTAAGGGCTCCCCAGAGGAAACACACACATGTGCACACACACACACACACATACACACACACACACACACACACACACACACACACACACGGATGTGTTAGTAAATTGGCCCATGTGATCATGTGTCAATTAGGAAGGCAGAGGACAGGGTCAAGCTAGTCAGTTTATAACTCACTCCCAAAAAACTACCCAGGGTCCCATGAGATCTACATTAATCCCTCCCAAGAGTGGTACTCACAGTGATGCAATTACCTCCTACTGTAAGGTCCCACCATCTCTCACCATCACCACAGAGGACCAAACTTCCAACCCCCAAACCCTGAGAACAAATCAGGTCACACCACAGCAGGTGCCAGTGGGCTGAATGCAGGGGTTCTGGGAGAAGGTTCCCCTATTAGAGCTGAAGTGGATTGGTGGCTGGGGCTCCCTGCATCCATTAGCTACCACAGTGATAATGCCGCATAACAAACAACCCCAATTCAGGAATTAACTAGAAGTTTCTCAGTCTCCCCCAGCCCTGTGGTCCTGCAGACGCTTATAAAATAATCACTCCGAGGCTTAAATTAGTTATGAACTGTATGGCCTATGGCTCCATCTTCTTTCATCTTAAACTAACCCATTCCTATTAATCTACATGCTGACACGTGGCCATGGTGTTACGTTCTTCTGCCATCTTGTTTCTCCTTCGGCAACGGCTCGAGTCTCTCTCCACTCTGCCCGTCTTCTCTCTGTATCTCTGCTTGGATTTCTTCCCTGGCTGTAAGCTTTCCTGCCATAGGCCAAAACAGCTTTATTTATTATAAAATGGGAGCCACACATATTCACAGCATACAGAAAGGCATCCCACAGCACAGGAACTTGGAACTACAGCAGGGGGTCTGAAGCCATCTGCAAGTCAGCTGACTGCAAAGAAGGAAACCTGGTTTAGACACTGGACTATCCCAAAAGTTCTCCAATGAATGTGTTTTTCCTTTGGCATGCTGGACAAAGGGAGAAAAATCAATAGTCAAAGACGCTGTGGAGACACAGTTCTGAAGCAATTTAAAGAGCTCTGTCCCAGCCGTCCTACAGTTCGAGGCACGGAGAGAAGAGAGGCGTCGGTGCCCATTTATCCCGGGTCCAGGCAATTTCAGCTTTCTGATTAGCTTTGTGTAGCCAGCAGGGACTTTATCGGGCAGATAGCTTGTCACGTTAAACACAGGACGAGCTTGTCACTGGTCAGGGAGCCAACTTGGTGGGAGAGATTGGCTTGCCTCCCCTAATCGATGCCAACCCCACGATGCGGCGAATCATAACTGCCGCCAAGTTGGCCCCTGCTCCTCCATCACAGGCTTCGAACTGTGGGATCACTCCATCTGTCAGAAGCCATTAGAAGCTCCGGCTGCTAATGGGGAGACAGGGGGTGGATGTCCTTCCAAGGACAAGCTGCACACATGGAAAGAGGCATTGACAACCACACTTGATGAGCATGAGGCATTGGGCGACCAGAGAAGAACGACATTCAACAAGATGTCCCCGGACATGTTAGAGTAATACAACATGGGCCCTGAAGAGAAAGGGGGATATGGGCTCGCTTGAGGAAAACTCCCGCCATGATGATGGCTGTGTGCAACATGGACAGAATTCATCGGGAATCTGTGAGCCTGCATGGATGCTGAAGTGAAGGACTTTGCAGGGAAACTGCATCTTGCTTCACAGCCGAGCTTCCCTTGAATCTCACTCTTCAGCTCACTCATCCTGCTGCCCCTGTGCCGGAGACTTGTCCCTGTCCCCACAGGGCTTGCTGGCTCAGCACCGTATGTGTTGTTGGTTCCTAGGGAGGAAGCTTGAAAGACTCTTCGCCCCTTCACATCCCCCACTCACCCAAGTCTGGTCCTCTTCCCATGGGTTCCTCAAAATGACCTGCTTTCATCATCCGCAGGCGTGATGTGCCACCATCACCTGGCTTCTTTGAGAGCCCCCTCCCTGGTCTCCCCCTCCCAGCTTCATCTCATCATTGCTCTGTGAACAAAAACCAAAATTATCCCTCTGATCCGCTGTTCCCAGCACGACCAGGTAACCTGCCTGCCTCTCGCCGCTACATCATGAGCTGTTCCACGGCCTGGAGCTCATGTCCCTGCAGCTCCCCCAAGCTCACTTCACTGTGCTCACGTTCCCACTCAAATAACAGTTCTGCAGTGTGGCCGCCTGAACCCCCACCTACACTTCTGTGGCCGGACCTCGAGACCCGAGCTGCCCCAGCCAGCGCTGGCCTCGGCAGGTAGTGGTCCCTTCATTTTCCTGGGGTTGTGCGTTTGCACCTGTCTCTGAACTCAGTGGGTGAGTTCACTGAACACTCACTCCTGCCCTCTCGAGCTTTTCTCTACCACAGCTGACTTCCCAGCCTCCATTGCAGGGAAGAACGGTCACGTGATCCTGTCTGCCCAATGAGACCTAAGCTCTGATCAACACTATAGGTGTGGTTTTTCAAAGGAGGGCAGACTCCCCTTTGATGCTCTTTTCCATGGACGGTTCTTTGAAATCTAGGGACCCGGCTGGCTTCTGTCCGCACGTCACTCACCTCTCGGTGCCCCTGGGTTATTGTCTTGTTTCTGGAGGCTGAGTTCAATCCTCAGCCTTGCAAACTCCATCAGGGGACAACCTGGGTGTGTCGTTTTAGTCTGGTTTGGTGTTTACCCGTGAACGTCCCAGGGCAGGATCTGACCTGTGGCGTTTGTCCAAGCAAACACTTGCTGTGTGACTGTCTGGAGGGAATGCTGTGCTGCCACAGCTCTGAGTGCACGACTCGGTGTGTGAGCCTTTCTGAGCCTCAATTCCCTTCCATATAAAACCCGTTAATAACACCATGCTCCTGGGGAGTCTAAGAACGTGCCCAGTAGCCAGTGACATCCCACCTTAGAGGAACTCTCTAACAGTCATTGGTGCTGTGATCGTGAGTGGCAGCCCTCTTACCTGTAACCTCCACCCTGAGTGCCAGTGAGGCACAAAGATCTGTGGTGAGCCCTCAAGGCAGGTGGGGCCAAGGCCTGGGGAACAGGCTATATCTTCCAGCTTAGCCCACAACAAGAGGCTTGCTTAAATGTAGGAAGCAATTGCAATGCCTCTTGATAGATGTGGGCTGATATTGCAGAAGGAAAAGGACATAGTAATGTCCCTGGGATACCCAGGAGCCCAGCTTCCTCTCTCCCCTCAACTAACAACCTCATGAAGACACCTGCCCTGAGGTGGCGGAATGTCAGGGGAACACAAGAACATGGTTACCGAGATGCATGGGTAAGAACAAGCTGTCTGTCCATCTTGAAGGATGGACTGGAGGAGTGTGTGTGTGAATGAGTGAAAGCTGGCATGGGCAGGTGTTCCTGGAGAATCAGCTGTGCATCGGGAGATGGTCAACCAGTGACCTGTACCTACAGTAGCCAGTTCTTCAATGATAGGTTCTGGAGAGGGGGAGGACCAGAGATGAGAAAATGAAGACAGAAAAGACTGGGACCAGGAGGTCCTGCATACGTTGATGGCTCTCATGCAAGCAAGTTTATTAAGAAGTACAGTATCTTATATACAGGTTTCAGCGGGGGAAATGAGACAGACTCAGCAGAAAACAACCCCACAATGGGACCAAGTCAGCAGGAAGTTAATCAAGCTATGTTGCACAAAGGAAACGCTGTCTCAAGAGTGTCACAGACAGAACCCGGAGCGGCCTGGGGACTGATGACTCCGGTCTCTCCAGGGGAAAAAGCAAGGTTCGCTGTAACTGAAACCTTAGCTCTTTCGAGGCCCTGGCTCCAGCTCCAGGCCAGATCTTGTCAAGTCAACCCCCAGCACGACACAGAACTAGCATTCCCTTTGTGACTCCCAACAAACCAGGCAGCAGGCCAAGGACCCCAGTAGAGGGAGGCATATGGTGAGGCAGGAGGCAGAGGCAGCGGGGGCTGGTTACAGTCAGGGTGGGAAAGTGTGCTGCCCCACACTTTCTGGACCCTGCCCCCAGGTCCCAGATGTAACAGACCACCGTTGCTTCTCCCTGTCAAACTGGGAGCAAGGTGAGCATCAGCACAGAGCTGGATAGAGGGTACCCATGGAGGAGACAGAGATGCCTGGCTCACAGGTATAACTTGTTCCTCCAGGCTCTACTTTGAGGGGACCAGACCAAAGGGTCTTTATCCATGAAGGTACAGCTGGGCTTTGAGAGTTGTTAGAGTCCAATAGCGTCATCAGGGTGGGGCTCTTGGACAATCATGGTGGTTTTACAAGAACAGAGGAGCCTTGCGTGTACCTCATCTCCTGCCGTGAACACTCTGCTCTCGCTCTCGCTCTCTGGACTGTGTGAGCCAAGAGGCCATCACCAGTCACGGGGCCTCCTTCACTGGAACCAAAGCAAGCCAAGCCTCTTTTCGTTAGAGCTTTCTCAGTGTGGGATTGCTGTGGATATCACTCTGTATGCTGTGACTGTGTTGCTCTGATTTGGTTGATAAATAAAAAACGCTGATTGGCCAGTAGCCAGGCAGGAAGTATAGCATAGGCGGGATAAGCAGAGAGGAGAATTCTGGGAACAGGAAGGCAGAGGCAGGAGTTGGCAGCCAGACACAGAGGAAGCAAGATGTGAAAGTACCGGTAAGCCACAAGCCACGTGGCAGCTTATAGATGAATAGAAGTGGGATAATTTAAGATATAAGAACTAGATAGCAAGAAGCCTGCCACGGCCATAGAGTTTATAAGTAATATAAGTCTCTGTGTGTTTACTTGGGTCTGAGTGGCTGTGGGCTGGGCAGGACTGGAGAAAACTTCAGCTACATGGGATCCTGCTGTGTCATCAGCAACAGAGAATCTTCCAGGACACCTTCCCAGGTCAGCCGCCACCACCTCGGCCGGCCCATGGGATAGCAGAGATGACACCATGTCATTTGAGTGAAGGGCTCTCCCATTGTCAACGACCCCCAGAGTCCAGGGAGGATCTGGGGACCATCTTGAGGTCACAGACATGAAGCAAACTCCCTGGGTGCCACAGCCACTAAATAGCAGAACTTCTAGAAGAGGAACCTGAGGCCATGATCTGCTTCTCTGGTAGAGTTTGCACTCCGGGCCAGCGAAGCCCCACGTTTAAGTGTGTATGTGGACATTTGGAGGGTGGGCACGTTAGTGACTACAGAGGCTACATCCACTAACTCTGCTATGTCTTTGGATACTGGGGATCAAACCTAGGGCCCCACAAATTCTAAGTGAGTGTTCTGCTCCTGGGCCCCTGGCCCTCTTGGTACTTTTAAGACAGTGTCTCATTAAGTTGTCCCCCAGTCAGGCCTTGAACTTATGATCCTCCTGCCTCAGCATCCCCAGTAGTTAGAGATTACGGTCGTGCAAATTCAGACTTGCCTTACACCTGGTTTCATCGGTGTGTGCGTGTCAGAACTTACCACGGCATGTTCTTTACATGTGGGTTGTTCATGAATGAATGATGTGTATAGTGTACCTGTATATGTCATCAATGGTTCTGCAGTTACGTGTTGATGGAAAAAAAAACAAAGCTGTTTCTAAAGCAACCAAAATATCACAATAGCTGATGGGGAGCCGCAACCTTGGCCGGGGTGGGATCAACAGTGTAGGGTTTGAGGAGCAGCCCCTAGTCCCTTTGCCCCTCTACCCCTGTTGTGGGGCCCACACCCTTAGCTACAGCTGAACCTGAGTGTCACTTGGGAGATTTAAAAGCTTAAATCCTGGGCCTCATCCCACATCTGTGAAGACATCTCTCTGGCAATGAGTCTCAGCCTGGCAGGTTATTTTTTGATGGCTCTCGGAAGCTGCAGACACACACAGGGGGTGGGGGTGGGGTGGGGGGGTTGGGAGTGTTGAGCCCGCCCTGAGCCAGAGGTGCTCATCCTTACTCACCGTGGTTCTAAGGAGCCAGGTGCAGGTGAGAAGCAGTGCCCAGTTCTGCTCACAAAGACAGGACTTCCAGAAGGCATAGGGGCCCCCAAAGCTCAGGCACACCCTCTCTGTTTTAGAATACCATCAATGCCCTCAGCGCGGCACTTGCCATGCTCATCAGGGCCCAGGCACAAATGCCTCCACTACTGTGAGGACCCCTGTTGTGTACAGCTGGCGCGGAGCCAAGCTCATGGCACCAGGACCCTTGAGCAAACAGTCCTCTAGCACAGAGTCAAGGATGACAGAGACAAGCAGAGCTTGGTGGCCCGTAAAAGCCAGCATCGGAGCGGATGGCACCATGAACTTGGAGAGTTCATCTTTACAGTGGGAGAAACTGAGGCCGGAGAAAGGTAGCCACTTGAGTCCTGGGTCAGGGAGGGAAAGATGAGAAAGCAACTCTCCCCCCCCTCACCTGCTCGCCTGCTCCCCTGCTCCCCCTGCAGCCTGCTGATTGCACAGGTTCCCATGTGTCCTGCACAGGTTCCCATGTGCCCTGCACAGGTTCCCATGTATCCTGCACAGGTTCCCATGTGTCCTGCACAGGTTCCCATGTGCACTGCACAGGTTCCCATGTATCCTGCACAGGTTCCCATGTGTCCTGCACAGGTTCCCATGTATCCTGCACAGGTTCCCATGTATCCTGCACAGGTTCCCATGTATCCTGCACAGGTTCCCATGTGCCCTGCACAGGTTCCCATGTATCCTGCACAGGTTCCCATGTGCCCTGCACAGGTTCCCATGTATCCTGCACAGGTTCCCATGTGCCCTGCACAGGTTCCCATGTATCCTGCACAGGTTCCCATGTGTCCTGCACAGGTTCCCATGGGCCCTGCAGGCAGCGCATCAGTCAATCAGCAAGTATTTACTAAGCACCGAGTTGGCTCCGGGCACAGAGCTGAGTGCTAGAGTCACATCCAGGAGCAAATAGATGAGGGTCTGCCTCTGTGACCCGTGTTCTCCAGAGGGATGAAGTTTACAGTTCGCGTGAACTCATGGGAAGGTCGTGAACAGCCTGAGTGTGAAGGGAATTCTGTCCCGCTGTGGACTGGAACAAACGCGTCTTCTAAGAACCCCACTCCCACTGGCCTGGCTGGAGTCACAGGTGCGCGGTGAGGGCTGGAGTCCTGCCAATCTGCACGATGACCAGGTGATGAACACATGCCCGTGCTGGCCTCGACCCCTTTAGCCGGGCCTCAAAGCTCATGGCTGCCTGTCAAGTCCCAAGAGACAGAGGATTCATCATCTGCCTGCCTGGCCATCTCCTTCCGGTCTCCATGGAGACTGAAACCTGACCTTACTCATCTCCACCCAATGGCGCACAGGTCCCATGTCAGCTTCATCTCCAGCTGCAACCCTCATCCCTGACAACAGATGGTGTGAGCACTGGGGGAGCCACGAGCCCCAGAAGCTAATTTGTCCTGGGATAGAGTGATGTCTAGCACTATATAGTGAGACCTTGCCTCACAAAGAAAAAGAAAACATCCCCTCACATCTAAACCTCACTTTCTATGACCTGTGACCTTACACAAGCTATGGAGCCACTGTGAACCTCACTTTCCTCCTCTGTACTGGGGTGACCTTGACACCCACGGCAGAGAGATTCTGAGGGAGGTCTGAGGGGACTAACTCCTCTGTTACTTTGTTGTTGTTGTTTTTTTGTTGGCTGGAAGCCAGAGTCTTGTTCATGCCAGGCAAGCCAGGGACCGCTATACTGCACCCCTGTACACAAGAGTCTCAGAACCCTCCCCCTACATGTCAGCCAGCTCACCCTGCGCTCACACCGTGTGGCCCCCACCTTGCTCTAACACGGGTTAATCTCACCTCAGAATGCAAACACAAAGACTCCATTCAGGCTGGCAGACTGTTTCGCTCTTTTAATAGACTTTAACATGGCTTCCTCTCACTGAATCAGCCCTGATGTCCCATTGTTCTCTCTTTAGAGCCGTGGTGTCCCTTGGCATGCGGCAGGAATGCCAAGGAGATGCTGTCTGGGGCTCTCTGGTGGCTTCCTCCTGACACACGGGGGCCCAGTCTGGTCATGCAGATGAGTGGTAGGAGGAGTGTTTGTGACGGACCAGAGACTCAGGGGGCTCCTGAAGGGATGCCTCCAAGCCCCCATTCCCCTTCTTCACCCACAAAGAAGTAGTAATAGCAGCCAATGAAGAGTGCCACTGTGCATTCTTACCACTGTAATATTTTTATTATTAATTATGTAATAATAATTAATATGTAATACACATAATTTTATACACAAGAACCTGGAGATGGGATAAGTCAAGAACCGGGACTGAGGCCACACAGTCTACAATTCCCCAGGAAAGAATGTGTCAGTTGGCACATTTTTTTTTCCTTCATTCACATCTGCAGTCATAAAAAAAGGTTCACCCTGAGAAAGACACCTAGAGGGGGTATTACCATAGAGCACGCTCACGAAAATGAAAATCCCTATGACGTCACTCAACGGTAGAATCTCAAGGAACACCGTCACTGTGGTTTGCCCATTGGCCGGCATGACGTCACGAGGACCATAAACCTTTATCAAACACTTAGAACGTACAAGTTAATGATCCCCAGACTCAAACCCACAACTACAGGACTGGTGTGACTGGATGTCAGGGCGGGGACACGTAGCTCCTTGGGAAGGAGATGTGGCACTCAGAACGTGACATTTGAGCTGAGATTGGGTAGTGAGGAGGAGGCAGACAAGCGGAGTCCAGGGACAAGAGGGTTCCAAACACAGGGAGGAAGATTAGCCTCTCAGGGCCACTGGAGCTGGGCGTGGGGACTGGAGAGGAGGGAAGGAGGCTGGGAGCCAGCAGGGGCCACTCAGCATGGGGCTCTGTTGCCAGTTTAAGAGTCTGAGCTTAGTCTCAGTGCAGGGTATGAGTTGGCCGCCTTGCACTCTAAGGGACACAGGAGCAGAGCAGTGACTCCTGACGCATCAGGCAGAGTCCCTGTGGCACCCTGGGATGCTCCAGGGAAGGGCAAGCAGTTAGTGGTGGAAGAGAAGATGTAGAGATGGAAGTCCAGGGCAGAGGGTGGGGCTGGGCACCATGAGGTCCTCGGACTGTTACTAATGAGAAGAGACCAACTGTTGCCAGAGTGAGATCAACTTTTCACAGGTTAATGTGGACACTGGGCAGCAGCTCACCTTGCTAGGGCAGTGTGGGAGGCCAGGGTTCTGTGTGGAGGCCCATAAAGGTTTCCTAGTGAGATCTGAGCTTGCTTTACCCAGCAGGGCTGCATTAGAGGATTGCTTGACCATGTTCATGGTTTCTAGGTGACTGGAGTCTACACTTGGTTAAGCTAGGGGGAGGTCTTTTGCTCTACCACTTGGCATTCCTATAAAAGGCCCTTTAAAAGAGACAGGAGGGGCCAGTGGATAAGGACCCAGGCCCTCCCGAGGCTACCCTATGCTTCTATCTGTTTTTCTCTCCTCTATCCTTCTATCTAAATCTCTCATCCCTTTTTCCTCAAGAGTGTCCTGAGGTAAAATGTGGGAGCTGGTCTCCCAGCTGGTCTCCCACAGTTCTGGGCACTGAGGTCTGGGTCAGGGCTGCTGCAAGAGGCATGGAAAGAAAACCACCCCATTCTCTGCGGGTCACCACTAAGCATCTCTTCCTCCGTCTCCTCACTTGTTTTCTCTCTCTCTCTCTCTCTCTCTCTCTCTCTCTCCTTTCTCCCTATCCCTGCTGCTGCCTGGACATGTAACTGCACCCCTCTTGCATCTGAGGTCAAAGTGTCTTGCATTAGCAAAGTAGAGTTATCGGTTCCCATCGTTTAGGTCCTAATCCCAGTTGCACCACTTACCAGTTGGGCGACCTTAGGAGAGCGACCGGCCCTCTCTGAGTCTCCATTTATTGTTCTGCAAACTGGAGGTAGAGTCCTACAGTATTCGCCGTGTGGGAACCTCTGGCAACGTCTCCTTCATGCCATTCAATCAAACACACACAGTTAAAATATGGATTGGACTCATTCCCAGGCAGTTTTATACCATCTATCGCGACTGTCACATTAGTCAATCAATGGTTTCCAGGCCTTTGGGCGTTGTTCTCTCTGCCCCTCTCTGGTCTCCAGGCCACGGCTCACCCACTTCCTGGCACTAGACACCCGTCTGCATCTTCGAGAATGGTCTCTCTCTGCCCAGGCTACCTACGTACGCCACACACAGTGACTGACACATGCACCCTTCCATGGATAGGTATGTCGCTCCTGCTGTGCCCGGCTGTCACTCATGAGGAAGCTGTCCCAGCTCCCTACACAAGTCTCCATTTCTCTTAGGTCAAAGCAAGGAGTGGAATTTCTGGTAGGTGTAAGTGTGTGTCATAATTGTTTTCTGAAACTGTGGAAACATTTGACATGGTCCTCGGGTCTGCAGGAGAGCCCCAGCTGGGGCCGTCCTGATGACCCTTAGTGTATTCTCTTTTTCCTCTCTTTGGAACTGGGTGGGTCTGGGCCCGTGAGCATGCTAGGCGAGCGCTCTGCCACCTAGAGGCACCCCAGCTGTACCCTGCCTTAGGAGTCTCCTGTTGCTAACCTGCACACTCCCAGTGACGAGTGCTGTGGGTCCCAGTCCGTGGAGCTTCCTGCCATCCGGCCATCTTTTGGGTGCACCATCTCTCTGAACACTGTGCCCCTTGGGAGGTGGCTGGTGGTCCTTGGGCTATCAGATCAGATAGGCAGACACTCCCTCCAGTGCCAGGCTTGGCTTTTAGTTTTTATGCTGGCATTTTTTTTTTCCAAAGAGACTTTCTGTTTTGATGTTTAGTCTTGCTCCTTCCCTGGGGCTGTTTCTGCCCCCTGGGACTGTCAGAACTCATGTCCTGATGCAGTATGCAGTGCTCACCAGGTGGCAGACGTCACCATGGAGGAAAGGATGGAGCAGAAGGCACAGCGTGGCATCCAGTGCCTTGTCCCTCTCTATGGAGCTCTGAGTCCTCAGTTTCCCCTTGTGAGCTGAGCCTACTCAGTTGCCTTGTCTCTGAAGTCTTTCCCTTACGCGAGCAAGTACTCACATCTTCAGAGATTGACAGCAAATGTTGGAAAGCACCCAAGAGGCTCAGAACGGCAGAAGCAGGGCACCACCCCCACTCCCACCACCCCACTTCCTCCCCCGACCCCACACCCCGCTAAGGACCTGAAGCCCCATCTCCCTTTGGAGCAGAAGTGGCCATTGAGATTTTCTTGTTGGCATTTGGGGAAGGCTGGTGTAAAGGACGTGCAGTCCCTCACCTTAAAGACTTTCATGTTCCCCGGGGTTCTGTGGGTGCAGCCTAGGGTTCAGAAGGAAGGGTAAAAAAAAGCCTCTGGGCCAGGATTAGAACCCAGGTCCATGTGATGCCCAAGACAAAGCCTACCATCCACCAGGCCGGACTCTGGAGGAGGGAAAAATCACAGGGACCGCACACAGGGACTCGAGCCAAAGAAATGTTCCATCTCAAAGACGCCACGTATTCCCTCTGAGCAGCTGTGGAGGAAAAAATAGAGTGGGCTGGAACCAGCGGGGGTTTTCTTTTTCCTTTTTAATTTGTGGCTTGCTTAGCTGACGTGATCCTTGGGAGGGCATCTCGCTCTCTGGCTTGGCAGCAAAGACGCTGGTGAGTTCCTGGCAGCCCAGGACAGTGTTCCTCCCCCGTGGGAGGTCACTGGGTGAAGGAGAGCTCTCAGCAGAGGGGTACTGCAGAAGGTGGCAACACCTATGTGTTACCTTGGCAACTATAACAGGCCTATTTCAAATGTCCATCATCCCCCTCCCCCCCCCCCCCGCCACCGCCAAAAAAAAATCACTTAAGAAACTACATGGTATTCACTCGCAGTTAGAGAGAGAGAGAGAGAGAGAGAGAGAGAGAGAGAGAGAGAGAGAGAGAGAGAGAGAGAGAGAAAGAAAGAGAGAAAGAAAGAAAGGAAGAACGAACGAAAGAAAGACTTGACTAGGTCACAGTGCTGTAGGGAGACATCCCAGATACAGAGGCAGGACATTGTGACAGAAACCTTTGTGAGCAGAGGGCTGGGGACAGGAGCAGAGTGATTGGGGCTGGAGCATCAGGGAAGATGACTGGAGGCAGGGATGTTTAAAATGGGTCTTGAGTCTGAGGAAGAGTTTGATGGGGTGATGATCTGTGGTTACTAATGCCCTATACTGTTTTCTGGAAGTTGCTTGGACATGACATCTGTGTGTCTCCCCATAGTACATGCTTGCTAGAAATAGGAACAAGACTTCATCTTCACTTCCATCCCCTAGATCCATGAACCCAGGACCTGGACTACAGAGTCCGGTCTCTAGAACGTGGCCGCCATCATATTCACAGCCTGGGAAGGAGACCTAGGACATCAGTGATCCCTCTTGGCATAGGTCTGGCTCAGCTCTGCCCTCCAGGGGGATCTGGTCTTGGGCCGTTAAGTCCTCATCTCATCTATGCCCATATCCACAAAGATCTCCATCTCTCCATCACCTTCCTGCTCCCAAGGGTCCATGCAGTGGGGGCAGGAAAGCTCTATCGCCTTTCTTCTCCATGTCACTGAGCCTGCCTGAGCATTTCAAGTTTATATTAGGCTGGGGCAGAGTATACTGTGCCTCTGGGAGGAGCCAGACCTGCCAATCCATTAGGTCTTCCAGGTGGAGCCCGTGGACACTGGTGGACTTGGATGCTCATCTGTCCACGTGCTTGGGTGGTGTGTGACTGTGGGCACAGCTCACACAGCTGCCCCTGTCCTAAACAATTGTGAGCATAACTTTTTTTTTAATTTATTTATTTATTATGTACACAGAAGAGGGTGCCAGATCTCATTACAGATGGTTGTGAGCCACCATGTGGGTGCTGGGAATTGAACTCAGGACCTCTGGAAGAGCAGTCGGTGCTCTTAACCTCTGAGCCATCTCTCCAGCCCGTGAGCATAACTTTTTATGCTCACTTGTCAGATCTGCCCAGGGAGGTAAGTGTAGTTGATGCTGAGAAGCTCCAGAAGGATACAATGTTAAAGTCTATGACCATAATTAGTGTCTTAGTTAGGGTTGCCATTGCTGTGATGAAACACCATGACCAAAGAAACTTAGGGAGGAAAGGCTTAATTCAGCTCACATTTCCACATCCCGGTTGATTATCAAAGGAAGTCAGGACAGGAATTCAAATAGGGCAGGAATCCAGAGGTGGGAGCTGAAGCAGAGGCCATGGAGGGGTGCTGCTTACTGGCGTGTTCCTCATGGCTTGCTCAGCCTGCTTTTTTATAGAACCCAGGACACCCACAATGGACAGGGCCCTCCCACATGAATCACTAATTAAGAAAATGCCCTACAGACTTGCCTACAGCTGGATCTTATGGAGGCATTTTCTCAGTTGAGGTTCCTCCTTTCAAATAACTCTAGTTTGTGTGTCAATCTGACGTAAGACTCGCCAGTATGATTCGTATGAATTGTGACATCTATTTTCAAAGGTCCCTCAAACACAGCAGTTGAATTGCAAAACACCAGTGGTGAACTTGACCGTCCCCCTCCCCTGCTGTTCTATAGTTACTGTAGCAAAATGCCTGACAATAGAAACTTCAGGAAGGGCTTACTTGGGTTCACAGTTCAATACATTAATTACTTTTCTGTCACTGTGATAAAAAACACACAAGAAGCAACTTAGAGAAGAAGATTTTACTTTGGCTTCCGATTCCAGGGGGTTAAAGGTCACCATGGCAGGGATGAAATGGCATCAGCAGGAGCCCAAAGCTGACCGACCCCACGGTATCTGCACCAGAAGAAAAGTAAGCCAGCAGGAAGTGGAGCAAGGCCATCCCAATGCACTTCCCCCAGCAAGCTTCTCACCCAACAGCGCCACCAGCTGGTAGCCAACATCCAAGTACATGAGCCTGTTGGGGACAGTCCCATTAAAAGGCTCACGGAAGGGCTTGGTTGGGTTCCTGTTGGATCAAGCAGTGAACACTGGGGTTCTGCTTGCTTTCTCCTTTTTATTCAGTCCAGGGCCCCCCAGGGATGTGCTGCCCACAGTTAGGGTGGATCTTCCTACCTCGATGAACCCAGTTTAGAAACTCCCTCCAAGATGCGCCCAGAGATTTGTTTCCATGGTGATTTTAGATCCTGTCAAGTTGGCAGTAGGAACCATGACACCCACCCAAAGATTCCCTGCATGGGGCTGAGAGGGACCAGGGGTTTGTAACCATCCTGCAAAGGTTGTTATCCCTGACTAGCAGCTGAAAGGACCAGAGAAACTTAGCTGTGGCTTCCTCTCCGTGAGTACACGTGCACGTGTGTGTGTGTGTGTGTGTGTGTGTGTGTGTGTGTGTGTGTGTGGTGTGTGTATGTGTGGTGTGTGTGTGTGTGTGTGTGTGGTGTGTATATGTGTGGTGTGTGTGTGTGGTGTGTGTGTACCTGTGCATGTGTGTATGCACATGTGTGCCTGTGGATGAATGTGTGTATGTCTGTGTGTGTGTGTACCTGTGCATGTGTATGTGCACATGTGTGCCTGTGCATGTGTGTGGTGTGTATGTATGTATGTGTGTACCTGTGCATGTGTGTATGTGTGTATGTGTGTATGTGTGTACCTGTGCATGTGTGTGTGCACATGTGTGCCTGTGCATGAGTGTGTGTGTGTGGTGTGTGTGTGTGGTGTGTGTGTGCATATGTGTGTGGTGTGTGTATGGTGTGTGTGTGTGTGTGTGTGGTGTGTGTGTGTGTGTGTGTGTGTGTACACGTACCTGTGCACATAAGTGTCTGTGCCTGTGGAGGAGTTGGGCGTCTTCTTCAATCGCTTCTCTGCCTAACTTTTTGAGGCAGGGAGGGTCTTTTATCAGACCTGGAACTCACTATTTCTGCTGGATTGGCCAGCAAGCCCCAAGGATCCTCCAGCCCCAGTGTTGGACTACAGACACATGTAGCCACGCCCAGCTGTTACATAGGTACTGTGGATCCGAACTCGGTCCTTGTGTTTGCTCAGCAAGCACCTTACTCCCTGGGCCGTCTCAGCCCCCTCATCTCCTTTTCCATGTGTTTCCACATCTCTCAAAGAGGACAGGGTGAGCTCACAATCCAGCAAACACAAAACTCCTCCTGAGTGTTTGCAAGAAGGAGGGCTGGGGGCTTTGCTCAGCAGCAGAGTGGCTGCCTGGTGTGAGCCAGGTCCTGGGTTTGCACAGCTCACACTGCAAAGAAACTAAATAAATAATTTAAAACGTTTGCAGGAAACAGTGCAAAGTCAGAGGACACAGAGCCACTCTGGAGCTGGGCCAATCAGGACAAGCCTCCAGCCCTCTCTGCCTCGTTTTGCTAATCTGCATCGTCGAACAGTGATAGTACCTCCTCCAGGAGGGGCTGGGGAGGATGAGACAGGTCACACCTATGAGGGGATTACACAAAACCAACACTGTAGAGACCATTCCTAATAGTTAGAGAAAGCACAGAACTGGGTGTTCATTGTCGTACCAAGACAACATCAAACACAAAATTATCTCCTGGCCAAGGAAGTACAGGGAGGATGGGGACCATCGTGAAGGACCCTCTGTGGTGTCCCTGCCCCACCCCACCCTGACCCTAGGCCTCTAGACCCACGACACGGAAAAGAACATCTGCAGGGTTTTTTTTTTTTCCTAATCAGCAGAGTGAAGGCATGCTATTTCACAAACTGGCTGCTTGAGTGTGTACCTAGTTACAGCTGACTGCCTCCGATGATTGGTTGAGGGGCAAGTTCCCATTTGTCCCCAATCCATCTGCAAGCTGAAAAGCATCTAGAATATTCATTTCCCAGTGCTAGACCCAAAGCCTGGAAGTGCTCCTGATGGAGGAGCTGCTGGGTCCTGGAAGGCCTCAGATAAGCTAGAGAGCACCAAGACAAAAGCTGTCCTTGAGTCCAGGAGGTTTATTTAATGCCATGTATATAGACAGAGAGACAACAGCGTGGCAGGGTCTCTGGGGAGAGAAATCACAGTCCATGTGACAGAGGTAAAGTTTCTTAGACTGGGGAGGTCTCACAGCACAAGCCTGAAGCTGGGTTCTCTGATTCCTAGGCAGAAAGCAGGTTCGACGTCAACACCCCCTCTGATATAAACCCACTTCCCCAGGTGAGGTCCTGGCCCTTGGGAGTACGTGAGCTGGAGCTTCACCAATGGTGTCTCATGGTGGGGTGTCTGTGCTGGGATTTTGTCTGGCATGAACTTAACACAGGTCTTCGGCATGCTGTCCACTCTCTGTGAGAGCATATGTGTATCAGTCCTGTAGTGTCTAGAAAGTCTCATTTCCCCAGAGCCATCCACCTCCGCCTCTCACAATCTTTGTGCCTCCTGGTCCACATGGACCCCTGAGCCACGGGGACAGGGGAGTATGATGAAGGCATCCATCCCATTTAGGACTGAGTGCTCCGAATTTTCTCACTCTCTGCACATTTTCCAGTTACAGGTCTCTGTGTTAATTATCATGTCCTCCAAGAAGTTTCTCTGATGAGGCTGAGCAAGGTGCTGATGTAGTATAGCAATATCACTGGAACTCCGCTAATCCTGTGTTCCTTCAGCAGAATCATAGCAGTAGAGTTCCCGTAGGCCCAGGACATATCTAGTCTCAGGTTTGATATTTGTTCATCCACGTTCATCACTGCTCTATTCGTAATTGCCAGAAATTGGAAAAGAACCCAGATGTCCATCAACTGATGAATGGATAATGAAAAAATGTGGTACACTTTCACAATAACATATAATTCAGCTGTTGAGAAGAAAATGAAATTATAAAATTCACAGGTAAATGGATGAAGCTAGGGGGAAAAAAATCATCCTGAGTGAGGTAACCTAGACCCAGAAAGACAGAGATTATATGTTTTCTCTTAGGTGCGGATGCTTTAGCTTTTAAGCTTTGGAAATGTGCGTTCCATTTCCACAGAGGTTGTAGGTCGCTAGTAATGGAACAGGGGAAGGAGAGGGTGTCCCAAGGAAGGGGAAATAGAACACAGTGTTATGGAGAGACAAGGGAAAACTAGAATATGGGGATTAAATCCAGAGAGAAGTGGGAGGAAAGGGTAAAAGGCAGACTGTGGGGAGGGACTACTGACACTAAAGGCCATTTGAGAACCTGCTACTGTAAAAACTCCTTAAAATGCATAGTGTGTGTGTGTGTGTGTGTGTGTGTGTGTGTGTGTGTGTAAGAAATTTAAATAGAGACACCATAGAATGGGAGAGGTTATCTCCCAATTAAACTTCTTATGCCACCAAATAAAACCTCCAGTGCCAGGAATGGGTCATGTCTTGTTGAGTCACTGACCAAAGAGGTCCATAGACCATCCCCCAGACATTTTGGGCTATGGCCAATGTTACCGGTTACCCTCCACAACCTGACATACCACATACTTATGTCATGGAGCGTAGAGAAACCAAGCAGGCACCCAGCTTCACCCCTACTGGCTGGTGTTCACAGTGCCAGAATGTACTACACACACTACTGAAGGTCAAAGGTAACCATTAATCTCACCCAGTGGCCAGCTCAATTGTCTCACTGGTGCAACAGTGTCACAAATGTTATAGGAGTGACCAGCCACTCTGCTTGCACTGAAGGCCTGCTGCATGGGGTGGAACCCACACTTGACACTGTTGACGAGGCCAAGAACCTCGTTAATACCACCCCTTCACCTGCAATTTACAGACCTTGAGATGCAGAGGCAGGAGCATCAGAGTCTGAGGCCAATCTGAGCTACACAGCAAGACTCTGTCTCAAAAAACTCTATGTCCCCTGCCCCCTGAAAAAAAAACCCACTATAAACCTCTGTAAACAGTGATGGAAACTGAACAATTCATGCCCAGAATTACATTAGATCTCAAAACTAAAAAAGGGGACCTCTTTGGACTAATGGCTAAGATTCATAAAATGATGAACTAGAAAATCATCCTTTGAAAGATATTTTTATGGTAGGGTTTTACTTTTGTATAGATTCCCAGATCTCCAGGGAGGAGGGAGAGCCTCACCCCTGCCTGACATCCAGGAAAGCAGGTCCCGGATGCAGGGGCTAGAACAGGAGCTGGCTGGAGGAGATAGAAGGTGATGGCCTGTACCTTGTGCTTGGGTGTGGAAGTCTTGCTTCTGAGGGGGCAAGGCATAGCTTCTGATGGTCCCAGCATGTGGTATGTGTGTGTGTGTGTGTGTGTGTGTGTGTGTGTGTGTGTGTGTGTGTGTGTGTTGAGTTCATGTATATGTGTGTGCCTGTGTGCCTGTGAATGCAGAGGCCAGAGATTGACATAGGATGTGTGCCACGGCGTGTGTGTGTGTATAGAGGCCAGAAGACAGCTTGTGGGAGTCAGTTCTCACCTTTCCCCTCCACCCTGCCAGTTCCGGTGATCAAACTCAGGCTTGGTGAGGCGCCCTTACCGGCTGAGCTGTCTCTACCTATTTGGACCTAAAGTTCATCAGATTACGCTAAGCTGGCTGACCAGTGAGCTCCGGGGACCTGACTAGCTCTTCCTCCCCAGCACAGACAAATGCTGCTGGGGTGGTGTTTATGTGGGGGCTGGGAACCCAGACTCAGTTATTTGTGCTTATGTGGCAGGTACCTTGCCAACACCTGTCTCTCAGCCCCAGGCTGATATTGCGGATGCTTCTACTGTGAGTACTGTGAGCACCACTGGGCAGAGAGCTCAGGAGGGGGAAACACACTGGGCCTTGTAAGAGCTAAAAATAAGCATTCCATCTGGAAGACACAGAGAGTTGGAGAGGCGTTTTATAAAGATGGCCGTGTGACAAGGCAGCATCCACTCAGCTTTTTTCCTTCAGTAGCTTCTAAACTGTTTGTTAGCATCAAGACGAGCAGGCATGGGGCCCGTCTTCCTAAGATGCCCACTTGGCACCAGGCTCAGCCCCGGCTTCCTAAGACACAGCAGTGTGTGGCGTTAGAAAAAGAGGTAAAGATTGCTCCAGCCACCACGGAGCTGCCATCAGTCAGAGTCCCGGCACAGGCATGCCCCCAGCGGCAGACACCATTGCCAGGCTGTGAACGTGAGCCCGGCTTCCTAAGACAGACTCCTCTGAGTTTTTATGGTAGCTTAATGAGACTGGCCCTACTTTTCCCTTCCATTGGCAGGTGGTCACAGGTGCAGGGAGGGGGCACTGCTTTGTGGAGGGTCACATCAAACCAGGTCCCTCTGACCAGAACCCCCATGAGTGACCACTGAGCTGTGCTTCCTCGCCAATGGACTGCAGTGGATTTTCCCGGGCAGGGAGTCTATAAAGAAGAGCATCCCCCCAGCTTGGGTGGGGTGAGCTCTCAGCCACCGTGACTTTAAATCCCCCACCCCCAGATCATGCCTCTGTGTTTACACTGTCAGTCAGGAAGCCCTGGCCCGTGGACCCCCAGGCTCTCTGGAAGCCTTCTCAGGCACCACCGGTCCAGCTCCTCCCCCTTTGGGTGATGTCTTCCATTAAATGCATGAAGAGGAATAAAAAATAATAGACAAATAAATAAATAAACATCTCTCATGGTGCAGGGAACAGAGTGGGGACTGAGGCTGGTAGGGAATGAGATTTAAATCCAATCCCAGTCCCCAAGACTCTGAAGTCAAGTTCTTTCCCCTGACATTGGAACCCCCTCAAGGACCAACTCAAGATAAGCAAGCAGCCTCACCCTGACCCTGACTCTTCCAACCCCTTGGCCATCTCCTCCTCTCATCCAAAGGGGCAACTGGTCCCTTAGAGGCCTGAGCAGCACACACCCGGTGGTGGGCTTCTGAGTTCCAGGGCATGGAGGAGGGGAGGACTGAGAAGTAAAACCTCCTCTCTACACCTTCCACACTGCCAGGGGCACCAGGCCTGCTCCCTATGTACAGATGTGGGTGTGGCACTTGGCAACCCTAAGCCTCTCCAAATGGACAACAGCATCCGCCTGACTGTGACGTTTCAGGGACCCGGACGGTGGCGACTCTCCTGTTCATGCCTAGCAGACAGCAGATGTTTAATCCAAGGAGAAGATGTACTGACGGGGGTGTTGGAATGACAGCCAACAAGCTGCATTCGTGGAGCTGCTGCTGTGTGTGCTGCAGGCCTCGGGTGATCGCTCAGCATTAATCAGGCCCTTACTGTATACCAGACACCATGTTAGGCACTGGGAGTTCGCTGAAAGAAAGCACAGGTCTGTGTCCTCCTGTGGCTGGCATTCCAATGAGGACGGGCAACCGGGGCAGCTGATCATCAAGAATGACAGGCAGGGGCTGGGGGGTGCTGAGGAGATGGGCAAAAGGCAAAGCGCTTGCTCTGCAAGCTTGAGGATCTGAGTTCAGATCCCAGCCCCCACACAGAAGCCAAGCACGTAGCATGTGTCTATCAGGCCAGCACCCAGGAGCCAGCACAGAGACACGAGGATCCAGGTACACAATGGCAGTCCGTCTGACCAAAATTGAGAGTCCCAGGTTCAGTGATAAACTGTCTCAAAAAACAAGGTGAGAGGCCGGGCGGCGGTGGCACACGCCTTTAATCCCAGCACTCGTGAGGCAGAGTCAGGCGGATCTCTGTGAGTTCGAGGCCAGCCTGGGCTACAGAGTGAGTTCCAGGAAAGGTGCAAAGCTACAGAGAAACCCTGTCTCGAGAAACCAAAACAAACAAACAAGGTGAGGGATGATAAAGATACCGGGAGTTGACCTCTGGCTTCTGTGCACGCGCGTGCATGCACACACACACACACACGCACACACCATGGAGCATGCACACAAGCACACACCTATGTGAACATACACACACACCACAAGCACACAAGCACGAACATATACAAACACACACCTGCTCACACACACACACATGTACAACAGTTGGCAGGGGCTGTGGGAAAGGGTGACACTTGTTAAGTGAGGGGACACACACACACACACACACACACACACACACGAGTGTCTTCCAAGGCCCCTGAAGGAGGCGTTTGACCTCCAGACCTGCAGCATGAAGGTCTTTTCCAGAAGCAGAGAAAAGAGAACCACCTGTGACAACAGTCCACACACCCCCGTGATGGAGTACGCTCCGTGGATGTGTCACACACAGCATCCAGGCCAGGAAGGTCTGTGATGTGCCCTGGGTAATGTCTCACTCAGTAGATGGTGCTTGAGGCGTTCGGGCCATCAGGATCCCAGGCGCAATGTAAGACCCTGTGATAGGCGTGTGGGGTTGGGGGTGCTGCCCAAACGAGGTCCAGGTCCCTCCAGGAACCCCAAGTACCTTGCCTTTTGTCCTCTGGGGGACACGGCCCTGAACAGACACTGAAGAGAGAGTGTCAGTTTCGGCTCAGAGCCCCTCTGTGAGCACACCGGCGGAACCGAGCCCCGACATTAAAACGCCCAGCGCAGCTCATTGTTGCCGCCTTCGATACGCGGCAATTACACGGTGTGTTTTGCTCATTAGCAGCAAATTGACATGGACGCCATCCTGCTTTGTAAATTACCACTGCGCTCACTGCACCTGATTGGAAAGGAGGCAGGGGGAGAAATAAAATCCCGCAATCACCATTTCAAGATATTTTAAAGACAAACAAACGCTTCTAGTATCCCCTTAAGGAACGTCCTCCGGCTCCTGGGCCTCTGCCTCATGCTGCAGGTTGCTGGAGACACCACTCCCTGTGGTGACATGGGGAGCTAGGGAGTCACAGAAAGTGACCTGATGTTCCTGGACAGTTAGAGGGGAGATGTCACAGCTGCCTGTGGGGTGAGGAGTGTGGTGGTGTTGATGGAGACCACAGTCCTCAAGAGGCTCATGGAAAACTGACTTCTTAAGTGGGGTACAGATGTTCAGTGGGGTATAGACAGATGACCCATGGGGTACAGATGTTCCGTGGGGTACAGACATCCTGTGGGGAGCCCCAAAGCTTGGAGACAGAAAGTCATATGGCCAAATCACACAGCTCAATCTCTCAAGCTCATGTCAGACTGGATGCTAGGACCGTGGTGCCCGATCCCCCAACTTCTGTCTCAGTCCAGCTGTGCCCTGAACACTGAATACTGCTCACTGCTGAGAGTTAGAGTCCATCTGCCATCTAGTCTTCTGAGTTTCTAGTTGTAGATTCTAGATTCTAAAACAGTCACGTGCACAGGAGTGGGGATGGAATTTGAACATATCACTTTAGGGGCAACAATTTGAGCTGCTATGAAGAGAGAGGCGTAAAGGAAGTATATGTGTGTGAAATATATATATATATATATGAAATATAATATATATATATTACTATGTCAGAGGGTCAAGTGGGGTTAAGGAGGATTTCAAATGACGAACAGGTAGACGAGTCTTCTCTGAGGAAGTGACATTGAGAAGCAGCTGGATGAATGGAGACAAGGCCCATCCAGGCGGCTGGGGAAAGAGCATTTACTTTACAAGGAGAGCAGACTCGAAGGTCCCGTGGCACAGCCACACTTGGGTTTTGATCTCAGGACCGCCCTTGCTGCACTCGGTACTTTGTGAGGGTCTTTCTGGTTCATGCATGGAGAGTGTGCTGTGAGCAACTGAAAAGAAGAGAGTGTTGACCGGGGACACACACACACACACACACACACACACACACACACACACACGACACGACAGCTCTTGGTCTGGTGATGTGTTTCGGGAAGGAGACTCCCAGGGAAGAAAATCCAGCATGTGACAGGTGTGTGTGTGCGTGTGTGTGTGTGTGTGTGTGTGTGTGTGTGTGTGTGCATGTGTTGATGCTGTGAACTTTGCTATGTGTTGAGCCAGGTGGAAAGGTCTTAGAAATTCTGATAGGAAATCCCAGCAACGCTGGATGAGCAAGAATTCAAGCCTTAGTCATCTTCTGAGTTCCTGTGGTGGGAAGCAAGGACCAAGAGTTCTACTCGGCAAGGTCCCGCCGCAGTGAGGAGGGGTGTTCTATGCAGGGAGAGCCCTGTGAGTTCTAAAAGACAGGGGCATCATTGGTTTATTTTTATTTTGTGTATATGAGCTTGCCCGTGTGTTGTCTGTGCACCGTGTGCATAAAAACCTGCAGAGGCCAGCAGAGGGCACCAGAGCTCCTGGAAATGGAGTTACAGGCGCTTTTGAGTCACATACATGAGTGCTGGGAACTGAACCCAGGTCCTCTGCCACAGTAGGAAATGCTCTTCACGACTGAGCCCTCTCTCCAGCCCCTGGGGGCATCATTTCCAGGAAGCCTTCTAGAAGGACATGGGATCAAAGCTAAGACTGGGTGGTCTGGCAGGGGTGGAGTGATGCTCTCAGCTGTCTCTGGAGGCAGTTGCTGGCTCCAGTGGGTCTCTAGGCAGCCAGAACTGGAGCTCTGTTGCTAATAGACTTGGCAGGGATTCTGTCTCCCCTACCTTTCTTATTTTTCTTCCATGTGCCAGCTCTGGGCTCAGGATTGTGGACAGCACTGAGCGAGCAGCCTTGAACACAGACTTGGCTACCCCATGGGCAGCTGTGTTAGGGAGAGCAGGGGAAGCAAAATACCAAGACAACGAGTGTGTGCAGAGCCAGAGGGTCCTAAGCGGGGACTTGACCTTGAGAGGAGATCATCTTCGGGCACCCTGTCCAGGATGGATTTGAGGGCAGCCAGAGGCACCAAGAGGAAAGAGATGTCGCATCTCTGCCTTCATCAGGCTCTGTGTGGTCCCCCTGCCCCTGTGTGGTGGGGAGGCTGGGAATGGAGCATCCGGGGAGGGAGAAGAGGCTGCAGGTCTAGGAAGGGATGAAGGGTTTCCATGGCAACCTTTGCTTGCCTGTAGCCAATGTAGCTATTCAAATTCCCCAGGCACTGTTCCAGTAGACCCTGAAGCCTACATCCCAGGAAGCCAAGCCAAGAACCTGATTTTAGAGACTTGGTGCTGCAGAATTGAAGGAGAGAGGGAGAGAGAGGCCAGACAACGTTGGTTTCTCTCCGCCACTGGGATGTGGGCACCCAGGCAACATTCGGGATTTTCCTGGCCCTGCTCCCCACGTGACCCCCTCTCCTCCAAGTAAGAAGGCTTCCAGGCCTGCCCTTCCCCCACTGGCAGATGTCCACACCATCTGGGCTGGGCATCTGGAAAATGGGCTACTTTTAAGGCTACTAAGGTGACTTTTAAGGCTACTAAGGTGAGTTGTGCCCATTTTCCAGGTTCCTTTATAACTCTAGGCCCAGGTAGGTGAGGAAAGAAACCAGGGTCTATTTTCTCTCTGCCATCACCATAAACAAATGCCAGCCTCATTATCGGGACACTATGTTCTCCTTCTGACTGATGACACACTGGCAGGTGACCTTCACAGGGTCCATTAGCTTCTGTTCCATATTCTGTCCCCATGCATCCTATGAGACGGCGGCTGCTTTCCTGAGCCTTTGTTCCTGGCCTTGACCACTGATCCCCCCTCCAAGGATCAAAGAGAGCGAGCCATGGAAAGAGCCCATTTTAATTTCTTTTTGAGACCAAGTCTTACTATGTGGCCCAGGCTGACCAAGAACTCATAGTCCAGGAGCTGATATTCCTGCCCGAACTTCCTGAGGACTGTAACTACAGGCATCCACAGCCACACAATTGAGAAATGACTGTATACCAAAGAGGAAGGCTTCTTTTGATGACTTCCCTGTGTGAGACTCAGTGGCAAGAGCAGGTCAGCTGGAGTGAAATCTGTATTATACACTGAGGAGGACAGGGTTGAGTCTGCCGGAGAGCCAGGTGGGGCAGGTTGACACCGAGTGCTCTCTGACTTACTCTGATGTTCTGACCTCCTCTCTCTGAGCGTTTCCACCGTGTGTGGACAGTAAGCCTCAGTTCTGAACCACAAACCCTAAATTAGACGGTGATGACCCAGTTTAGACCATTACACAATTGCAGTCCCAGTTACAGAGAATTGCCTGCACCTCTGAAGGAGGTTTGGTAGGCTCTGAACCTCTCATCTAAAATTACAACTTTAACCCTAACTCTAACCCTAATCGTAAACTTAACTGCTAAACCCTAAATTCTAACCCCTAAACCCTAACCATAACCATAATCTTAACCTAACCTTAAAACCTAACCCCCAATCCTAACTCTACTCCCTAAACCTAACCTTAAACCCTAACCCTTAACCTTAAACCCTACATCCTAACCCTTGACCCTAAACCCTGACTCTAATCCTAATCTTAACCTTGACTTTACCCCAACCTGACCCCAATTTGTTGGAAGGAAAGAAGGGGAGGGGAAGGAAGGTGTGGAGACCCACAGAGGTTTCCTAGTGAGATCTGAGCTTGCTTTACCCAGTAGAGCTGCACAGGGGAATGATTGGACCACAGGCATGGTTACCAGGTGTTTGGAAGGATCTACACTTGGCTGTGTGGTGTGCTTTGATTTAGCAAGGGGGAGGTCTTTTGCCCAGCCCCTTGGCATTGTTATAGAAAGTCCTTTTGAAGAGACAGAAGGGGCTGTTGGGTATTGACCCAGCCCTCCCGAAGCTGTCCTGTTTCCGTCTTTCTTCTCGTTGTCTAGGTCTCTCTTTCTACCTAATATTTCTTAATCCTCTCTCCTCCCATGAACCCTAGAAAAGCTGGGAAAGGCAGGAGCTGGACTCCCCACAGTCCCCCACAGGAAGGGAAGCAGAGAGGCCAGCCCGACCCCTGCCTTCCTGACATCCACATCTCTTGTCCATTCCCCACCCCAGCCGTGATCACTGCCATTCTGTTAGCAGAGTGGATATAAACTGCATTTTCTGTTGATGGACATCTGGGCTGATTCTGATTCTCGGTTCTTGTGAATAAAGCTGGATGCAGCCGACGTGCAGGTGTCTGTGGCGGGGCTGGAGTCCTCCAAGCATGTGATGCACGGAGGCAACAGGCTTTTAAGGACCTTACTTTGGTTCAACGTTTGAAAGGTCCAGCCCCAACTCAAACCGTGGGTGTCTGGGCTGGAAATAAAAATAAAATACCCCACCTCTTAAAGGCACTTTCTCCTCTCAACAGCGCCACCTCGGGGCCAGGCCTTTAACAGGAGACCTTGGGGGACAGCAGCACTCAGTGGCAGCAGCATCCTGGTGAGGGATTACAAAGAATCAGGAGGAGTGAAAGGAAAGAGTCACAGATCGTAGAGAATGGCAGAGACCCCCTTCCCAGGATTTCCTCTCTTCCAGCCTAGGGCTTCTGGGAACACCAGTCACCCTGGGAACTGGCTGCAACGTGGGCTTTGGTTCAGTGGGGTCTGGGACGGGCTCCAAGACACTCAGTGTCTAAGGAGCAACCTGGAAATGCTGTCCTACAATTGGTCGGTGGCCTTGGAGTTGAGCTCCCTTGGTGCGCCAAAGTGTAGGAGGGATGGGGATACAGGCTGCCAGGGAGGGGTGGAGAGAGCAGAGAGCAGTTCCTTCTCACTCTGTGGGATGCTTGGCTGCACACAGGCCTGGCCCTGGCTCAGAGGCGAGACTGGATGTATAATTGCATACAGATGCAACACAGCCCTGCCTGGATCTGAACTTTCTGCTTGCACACTGAACTGTCCCTGAACCAAAAATCCCTCTTCAGAAGGCTTTCTCTAGAGAGGTGCCTCCCTGCAGGGACTAACTGAAGTGGGATTTGAACTCAGAGCTGACTGCAAGTCTGTCCCTCCCACTTGAAATGCACTTTTTTTTTTTTTTTTTTTTGGTTTTGGTTTTTTGGTTTTTCAAGACAGGGTTTCTCGGTGTAACAGCCCTGGCTGTCCTGAAACTCACTCTGTGACCAGGCTGACCTCAAACTCACAGAGATCCGCCTGCCTCTGCTTCCTGAGTGCTGGGATTAAAGGTGTGCACCACTACACCTGGCTCACATAGTAACTCTTAGAGCTCACATCCACTGTCCAAATGGAGGGTCCTCTGGGAGTGCAATACTGCATAAGAAAACAGACAACCCAGTAAGATGCCTAGCACGCACACAAGAACCTGAGCTCAGTTCCCGGCACCTGGGGGAAAGCCTGGCATGGTGGAGTGTGTTTGCAGCCCCAGGACCGGGGAGATAAGACAGGAGGATTGCTGGCCTCAGCCATTTAAAGAAACATGAAAGCATCACATTTGCAGAAATATGGATGAATTGGACATTATTATGTTCAGTGATATAGTGTGTGTGTTCCTGTGTGCCTCTGTGTGTGTGATTGTGTGTTTCTGTGTGCCTGTGTGTGCCAGTGTGCATATGTGTGCCTATGTAACTGTGTGACTCTGTGACTCCCGTGTGTCTGTGTGTCTGTGTGTCTGTGTGTCTATGTATATGTGTGTCTGTATGTGTTTTTGTGCCGGTGTGCCTGTATGTCTCTGTGTGTGTGTGTGTGTGTGTGTGTGTGTGTGTGTGTGTGTGTGATAGCAGATTGTGAAGGGGAATAAGAGGTCCAGAGGAGGGGGGAAGACGGGATGGTGTACGCCTGTGGCAGGAAAGCAGATCTGCAAAGGGTGGTGGGGGAACAGGGCAGGTCACGGGGAGAGGGACAGATAAGAACACGCCATAACGCAGCCCATTACTTTGAATACCAACATAAACAATTAAAACCAAGTGGATAAATTACCCAAGTCAGCTCATTATAGGATGGTGAGCCAGCATGGTCCCACTCCCCCAGACACATAAGCCACACACGGGCTGCTGTCTCCAAATCAACAAGCCCTCCTGATCCTGACAGGCAGCAGACTGGACCCAACATCTGAGCCTGACCTCAAGCTGGCTGCCTCAGGGCTTCAGCTGGCCCCATCCTCACTCCTGCCTGAAGCACAGGAAGTGTGCACCTTCTCCCCTCCCTGTCATAGAATCCAGGATCTGTGATGATGAGGTCAGGCTCGGAACCCACCAGGTCTCTGCTAATGGGCCCCTTTGCGGCCACCGGGCTTTATCTTCCAGGCTCTGCCTCCAGCTGCTCTTACTTGAGAAACCCATCCACCCACCCTGTCTTCAGCCTGCCCTTTGTTGTTCTGAGTCTGCTTATTATTCTCCTGTCCACACCTCCCTTTAGCCCGGTCCTCCTACCTGCTCCTTTATTTGCATTTAAAATGCCAGAAGAAAAGGGATCAGGACCTTGGATTCCTCGTTTCTGAAGCCAACACACACTCGGAGATAAACAGAATTCGTCGAGTATTTCCTGGTCACCATTTACACGTAATTAATAAACTCGCCCCTTCACCACACACACTCTCCAAGTGACAGCACCGTCCCTCAGCAAACTCAGCCCCTGCGTTCCCGTGTGCACAGAGCACAGCCGCTGTAACTCCGCGTGGAGACAGACGTGGAATGTACCAGCTGTGTTATATTTTCATGGAAATTTATGTTTAAAAAGGGACTGTGGGATGAGTGATAAGGAAAAAAAAATAGATAACAGTCTGATGATGTAATTCAGAGTTATAATGTTTTAAATACAGATGATATCCACACCAGAGACGATATTAGATAATTTTTCAAGGATGCAATACAAGTGAGAACTTGTGGGGAATGTCCTTCGTAGAGGGCACCCAAAAATGCCCTGGCAAGGCCACAATTTTGTGACTAAATTAGCTTAGGACGTTTACATCAATAGCAAGAGGAGCTGGTCCAGGTGACATGAGTGGGCGGGGTTGTTTTGAATCTGAAAGGTCCCTTGGAGATCGATGGGCACATCCTGTCAGGAGGAGCTGTAAGAGCTTCCTGCCCTCGCCCAAGGGCTTCTATTCCTCCAGGAGTCCGCGCTTGGTAAAGGATGGACAGGAGCAACAGCTGTGGATGAAGATGCTCCTCAGCCATGTGGCGGCACTGGGGACAGGGTCGAAAGAAGCAGACGTGAGGATAGAAAAAGTCGACGGGACAGAGAGGAGCCCAGGGAAACATTGGCATTGGTGAGGGCCCCTATTAGTGCCCCTTCTGACCAGCAGCGAGGTCAGAGACCTGAGCATCTGTCCCATGGGGGGTGTCTGGAGTTATTATAATAAAACACCCTGGCCAAAAGCAGCTGAGGGGTGGAAAGGGCTCTTGGTCTTATACTTCCAGGTCACAGCGCATCATTGAGGGAAGTCAGGACAGGAACTCAAGCAGGTGCTTGAAGCAGAAACCATGGAGGATCCTGCTTGCTGGCTTTCTCGGGCTTATGGCTAGCTGGCTTTCTTATACAGCCCAAGCCCACCTGCCTAGAGAAGGGTGCCACCCACAGTGGACTTGAGCCACCTACATCAGGAAAATCCCTCACTGACACACGCGCAGGCCAACCTGATGAAGGCTAGACTCATTTGAAACATCCGGTGATTTTAGGCTGTGTCAAGTTGATAATTAGTGCTAACTAGGACAAGAGATCTGATGAGAAGAGCCTAGAACACAGTCCCAGGAAGCAACAAGCTAAGAGAGTAGCTAGCTATCAACACAAGAGGGCATCTTTGAAGCTCTGCAGGCTGCCGGGGCACGCCTTTGGCCCTAGCTCCTTGCTGGGATGCTAGAGAGGTGCATGCCTACCGTCTGCAGCACCTGGGACCTTGCCAGGGGCAGACAGGCTAGAGCAGGCTGCAGCAGATGCCAGCATCCTCAAAGGATGTTTTAGAGCAGGCTTGGGAAGCACTTGACCAGAACAAACACTAACCAGGCCTTGGGAAATAAGAGTATGTGAGATAGACGGAGTCTCACCTTTACCCAGCCCATGGCCCTGCTGGACAGACCAAGGGCAGTCTGTTTTAAAATTCTAGGTTTTACAGTGTTGCACGGCAGTGGAGTAGCTGGTCCCTGTGGAGTAGCTGGTTCCTGTGGAGTAGCTGGTTCCTGTGGAGTAGCTGGTCCCCGGGAATCCTGGGAGAGATGATTAAGCTGAAGTCCTCAGGAAGATCAGGTGGGGAGGGAGGGGCTGGAAGAGGGGAGCTTCTATTGTAGAGAACAACCTGTTGTCTTAGTCACCCTGGCCCCTGCACTCTGCTCACAAAAAGAGCCGTGGAAGGGAATGGGCAAAGATAAAACTGGGGAGCAGAGAAGTGAGAACCAAATCAGAGTCTGAGGCTTTAAGAGCGGAAACAGATAAGAGGGTGCTGCCTATGCAAGGGGAGGGAGTGTTGTGCTAGGAGAAGGCACCAGAGGGACTGGACCAGGAGATAAGCTGACAAGTGGGCAAAGCTGCCCTGCGGAGATGCTAGAGAGGAAGAGCCAGCCCTGAATGCAAAGCAGCCTTCTGTTCCCAGAGTCCTAAATCTAAACAGCCCCGAGGGTGTCACAGCAACAGAATGCGAAAGAGTGAGGCTGTTCAGATCTCTGGCCACCATGCCCTCGTCTGCAAGGTGGAGCCACCTGGAGGTCATCACCTTGAAGATCCCTCCTTGCTTCCATGCCCCCCTCCAGAGGCTGCCTGGGGGGGGGGGGCGACCCAGGCCTCAGGGCTTTGTTCTGGTCTCTTTTGCAGACTGTGACCAAACACACAAGAAACAAGAGATGAGCTGACCCTGGCTTTAGAGGAAGGCAGGGCACCCAGAGGGCGAGGAAGGGCCATACCATGTCCCCAACAGGGGAATTAGAAAACAGACAAGCAAGTTGACCTTAGCTATAAAACCTCAAATCCCACCCCTCAATGACCTGCTTCCTCTATTGAGATTCCTCCCCCACGGGCTTCACAAATTTTCCAAACACCCCTGCTGCCTCAGTTGGGGCTTCTATTGCTATGAAGAGATACCACAACCACGACAACTCTTAAAAAGGAAAACATTTAATTGGGTGACTTACAGCTTCAGAGGTTTGGTCCATTATGATGATGGCAGGTCATGGCAGCATGCAGGCAGACATAGTGCTGGAGAAGGAGCTACATCTGGATCCCCACAGGCGACAGGAAGTGGCCTGAGACGCTGGGCATGGCTTGAGTATATATGAGACCTCAAAGCCCACCTCCACAGTGACATGCTTCCTCCAAAAAAGCCACACCTCCTACTAGTGCCATATGCGCTTATGGGAGCCAATTACATTCGAACTACCACACCTACTACCTGGGACCAATGCTCAAACACGTGAGCCTGTGAAGACATCCAAACAACTGAGTTGTTGAAGGCCTCCAGCTTGCTCTCACATACTTATAAGGCTAGTAACTGCTTCCATGAGGTACTCACTCCATAATGGGACCCCTCACCCCACAGCAGCAGTACCTTGGCCCCAACAGATTGGAAATGCAAAGTGTACGACCTGACCCAGACCTGGTACTCCATTCATTGTGTGATACTATAACAGAAAACCGGGAGTGGTTGGTTTATAAGGAGCAGGAGTTCACTTGGCTCTTGATCCCGGAGGGTGATAAATCCAAGGTTGAAGGGGCCACACCAGGGGGAGCCTGTTTGCTGCATCATCCCGTAATAGAAGGCACATTCAAGCAAGCAAGTGATTTATGCCAACTGTGATGAAAGATCTGCCTTAGAAAGGTGAGCATGGCTATTAAAAAAAAGAAAAGAAAAGAAAAGAAAAGAAAGAAAGGTGAGCATGGATCCGTTCCCTAGGCACATGCTCAGGACTGCTCACCCACCTCCCACAGCTAGCTAGCTGGATAGATGGACAGGCAGATAGACAGACAGATAGATAGATAGATAGATGGATGGATGGATGGATGGATGGATGGATGGGTGGGTGGATGGACAGATAGGTAGATGATAGATAGATAGGTAGGTAGGTAGGAAGGTAGATGGATGATAGGTAGGTAGGCAGGCAAGTAGGAAGACAGACAGACAGACAGATTCTTTAACTTAAGATGGCTGAGAGGATGTTTATGCTGAGGCTTTAACCCGAAGCAGGAAGCCCTGGGAAAGGATGCAGGTGTTGACCTCCAGCCTGTGTGGAAACCCTGTTTGGTCCCTGCAGTCCAGTGTCTGACACTGTGATGTGACAGGGAGTTGCAGATCCAGAAGGAAGGCAAGTGTTTAGCTCCAGCCAGCATCCAGTGTCTTACGGAAACCTCGGGAGGTTATCACGTCTGACCCTGATACCATCTGTATTAGGAACAAGAAGCCACCCAGACTGCTCACTCGAGATTAGCCTTAGCTCTTTCGGAAGGATAAATGGTTCTGCCAACTCCACACCGCTTTATCTATGTGCTCTGCCAGCCAGCCACTCTCTCCTCTCACTGAGACGGCCATGGGAGGACTCCTGGAATGAACCTGTCATTTCCCATTGGTTCAAACTAAAATGTCTATTGTGAGTATCTACCCAGTTCTGCGTAGTAGAGAGCGGCAGGGAGCAGGGCCGGGAGAAGGCACAACCCCTACCTTTGAAGCCTGTCCAGGCTCTGCAGAGGAGGATGTGCAGCTCCCCATCCATCACACAGATGTGACCTGAAAGCACCACATGTACCAGGCACAGAGGAAGCAACACAACAGCACTCAGCCTCCTGATGGGTGGCGTGTGCCGAGCACCTTGAAAAGCAAACAGGCAGCCATGAGCCCCACGATTAAAAACTCCAGATCTGGGTCTGGGAAGATGGCTCAGTCAGCAAAATGCCTATCGGGTGATCATGAGGACCTGCATTCCATCCCCAACACCCACGATAAAGTCAGGAGCAGCAGTTCCTGCCTGTCATCCCAGCACCAGGAGGGCAGAGATGAGCAGTGCCTGGAGCCTCACTGACCACCCAATCTGGCCAGTGAGACTAGTCAGGGAGAGACCCTGCCTCAAACACCTAATGTCAAGTGATTGAGGATGACACCCAAGGTTGACCTCTGGGCTCCACATGGATGCACACATACACACACACACACACACACACACACACACACACACACACACACTCACCCACCTTTAAAGAAAAACAGCACTTAGGTGTGGTGATACCCATCTTTAATCTCAGCACTCAGGAGGCACAGGCAGGCAGATCTCTGAGGCTTTGGGGCCAGCCTGGTCTACATGGTGAGTTCCAGACTAGCCGGACTACACAGTGAGACCTTGTCACAAAACATAAAAAGAGCCCCAGATCTAGATAAAGAATCCCAAGGGCCAAAGGAAGAGTCAAGAAGAGGCATTAGAAAGGCCGGTGCAGCAGAAGACAAAGGCCTGGCATGCTCCGGACAAGGATAACACCGTGTGCTGGCATTGGAATAGGCACAGGCAGTGTGCAAGTCCAAGGGGATTCACTCACTGGCGCCACAGTGGCCTTCTGATGGAGAAGTGTGTTTTCACCCCGTGTCTAAGGGAGAAAACATACGTGTAAGGGGTTTCGGACAGAGCTTACAGGAAGTGGAGCTAAACCCAGATTCCTGATCGCTGGGCTTTTTTTTTTTTTTTCAATCGTTGTTGGTTTTTTGTTTTAGTTTTGATTTCTGTTTTTCAGTTTCAAAAAGCATCAAACAGTGGGTTCAACGGACTAATAACGGAGACAGGTGACCAAAGGCAGGCAGACTAATTTTGTCAGCTAAGACTCAGAACTGATGGTTACGTCAACACCTGGCACCCACATGATGTGTCTGTGTCTGGAGAAGTATGTGACAGGAGCTCCAGGGACTTTCTGGTCTCTCCCTTTAAGATCAGCTGTGGCCACAGCAAGACACTGTGCTGAGTTACCCTCTGTGCCAAGCAGTCAGCTGCAGGGGTCCCTCTATAGGTGCATGGCAACCGGTCAAACCCTGACCCTTGGTGGCCTTGGCACCAGAGATGATTCGGCTGCCATTTCTCAGTTTCAGCCGTTGCAAGGTCAGTTATGCTGGGCTGCACTCAGTGTCGGCTGCACTCAGTGTGGACGGCTGCACTCAGTGTGGACAGCCCAGCACTCAGTGTGGACAGCCCAGCATTCAGTGTGGACAGCCCAGCACTCAGAGTGGACGGCAGCACTCAGGGTGGACGGCAGCACTCAGGGTCGATGGTCCAGCAGCAGCAGCAGCACTGAGTGCAGATTGACCTCAATGGAAGTGGTCAGAGGACCCAGTTGTGTGTCACGCTGAAAGAGTGAGCAGGGAGGCTCCTGGGGGACTTTCCCCTGCAGCACACCAGAACCTCAGTTCCTTCCCTCTCTGGCTTTGATCTATCCTGCACTCTCTCGATAAGCATCCACGACACAGTAACATACGTCCTTGCATTCTTTTGCCTCTCTGTGTTCATGCTGCACTGCGGTTCTGTCTGGAATCCTGGACTTTTGTTTCCAACCACCATACTGTAGAATCCACTGGTCTAGAATGTCTAACTCTGCCAATGGGTGAAGGGTCTGGGCTAGGGAGGAAAGCTGAGGCTACAATGGCTGACATGGAAGCCCTGTGCACATGGTTTGAAAGAGTCAAATCTCATTCTGAAGGGAAAGTCTAGAGAATTTCATTTTATTTTTACTAATGTGTATGTGTGAGTTGTATGAGTATGTATGTGAGAGTGTGTGTGTATGTGTGAAAGACTGTGTGTGTAAGTATGTATATGCCACATATGTTTGTGCCCAAGGAGGTCAGAAGAGGGCATCAGACCCACTAGAGCTGGACTTACAGGCAATTATGAACTACCCAACATAGGAGCTGGGAACTGAACTCAGGTCCTCTGCAAGATTATCAAATGCTCTTAACCACTGAGCCATCTCTCCAGCCCCAAATCTAAAGGGTTTTGAACAGACCATAGAAATAGAGTCTTTCGAGAGAGAGGTTGAGTCCAGGAGGACCGTGGGAGGCTGCTGTGAACATCTAGGCAAGAGATGGTGGTCAATTAAGGGCAGGGAGGAGGTGCCTGTCTGCAATCTCAGCTACTAGAGAAACTGAGGCAGGAGGATCAGAAGTTGAAATTGGCCTGGGCTACATCTAGGTGGTGAGGCAAATGTTAACATTACAAGAATGAGAAAAGCAAGTGTTGTGATTGGCCATGAGAATGGAAATAGGCGGGTCTGAGGTTTCTGGCTTCTGATAGGTTGTCTAACACAATAGCTGGAATGAATAGAGAAATAATCTTTCACCAAAAATGGGAGAAAGAAGAGATCTCTGGGGTAACTTCGGGGCACCACGTGAAGACAAAAGGGGGTGACACCACTTGAGTGGGGGACACTGAGTGCCCCTGCTCTCAGAACTTGACAAACTTGGGGACGGAGACCAATGTCCCATGCCTGGGGAAATTATTTCAAAGTATTTTTGCCTTGAAGGGCCATCTGAGAGGCTGGTGAGAGCACAGCAGGGAAAGTCCTTGCTCTGATTAGCTTTCATTCTGAACATATTCCAGAAAAAAAAAAAAAAAAAGAGCAAAGGTGGAGATCCAAAGGAGAAAGAGGAGTCAAGACTGAGTTGAAATCATGAAAAATCAGGTTTGAAAACGGAAAAGTAAGGAGTCATAAGGGCAAAGAGGATACTGGTCTGTCAGGTGTCTTAACAGAGATGTAGGAGCTTTTAAGGTCACCATATCTTTGAGTCCCTGTCCTTCACACAGGGCTGCCTTGTCTGAAATATCCTGTTCCAGGGCTGCCTCTTCTGCCCCTGGAATGCTGACTCTCCCCTCATTAGTTTCCTGGGCCTCATAGCTTATTTTGTTTGTTTGTTTTTTGTTTTTGTTTTTAGAAGACAGGATTTCTCTGTGTAGCTCTGGCTGTCCTAGAACTTGCTCTGTAGACCAAGCTGGCCTCAAATTTAGAGATCTGCCTGATTATGCCTCTCAAGTGCTGGGGTTAAAGGCAGGTAACACCACCACCTAGCAATAGTTTTTTTTTTTTTTAACTGAAAAAACATTGTGAGAATTTGTGATTTGTGTGCTATTGAAGAAAAATACTGTGCTGTGACTTGGGTGTGACTAGGCAAACACTTACTTTCCTGGTTCTGTTTCCAGCAAGTACAAAATTATTTTCCCAAGGGTACTGGAGTGAGAAAAATCATTCCCTGTTACCTGATGTGACATGTTCAGGGTTGTCACACACCTGATGAAGGAATCAATCACGTGACCCCAAAAGTGAGCACCCACTGCAGGCACATACCTAGTGAGTGACTCACAAGCATTTCCTAAGCATTTTTTGTTCTGTGAGGAACCACAATTCAGCTCACAGCCCCTTGTTCTCACAAATCTAAGAATTGAATGAGGAAGACAGCGTTGACCACGTAGCTATGGGAGAAATGATTGCTGTCCACAGAAGACACAGAGTGTGTAGGGATTAAGCGTGGGTGCAGGTGCATGAGCATGCCATATTGAGATGAGGTGTCCACGGTGACTAAGTGAGTGGCAAATCTGCAGATTGTCACTGTGACTGCGGTGCCAGCATTGTCTCCACCCCGCCTTGATGCTTTTGCTGGTATCCTTCTTAACCCTGCTCTGGAGCCACACGGGCTGTGTTCAGCACTGTGCATGCCTCCGCTCGACCTTCCCGGAAACTGTTTGAAACAGTCTCCACTTTCCGTAGCGACCCAAGGGGCGTGCTCAACCATCCCCCAGCTGTGCCTTGCTCAGTGAGTGCTGTCTCAGGAAAGTGTCCACCCCACCAGGGAAGTCTGAGTGTCCTACTGTCTGTCCCCTTCTGAGACTCACCCCCACACCTCATCCAGCTGAACCCTAAGACCCTTGGTTCCAAACCAACCTGTTCAGACTTTCACGGCCCTTTGAGTCTCGTGGCTTCAGCATCTCCCGTCTGGACCAGGCTTTTGCTGCACCTCTTACCCTCTTACGTTGTAGCCAGAAAGCAGAGGGTGGAGGGACCCTGGCTGGTCTGATCATGCTTTCCTCTGTCCCGTGCTCCAGTCACAGCACTGAGTCAGAGCAAAGAGTCAGCCAGGGTCCTTCCCATTCTGCAGTCCCAGCATGCTGGGGGGGGGGGGGGGGGCGGGGCGGGGTGTTCCAGGGCGGGCAATGTAGGACTTCAGGGACCAGTCAGTATCTGGCAGTTGCAGGGGCCAGTCACATGACCACAGAGCTCAGACTGGAGACGCGGAAAGCCAGCAGGGCCCTTACGTTGGCTTCAGCGAAGTCTCTATGCTGGTGTCCTCATCCTTCTGTTCTCCAGCTGTACAGCCCTGGGCCCATCATTTGATCTCTCTGAGAAGTGGGATCTTAGGTCCAGTCACGTGAAATTGGTGATATTTTCCCTTTTAAAATTTTTAACTAAATAAAATAAAACAGCCATTTTCATATGTTTACACTTCAAACAGAGGTTGGCAAGATGTTCCTTTAAATGGTCAAGAAGTAAAAAGTTTAGGCTGCCTGATACTGCTGAGGAAACAGGAAGGTAGCCATAGACAGCATCTAAAAGGAAAAGTACACAATGTCCCAATAAAGTTTTATTTATACAGTCAGAGGGCCAGATTCGGTCCATGAGCTATAATCTATATAGTTCACTCACTTTGAACCCTCGTACTTTTCACTATGAAAGGAAAATAGAAAGTAATCGGAGGCAAAGTCTAGACTCTTCATAGATTACTGTGACCCAAAGGGCACGTCATAGATCCATTTCCAACTCTCCTTGCATCCTTTTACAGCTCAGAAACACCCCCAATATCCTGTGGGCTACTTGTGGTGGCCTGAGATGCTACATGTACCCTCTACTGAGAAAGCCTCCACTTGCCCCGCCCACTCTTGATGACATCATGGACCACCATGCCTCATCAGCCCCACCCCCAAGCTCGTCCCTGTGACTAGGCCTTCTGGAACTACATGGGGCGGGGCGGGGGGGGGGGGGTACCTGGTGAGGGTGAGACACCCAGAGCCTTCCTGGAGCTACCACCCTGTCCTCCCGCTGACCACAGCTGGCCTATCTTGAGCTCTGTCCTCCTGCGGGAGCGGAGTCCCAGGAGGCTGATGCGCACTGCAGCTCACCCGGGTGAACGGAGCAGTGAGTGGAAGTTGTGAGCGGTGAGGAAATGGATGCTTCCAGAAAATTAGGCCAAGTAATTCCCATCTTCTCCAGGGGGAAATTATTTAAATAGCATCTAAATCAATTTCCGTGCCATTAAATATTCTGGTCTGCGTTTTAATTGAGACGATGGCATCTTCCCTAAAAAGAGACTTGCTGTTTGAAGTGTGGCGTTGACTCTCTCTCTTCCCGGATCCCACAAGCGGAGAACCTGGGAGAGCAGCTGTCCAGCAGCCTGCAGCCTGGCTCACCTTAGTGGGCTAGCCTGCAGCCTGGCTCACCTTAGTGGGCTAGCCTGCAGCCTGGCTCACCTTAGTGAGCTAGCCTGGAGCCTGGCTCACTGTTTTTCTCCAAGAAATGAAACAGCTCTCCGAGAGTGCCCAGGGTGCTGGGAACTCTGAGTCCTGCATGCAGCTGAGCCAAGTCACTCTGTCTCCTTGAGGGCTGGGCTACACAGAGTTGGCTGCATGTGGTCCGAGTGTCTTTTCTGTCCCAGGAGCTGATAGAAATGTCTGATTACAGGGGCCAGGGATGGAGGGGAGGGGGTCCACTCTAGGCTTCACATGACCTCTCCTCAGCAAACAGGCTCCCTCCCCTTGGTCTGAGGCCTGGAAGGGGCTCCCAGTCAGGGAGGGAAGAAGCTCCTAAAATAACGACACATACACACGGAGAGAGGAGGGTTGAGGGGAGGGAGAGAGACTGAGGGACAGGGAGAGATAGAGAAAGAGACCGAGATTCAGAGACGACAGAGACAGAGAGAGCCTGCGGCCATCACAGACATTCCCATCCCTATCATCCCAGGACAGGTACCACGGTCACCAAGGCTGAGTTTTGGCTTCTTCTAAGCTCTGTGTCAGGTACAGAAGCTGAGCTGGAAACTAATCAAAAGAAGAAAGCAATGGATGGATGGATGGATGGATGGATGGATGGATGGATGGATGGGTGGATGGATGGATGGATGAGTGAGTGAATGAATCTGAGGTTCTGTAGAAGCTCTGGGAAGAGAGAATCTCTCTTCCAAAGGGATTTGGCTTTAGATCAACCCAACTCATGGCTGGCAGTGAAAAAAGGTCCTGAGAGCAGAGAACATGTCACGTGGGAATCTCTGTCCCTGCAGTCAGTGCTGCCTGGGGGTCCCATGCTCCTGCTCTGGACAGGGCTCTGACCTTTTAATTCTCAACCACTCCATGAGGTGTCCCACACACACCCATTTCACAGATGAGGAAAAGTGAGCCTTGCATTCTCTTACCCAGCCACTGCTGACTGCAAGACCTTACCTTCAAAAACTTGAAATCCAGGCTAAAGGTTTCAGCCAGATCTGGATAACACTGGAAATTTGGGAAATGCTATTTTACAATACGTTAAAAAAAAAAGTGAGCCATGAATAAAGAGAACAGAACAGAAGGAACATCTTTATGGAAATGGCTCGGGAAACAGAGATTTCAACGGAGCTGGCTGTGAGACTTGTCAGAACTCTGACCAGGGAGCTTTCCAAGACCCAGAGGAAGCATCTGGAAGCTCACAGTGGGGCTTCCCAGGAGCTGACGGAATGAGGAGTCTGGTGGAGACTGCGCAGGTGGTAGAGACCATGCAGGGACTTAGGCGACTATGGCAAGGTCCGAGGAGAGGGCGTTCCCAGGCTGCAGGTTTGGGGACCGGAGAGGAATGAGAGGCCAGAGGCAGAGCTGGGGGGCTGCTGGCTTTAAGATCCTCCCAGAAAGCATGTGATGTGACGGTGGTCATTGGGGTCCCCCTGGCAGCGGAGGCACGCTCCTGCTCTCAGTGGGCCCAGTGAGGAAGAGACTGGGCACACATGCACGTACATACACGTGTGGTGTCATCCAAGCAGAGCTCTGTCGCGCTGTACGGAACAATGGCTGGCTTTCCAGGGCAGCTTAATGACCGTAGCCCATCCTCCAGGCCATCAATTAAATTGCAATCCAATTTCCTTCCGAAGCTTTCCGCCGCCTTGGGAGTGGATCTGGCTGCTGAGGCAGGAAAACGGACGGGCCAAACCTTCCCTCGGCTTTGTCTTGCACTGGAGCGGCCCCTCAGCAACTATCTCCCTTCCGAAGGAGGTCATCCTCTGCAGCAGCAGGCTGGAGTAGATCCTGACGCCGGTTTAAAGTAGTGGAAAGAATTCAGAGTGGCCTAACTACCCCCCTCCATCCCAATCCACCATCCGCACGTCCCATTCCCCACCCCAAGAACACATCCCACTTCACCTCCGCATTACCTGGGAGAAAACAGGCTCAGTAAAGTGGGTAGGTCAGCCAAGGTCAGCCAAGGTCAGCCAAGGTCAGCCAAGGTCAGCCAAGGTCAGCCAAGGTCAGCCAAGGTCAGCCAAGGTCAGGGCTTCTTAAATGGTGGTCTCTCTCTCTCTCTCTCTCTCTCTCTCTCTCTCTCTCTCTCTCTCTCTCCTCCCTCCCTTCCCCATTCCTACCTATGTATGGTGAAATGGGCGTGGAGGCCAGAGGTCAACCTCAGGTGTCATGTACCTTGTTTTTGTTTGTTTGGTTTTTTTGAGGCAGGGTCTACCACTGGCCTGGAGCTTGGTAACAGGCTAGACTGGCTAGCCAGTGAACCCAGGGATTCTCCTGCCTCTGCCTTCCCAGTGCTGGGATCCCAAGTATGTACTACCATGCCCAGCTTTTGTTTTTGGTTGGTTGGTTGGTTGGTTTGGTTTGGTTTTCGAGACAGGGTTTCTCTGTGTAGTTTTGGTGCCTGTCCTGGATCTCACTCTATAGACCAGGCTGGCCTCGAACCCACAGAGATCCGCCTAGCTCTGCCTCCCGAGTACTGGGATTAAAGGTGTGCGCCACCACCGCCCAGCTCATGCCCAGCTTTTTAGGTGGGTTCTGGAATCAAACTGAGTCCTCGTTCATTCATTTCTCAGCCCTTTACCAACAAAGTTATCTGTCCCCTGAGCCCAGCCTTTCTTTTCTCCACTTCAGTCCAAGCTTCCTTTGGTACCCAGGGGTTCTGCAGCCTTTATCTGGCAGAAGGCCACGTGTGGATAAAATGCAGCCTGCTAATGAAGTCAGCCTAGAATCTACATGCACAGGAGCAGGGTGCACACAGTCCAGACCTCTCCCCTGGTCACAGAGCACATTTGGGCTGGTTCCCTTTCCACTGGGGAAGGACTTGTTCCTCCCACTGTAGGATAGAACAGCACCCTGGCCCATCTGGACTGGTAAAAATGTCTCCCACCATGACCACGGAAAACCACCCCGGCTGCAAGCCACCAGCCACAGAAGTCAGTGCAGGAACGCTTAAAGGAAGGAATAAATGGCAATGGGCTTACTTGTGGGACAGGGGGCCTCTGGGGTGGCCCTTCGACCCCCCAGGAGCTCCCACTCATTTATTTCTCAGATGAGACAAGCAATGCCAATTCTGTTAGGTTTGGCTCAGGACTCAGAATGCTGGACAAGACCATGCACAGTGCAGGTGTAAAAAATGTCCTGTGATGACTGGGAGGGAGTGCAGAGGGCTGGCCTTGGACAAAGCCTTGGTACTGTGGGATGTGGTGTGATTCTCACTGGGCTATGGGATGTGACTGGCCTAGGGAAGATTCCTGCCCCATTTCCCCAGTATCTAATTTAGAGCATTAGCATCAGCAGTATGTTTCAAATACCACCCTGGGGGGACTCTTCCAAGAAACATAGGGTCCCCAGACCCCCCTCAGACTCCACACTTACAGCTCTCAGCTGTTTCAAGAAACACCATGCCTGGAGTGCAGGTGGAGAAAGTGTCGATCACCCACGCTGGCCCAGGGTGCTCACTGCAAGCCTGACGTTTTTGGCCATCGGAGCAAATGATCGTGTTTCTGTTGTCCCTCTGGAAATGCCAGGTGAACCCTAACCTCCATCCCAGAAGCTCCTAACCTCTGTCATTGGCTACTTACACAGCATAGACCCACTGTGCCGTTCCTGCTGTGGCCTATGATCAAAAGCAACTGAGAACGTGGGGTCTTCGTGAGGCTAATAAGCATGTGGTCCCATCTGTCACCACCTTGCTGATGCTGTCTGCCAAGGCCATGTGTCAGTCTCCTTTCCACCTGGCTCCAGGAGTTGAGCTACCTGGCCCACAGCACCAATGAAATGTCACAAGTCTCATGCAGAGAAACGGAACCATCAGACCAGCAGAGATGTCCTGCAGGGAGAGGAAGAGAAGCCTGGGGTGCAGCAGAATGGCCGCAGGAAAGCTGTGTGGGAAAGGGAGCCCAGAACGCTAAGGATACTGGCCCAGGGTTAGACACAGCCCAGGTGGTCCTGAGCCAGCTTCCAGGGCTTGGTGATGGCAGCTCATTTTTCTAAACCTCAGTTTCCACATCTGTTAAGTGAACCCCCAAATGAGACCCAATCATTTCTCCTTCTAGGCCCCAGAATTTTTTTTTATTATAATAAAATTTTGAGGCTATAACCTCAAAACAGAAATTCCCCCTTAAAATCACTTGCCCAAGGTCATCAGTCTGGAAGGAACATGGGGATTTGTCCCACTGGCTCTCCGCAAATTATGCTAAACCCCATCCTGTTGTCTGCCCACCATGTTGTTTTGGATAAGCATCTACACTTCTGAGGCTCTGTATTCTCCTCTATGAAATGGACTAATAGTATCTGTTGCGTGAATCCTAAATGGTCTTATAATAAAATACCTGGAGCCAGATATTGGGGTAAGTGCTGGAAGATCAGAGAGACAAAGGATCATGCTACTGGAGAAACTTCTCACCACTGCTGAATCCTCAGGCCGAATGGAAGCTGAGATCCTATCTCCACAAATCCTCTGACTGAAAGCCTCTGAATCCTCAGTCGAAGAAAAGGCCTAGTTCCTGTCTCCCCATGCCTTATATATACCTTTCTCCGCCCAGCCATTTCACTTCCTTCCTAGTTCCGGGATTAACGATGTGTGTGCTTCACAAATACTGGTAGCAAAGGCATGAGATCTCAAGTGCTGGAATTAAAGGTGTGTAACTCCCAAGTACTGGATTAATGGTGTGTGCCACCACTGCCTGGCTCTGTTTCCCTCCTAGACTGAATCAATGTCATGTAGTTCGGGGTGGCTTTGAACTCACAGAGATCCAGATGGATCTCTCCTTCCAGAGTGCTAGGATTAAAGGTGTGTACCACCACTGCCTGGCCTCTATGTTTAATCTAGTGGCTGGCTCTGTCCTCCGATCCTCAGGCAAGCTTTATTTGATACACAGTATATCACCACAAGTATCAGAGTAAACAAATCCATCCATGAACACCCATGTATACCCCTGGCAAGAGGGCTTGGCTCATGAGCTCTGATCATCATCTACCTCCACCATCCCCAGCATCACCACGTAACTCCAGTCAGGAGCAACCTGGAGAAGCAGTGCTGAGACCCACCCTGCCCTGCTTCAATCCATATACTCCTGTTTTGGCTGACAGATGGAGAACAGGTTTCACCAAGACTACCATAAGTTTTAATAAATGGTAAGAGGCAGAGGTGGGCAGGGCAGAGCCAAGGGGACGGCGACAAGCTCTGGCTTCTTTCCCCTCAGATGAGTGTTGCTCCAGGAACACTTGTTGCCCTTGGCATTCAGGGGTTCTATGGAGGATGGGCTGTGCAAACAGGGTCGGCCTTAGGATCCAGTCCCTCCGTAAGCCAAGGCAACCCCGACCTTAAGGCCTCACCACTAAACCCTATGTGAGCACAGACCACTGCTATGGTCTAAAGTCCCTACATAGCCAGGACACTCTTAGGTGGGACACACCTAAGGGCTTAGAGATCACCAAGGTCAAGGGCCAAGTATTCATTTTATTTTAGTCATTGAAAAGAGTTAGATTCTACTACGTGAGTACCAGGAAACCTTGAAGCATTTTGTCTAGGAGAGGGGTCAGGGAAGCGAAGGACACATCTGTATTTAGGGTGAGGAGGGTAAGGATGTTCAGGTAGCTCCAGGGCCCTCTCTACCCATCTCTGCCACGAGTCAGAATCCCAAGACACCTAGTCCCTGTCGTAAGACAATGTGGTGTTTGCAGAGAGCCTACACCCACCTCCACCTCCCGTGGGCCTGAGGTCACCTCAGAGAGTTCACCACAGCTGACCCAACCTAATCTGTCACACAGCTGTTGCTGCCACGGTCAGGACATTTGCACAGCCTCAGCACACACGCGTGTTCAAATGCCTTCCACCTGCAGCTGCTTGCAGCTCGGACGTGTCATCTACAGAGGTCAAGGGCCGACTGAACCTTTGTCCCACTGAAGACTTCCCTTGAAATGATGCTATTCTGCAAGCATCAAAATCTGGCCTGGGCCCAGATTTTCCAATGGGCTTACCAAGGAGATTCCCTTCTGTCAGAAGAGGGTGTGGGCACGCGCACACACACACACACACACACACACACACACACACACACACACACACACACCGCAGCTGCCTCCTGACTCTGCTGTCCCATGGGTTATTCTTTGCCTCTTTCCTAAGTCATGTCCTCAGATAAAGCACTTTGCCCTCTGCTACTGAGGGGGCCAGTGTGCACCCCCTCCATTGCCCCAGGACTCCCTGGGAGGTTCCTGGGGACCTTGGAGATGACTTGCAAAGTTGTATTCTCCCTGGAAACAGCCTCACTAGGATAGGATTCACAGACAGGCTAGGAGAGAGCATGGGACAGACATAGTCGGACAGACACAGCCCAGGCCCTCACCTCATCCAGACAGAGTTTTGAGGCTCCAGAGTCAACTGACCAGACTTCTCTGCTCCTGCATTTCCTCATCTCTAAAATGAAAGTTACAATAGCTTCATTTCTCACACCCTCAGGAAACAAAGCCACCGCTCTCCAGCCTATATCAGCAAAGACAGCATCCCCATCTCTGCAGGGAGGTGAATTGGCTTCTGGTCCCTCACAACTCCGTCATCTGCATAACTCAGAATACAGCCCCAACCCCGGTGTTTGCTTAAGGATGAGAATGCAAAGATTAATGTCTTAATTTTACCAAGTGGGGCTTTGGGGGATGGAATCTGCTCTCCTGCTGTCCTGGCTCAGTGCACCTCTAAATGCATCTTTATGTGCACCCTGGAGGATCTTTGTTTCTGCCTACCAGTCCAGGCTCACGGCTGAAGGAGACAAATCACTAACTGAACTCGAGCCTTTGATGCTCACCTGTGGACCACGTGGCCTCCTTCATGGATCTGATTTCTCTTCGTGGGAATATAAACAGTCTGATGTTGACAAGATTTCCACGTTGGCTTCCTCTTTCCCTCAGAGACTGAGAGGTTCATTTACTCAAGTAAATCACGCTGTGTCCTCTCCTTGAAGCCATACTGTAAGAAGTCACAAAGTCCACCGTGAGGCATGAAGGGGGGTGGACGACAGGAGCTGGAGAGAGAGGCAGGGAGAGGAAGGTTCAACTGTAGTGAGCCAGCCCTGTTAATCAGGGTTAAAGACACAGGCACAATCGCAGGGTGCCAACAGCTCTCTGGGCTTATTCACAGGGAGGGAGGACACAGCGGCCAGCCAGCATGCTGATGGAATGTAAATGGACACAAAGAACGTTCCAGGATTTCTGAACCCAGCATGAGTTACAAAGGACACCCGTGGATTGGGAAGAAGCCAGGGCAGAGAGGACAATGGTCAAATAGTCACTCCTGTCGCTGTGACATTTCCCTCTGTTCACTTACCCACTTGGCACCTGCCAGAGTTCCCTGCAGCCTCCAGACTCCTGCACAGGCTTGGGGGCCAGTCTGGGGGTCAATTTGCACATACACTCTGCTGGGTTTAGAGTGGCATGTGCTGGCACCAGAATCCCCCATGCACACCTACCCCTGCGAGCACAGCATGCTCCTCAGGGCCCCAAACCACGACAGTCAAGCAAGAAGTACACCAGCTGAGTGTCCATCTGTCCTGCTGACACAACCAGGAGCTGTGTGTGACTCGGCTGCCTCCTGCTCTCTGCCCGTCAGCTGAAGCGTGGTTACTGGGAACCGACTTGACCAACATTAGCATCCCTGGGGCCGGAAGTGGTTCCTATTTCAGTTTGTTTACACACAAGCACGGTGCGTCATCTTGGGTGTGGAGCTGAGACTGAACAGCAACCCCGTACCATGTCAAAGGCACCTTACACACACAGCCTGAAGCTGTTTACATACAATATGCTCAATAACGCTATTCACAAAACCAAGTTCCTCGGTATGAAATTTTCCATCTGTGGTGCGATGCGGGGCATTTTGGGTTTCCAGATACTCAGGAATGCTCAGTCCGCAGCATAAACTGTCCACGAGACGTCATTTAGACAGAAGTGGGCCTTGTCTAAGGCATCAAGTCTTAGTGTCTACACAAGAAGCATGCCCGTGAAGAAATGTTTATCGGGGCGCCTAGGTGTCAGGTCCGTGGTCACAGGATAGGTTCTAGAGAAGCATGGACAAGTAGAGAAGACATGAGCTCTGTCCTTAAGAGGGTTATCTCGGGGGTGGGGGGAGAACAGGAAAGAAGCCTGCATGGAGGAGAGCCCCACCCCCAATGCTATGACTGACATCCGCTGGTGGTGTTGAGAATTAAGGGAGGGGACTAAATCCCAGAGGAGAAGAAGCCTATGCAAGGGATGGGATGCCAATACCCCTCCATTTAAGATGGGGAAAATAAATCACAGACATTATAAATCCAAATGCTCTTGATGCCCCTGACCTGGGAGCTAGCTGCACTGTGAGCATGTGAGATCGGCCAGAAAACAGCAAAAGGTTCAAAGGGCAACTTCCTCTGAACACTGGGAACTCTGAACACATCACCAGAAAGTTGTAGTAGGCGCCGACCTCTTAAGTCAGGGGCTGACTGGATTAAGAGAGGATGGGGAGAGACACATTGATGGGTGGGACCTAAGACAGCTGAAGCCACGGAGACGCCACATGTCAGTGAGGACACAGAGACAGGTCTCCAGAACCTTCTGTGGAATTTCTTCCACGGATTTGAAGATAGTGAGCTGAAGGGGGTGTGGCTCGTAAAGGCACCATGGTTGTGTTGGAAGCGTTATGAGAGCCAGGCCTAGGCAGGCAGGTTTCATCACAGCTGCTGACCGTGATGAGCTGTCCCACGGGCTTGCTGTCTGTGCCTCCTTCGGAAAAGCCAAGGTCTTCCGAGCTGTGTAAAGATGAAAAGCTGGCTTCATCCAAGACCACCTGCAAGCAGGGTGGATGTGACCCCAGGGCCTCACTGATTTACCTCAGGCATCTCCTGCACTCTGCCAGTGAGCATGCCATCGGGAAAGCTCGCCTCCAGTGGTCATTTCAGATGAACCTTGCAAGCCATCTCTGCACAGAGGGAATTTTCCCGTGTCTCCCCTGAAGATAGGCAGACGAAGGAGAGTGCTCCAGGGTCTTCCTGTCCGGGCACTGGCTGCATTTGACTCACTGATGTTGACAAGGAAGAGCTTAGAGGAGAGAAAATCCAACTGGCTCAGAGTCTGTCTGTCTGTGATGGGTGGAGCCCTGAGGTGGGAGTGTGGCAGGAAAGAGTGCTTGCCCATCAGGAAGCGCCTCTCCCTTGATTCCTCCCAGGCCCCCAGCCATAGGATAGGCACACATTCTGGCAGATCTCCCCTCCTGAGTCAGGCCCCCACAGACACACCTGGCCAGTCCGTTTCCTGTGCGCATCTCAGTCCAATGGAGCTCACACCAACTCTACAAACAAAAGGAAGGCTGGTAGTCTCAGGTTTTCCCTGCATCCCTACAGGGATTCCCAGCTTCCCACCCTTCTTCCATCACCCCACCCCCACCCCTTGCTGGCAATCAGCTCTCCTCCAAAGAGAAAGAGAGAATGGAAGAGCATCCACTCATTTCTTCCCTGAGCAAACCAGTTTGTGATTGTTAATTCTCTGCTTGAGGAAAAGAAAAAAAAAAGTGCCTAGGGAGTGGGAGACACTTTCTCCTCAGTGGTGTAGACACCGAGAAGCCATCCTTGTTCCTGTCAAATTATCTTCGCTTTACCCGTGCTCCTGCAAGTAACCCTAATGAAATACATTGGGTCACCACCCAAAAAAAAAATGACATGAAGGTAGACGGGGGGGGGGGGGGGGGGGGCGCTGGAGGGCTGGAGGGCTGGAAACAGGCAGGGGGTTAACAGAATAGAGAGAGCGATTGGGTGTGTTATTTATTATGCATGCCCTAGCTGGCCAGGCCAGGGTATCCCACTCATATGGGGAACCATGCTGGCACGCTGGGCAGATGCAGCAGCAGGCTGGCAGGCGACCCACTCCATGCAGGCATGGTGGTGGGGCAGCGGGTGGACATTCTCAACCTAGACGCTACACCCGAGAGGAATGGTTTGTTATAATAAGGGATAAAGAGAAAGATAGGAAAAGACAGGAAGGAGGGGAGCATTCGAGGGTGTGCACCTTGTAGGAGGAAATCAGAGAGAGAAAGGGGGGGAGTTTTTCCTTTAAGAAGAGGCGCCTACATCAGGATGCAGGGAGGCCCCAGAGGGCAAGATCATTATATTAACAGGGTGAATATGCTCAAAATGCATTATACACATGAATCTCAATGACATAAGGAAACCCATTATGTGCAATTAGTACTGTGCTAACAAATTTTTAGAAATCAGAACCCCCTGGAGTGCTGGTGAGGCACCCCTTTAGGCACACTTCCTCTCCAAGGGAGCCTCCTGAGAGGATTAACTGAGGGAAGAGGAGTCACCATGGAATGTGAGCAGTGCCCTCCCATGGCCCAGTATCCCATGCTGAATAAAAAGCAGAAATGGGGTGACCTGAGCTGAGAGCCTGCATCCCCTACTGTCTGCTCCCTGATCCCCTGAGGTGTGAGCAGGCAGCCACACACCCCCACCGCCATGCCTTCATAGAGTGAAGGACCTTACTCTAAACCAGGAGGGAAATAATGCCCCTTCCTTCCGTTGCTTCCTGTGTGTCGTTGGTACAATAATCAAAAAGATAACCAATGCCCGGGTGTGGTGGGAGGGAGCTAGAACTGGCCTGGGAGAAGCCTGAGGACCAGGCTGCAGAAGGACTTGCTAGAATGTAGCATGGGGACACGGTCGTGTATACCATGCCCACCGTCATTAGCCCCTGGTTACGTCTGAATCCTCCTCCTTGCTCCCTTGGTGCTCATGGGGTGTCTGGTGCATGTCAGGAGTCCAAACATGATGGTATCTCCTACCCAGCTTGCCTTGCTCCCTCCTACCATGGCTCATCCTCTCTCTGCTCCCCTCCCTGGTGGATTCAGCAGATACCTGCTGGTGTCATCTACAGGGAAGTGTTATCACCGTTGGAGGAACTCCCAGCCTTCGCAGGACCCAGGCTAATGAGCACTGGTGCCTCTTCCATTTCAACTGTTTTCCTGACAGACAGAGGGACAGAGGGACAGAGGGACAAAGCAAGGCAGATGCTCAGCTTGTCCCCAGAGAGAGCAGCCGCAGTGGGAGTGTCTCATTAACAACTCACACACACACACACACACACACACACACACGCACACGCACACGCACACGCACACGCACACACACACACTCCTGTGTGACAGTCGTGTTTGGTTTCCCACATATGTCTTCCTAAGAGCAGGGGCGATATCACACAGTGCTGAGGGTCGGCCAGAGGAGAAAGTTTGTAGCCTCTCTTTCACAGAAGGGCTGGCGGATGGATGGATGGATGGATGGATGGGTTGATTGACAGTACCCAGGCCGAGTGCTGAGCACACATGATAAGGGAAGAATCTGTCATGTGTAACTGAGATTTCTAAGTGCTCTGAAATAGAGGAATGCGTTTAACTCAGTGGTCCCTGGGGCCCGGGGAAAAGCCCATTAGAGCGAGTTATTAACTCGCTGCATTTCTGAAGCCCGGGATCCAATTTAGACTGAGTACAGTGGGACTCGGCTTTGCGTGGTGCTCAGCCAGCTGGCATTTGAGCCGAGTCCTCAGGCCGCACGGAAGGCAGGCTACAGGCACCACTCATCAGCCCTGAAGTTGGCCCGAAGTTTGGAGTCAGCCAGCAAGATCTGCTTTGCGTGCAGGGGAGAGCACTTCAGTATAGGAGAGGGAGGCCTTTGTGGATCAGAAAGTCCTTGGATGGACAGAGGTTGAGAACAGCAGCCAGACTCGCCTCCTGTGGGGCTCTAGCTATGGAGATGGTACCTGGCCATCCTGAGGTCCCAGAGGGTGGGTGAGATGGTGGTGGAGTCATGGAGTCCTTCTTCACATGAATGTCCCCTTCTGTTCCTATTGAGGGTAAGGAGGTTTCGGCAGAGGACCTTGTAGCGCCCCCCCCCCATGCCACCCACACCTAGGAGGTGAAATTGAGGAGAACCACATGGCAAGAGAGAAAAAGGCAGTTGTCTGATCCTCCCTGATGCACAGGGACTTCCACCAGGGTGTCACCCACCCAGTTAGAATAAGGACTATCGAAACAGATGGGTTAATAACAACAAGAAATGCTGGTGTGAGTGTGAGGAGGGAGCACTCACACCCTGCTGTGGGAACACAGGTAAATGCGGCCTTTATGGAGAGGGAGCACTCACACCCTGCTGTGGGAACACAGATCAGTGTGGCCTTTATGGAGAGGGAGCACTCACACCCTGCTGTGGGAACACAGATAAGCATGGCCATTATGGAGAGGGAGCACTCACACCCTGCTGTGGGAACACAGATCAGTGTGGCCTTTATGGAGAGGGAGCACTCACACCCTGCTGTGGGAACACAGATAAGCATGGCCATTATGGAGAGGGAGCACTCACACCCTGCTGTGGGGACACAGATCAGTGTGGCCTTTATGGAGAGGGAGCACTCACATCCTGCTGTGGGGACACAGATAAGCATGGCCATTATGGAGAGGGTTTGGAGATTCCTCAAAACATGAAAGTAGATCTATCATCGTGTCTGGGACCCCTCGTCCCAGGCAGTACTTAAAGGAAATGCAGGCAACGTGTCTGTGAGGTACCTGTAGGCTGGTGCCTACAACAGACAGACATTACATTGTCAGTGAGATACTGGGCTAGTGAAGATGGCCGCTGACAGGCAGAAGGTTGAAGCCATTATGCTCTGAGTTCACAGTGGAGTGCTATGCCACCTTAAAAGAGGAGCTGTGACACGTGAAGGAGCCTGAGCGGGACTAGAGTGTGCAGCGTGAAGTAAAATTAGCCAGCACGGAAGGCAGACGCCACATGGTCTTGCTCATCTGTGACGCTGGTGTCACGGGTCTCCTACAAGATGGCAGTAGAAAGGTGAGCTGTAGAGATGAGGATAGAGAGAAATGTGGGTGGGGGGGTCTCGATGATGGTGTTTGGGGGCACAGTTGGGGCTCTGCAACCTGCAACAACCTAGAACACATTTCAAAACAGCTTGAAAGCAGGGCCAGGAGACACTCAGTGTCAAGAGCACTCATTGCTCTTGCAGAGGACCTGAGTTCAGGTCCCAGCACCCACGTGCCCACAGGGTAGCCCAATGTAGACAATCCCTCATGGGGACTCTTTGTCCAGGGGTTTCTAGGTTGTTTCAAATTGACCATTAAAGTCACAGCTGTAAATATCTACAAGTGACATGTGTTGACTGGTTTTTTTTTTTACTCACCAGCAGGGTTTTGCTTTATTTTGTTTTTAATTTTCCACTTCCCAAGATGCACTCCTGTAGCTTCAGATTTGGTAGGTGTGAGTTTGGGAAGAGGGTAAGATTATCTTGGGGAAGGTTTAAAAAGAGAGAGAACTCACAGAAGGCCACAGTAGTGGGGAAGAGGGGGGATGCCAGATGACACAGCACCCCAGTTCCTTAAGGAAGATAGAGGCAGGAGACCCGCCTAGGATTTGAAGCCATGTGGTGGTCATGTTGAACGACAGAGCGATAGATTTGGGGCAAAGGAGGGGGGAGAAAGGGTGAACAGGTAACCCTAGAACTGACCCTGGCTTTGTTGCGTGGCCTTAAAAATCGCCTTGTGTCCCCGGCCTCTGTCTGTTCCTCTAAGGGGCAGGAGTAAAATTTCCTTCCTAAGGATGCCAAGAGGGGAACAGAGATAACAGCACACCACACATGCCCACCCTGCCACCAGCAGAGTCCAACAGCAGCCAGAGTGAAGGCCTGGCCCCTCACTGCCACTGTGGCCAAGGGGTGAACCCTGCTTCCTGTTCCTGCTGCGGTGCCACGCATCCTCCCAACCCCACTTACAGGGGCTCCCCGCACCCCTCCTCCTCCTCCTCTGCACCCCTCCTCCCCTCACACCTCCTCCTCCTCACCCTTCCCATCCTCCCCGTGATTAGAAAGACAAGATATATTTATGAAGGGCTCGCTCAACCAGCCACAGCACCCAACAGTTCATCAGTCAGTGTGGCCATTCACCACTCACATCGCCTGACTCTGCAGAGTCATCACGACAAGACAGTCGGGACTTGCTGCTTCCATCCCCCACGGTATAGGAGCTGGCAGCCCTGGCTTCATCCTGCCTGGCCGCACACTTGACCTGTAGAGAGAGACAAGGCATGGCCCACAAAGGAGCTGTGCCCAGGGTCCCCATCTTGACCACAGCCAGACGCTATACATCCAACCCCAGCTGGGTCTCCTGGACTGGGGACCCTGACCTGTCACTAAATAAGTCCCCCGACCTCTTTCTCAGTCCCCTATCTACTAAGACAGTCACCATCAATCCCTAGAGAACAGCCCTGGTGAGTGCTGGACCACAGCTTTTTGAGCAAACCCACATCCCTGATCGGAAGATCTTTCTTTATAGCAGGAGCTGAGCTGTAGAAAGGTGAATGAGCCAGCTCCCCCGGGGTCGGGGGAGGAACTGCAGCTGGCAGTTCTTGAACCTACGTCTCTGAAGTCTCAGCACTGGATCAGGAATCCATGTTTGACTCCCAGATGACCTTGGTCTATTCTCTTGCCACCCATACCCACCCCCTCCTCCTTGATTCCCACTTTCCGGCATTCTCGGAGGAATGCTGGCTGACGGTCAGTGACACCCAACAGGTGTATGGGTTGCGGCCAGCTGTAACGGTTGGGGTCCACAGAGATCACACCCTTGCGCCGGCTCCATGAAAGTAAACCAGACATTCCAGCTGCTGCACAAACCAATGTGGACGGCAGCACCTGACAGGCCAGAGGCTGTGGCTCAGCCGGTGTCCGTCTGCAGGAAATGGACAAGGACAGCAGTCAAACCAGGGACCTCTGTCCACAGGAGGGAATCTCTCAAGATCTCTGCTGGGGTTGTTCATGCCACTCTGGCTTCCCACAGAGGGAGATGCTATGATTTCCATGCGGAGAGACAGCAGCAGCTGGCACCTGGAAAGAGCTGGCTGAGACACAGACCTTCTCCTCAGAGCCCTGCACATCCGCCTGCTGAGGGATGACAGCTCCAGTGAGCAGCAGAGAGAGAGAGAGCAGCCCCACTGGACAGCTGAGCGGACTGGGGCTCTGAGGGAGGGAGCTGCAGCTGGGAGCATCTAGGGATGAAATGAAGTTGATTTCTCCAGCTCTGCTGGGCAGCTGCTGGGCCAGCCCTTCGTTGAAGAAACTGTGTATGTGCCACAAAAACTCAGCTTAGAGTTTTCCAATTTAAGATATGCTGTTCTGGCTAGTTTTAGGCCAACTTGACACAAGCTAGAGTCATCTGAAAGGAGGGAACCTCAATTGAGAAAATGCCTCCATAAGATCCAGCTGGAGGGCATTTTCTTAATTAGTGTTGCTGGAGGAGGGCCCAGCCTGTTTTGGTGGGGCCATCCCTGGGCTGGTGGTCCTGGGTTCTATAAGAAAGCAGGCTGAGCAAGCCATGAGGAACAAGCCAGTAAGTAGCACCCCTCCATGGCCTCTGCATCAGCTCCTGCCTCCAGGTTTCTGCCCTACGTGAGTTCCTGTTCTGACTTCCTTTGATGATGGACTATGATCTGGAAGCCAAATAAACCCTTTCCTCCCAAGCTGCTTTGGTCATGGTGTAAATGCAATCTTATCACAGCAATAATAACCCTAACTAAGACGGGTGCTGTGAACATTTCCAAAGAGAACGAGCTGAGGAGAGAAGACCCATCTGGAATATGGGCAGCAGGATTGGATGACTGGGGTCCCCGGACTGAATATAAAGGGGAAAGGAGGAAGCAAGTCAAGGGCAGCATCTCCCTCTTTTCCCTCCCCCACTCCCTCCCTTCCGCCAAGGTGTGAACCAGCAGCTCTCAGGAACTCCAATCCTCAGTCAGCTTCACCGCCACCATGCTTCTTTGCCGTGGTAGACAGAACCCCCCACAGTGAGCCCTAACAAGCCGCTCATCCCTAAGCAACTTTTTGGTGGGTGTTTGGCCACAGCAGTGGGGAAAATAACCCAGCAGGCTGGTGTACTTTATTTCACTTCTGCAGGAAACATGTTGTCTCTCTTTTTTTTTTTTTTTTTTTGAGACAGAGTTTCTCTGTGTAGCTTTGCGCCTCTCCTGGAACTCACTTGGTAGCCCAGGCTGGCCTCGAACTCACAGAGATCCGCCTGGCTCTGCCTCCCGAGTGCTGGGATTAAAGGTGTGCGCCATCACCGCCCGGCTCTCTTAATGTCCTCTCCTTTTCCTTCAGCTTAATGCTTTTCTTCTCTGCCGGGTTCAGTGCTAGGCATGTCGAATGGGCGTTCCGTTTAATTGGCACATCTGCCATAACTATCCTCCTCGTTTGATAAGGAACAAAGCCGAGTTTCTGAGAGCTGGGGACTCCATGCACAAGGTCACACAGGACCAAGTCATCACTGGAAACTTACAAGTTTGGGGGTGGGGATGCGGCCCAGTGGGGTAGAGTACTTACCTAGCATGCCTGAGGCCCTGGGTTTGAGCCTTAATACCACCTAAGACTGGGCGTAGTGACACACCCCTGGAATCCTAGCACTGCAGAAGTGGAGGCAGGAGGAGCAGGAGACCTCGGTCGTCTTCAGCTCCATAGCAAGTTTGAGGCCCGCGGGAGCTGTAGGAGACCCTGTCTCTACAAGGAAACTTGGCAGTTGGACTCGGAAGTTTGTGTGCTTGAGGGGACTTACCCAAGTCCAGGCTCTCCCTGTGCACATTCAAATCTGCTGTCTTCTCTCTCTGTGCTGTTGTTTGTTCATTATAGGTGGTGTGGACACTTTAATCCTCTGTCAAGAGAAAGATAAAGTGCTAATTTTAAACCACTGGAAGAAAAAAAACCAATGATGTGGCCAAAGCCGCACCCCTTCACCCGCACCCCTTCACCTGTACCCCCTCCACCCGTACCCCCTTCACCCGCACCCCCCTTCACCCGCACCCCCCTTCACCCGTACCCCCCTCCACCCGTACCCCCCTTCACCCGCACCCCCCCTTCACCCGTACCCTCTGATAGAACTCGGATCTTTTCCTGGGCTGACAATGTGTGGCCCTGTCTTCCCTAGTGACACTGAGAGCCACAGGCAGCTGAATACTGGTCACATGTGGGTCAACAAGGTGACCAAAGGGCACTCCCTCCGGGGGGCATGGTCACTAAGCTGTGGAACTGAGCGGGTTTAGCGTGCTCTGTGTGCCTTGGGCTCGCAATCGGCATGTTAGGACATCACTCCACGGTCATTCAAGGACCATGTAGGGAGAAATAAGTCAGAAGAGCAAGGTTGGCCCCACGTGCCAACGCTCCCACCCTTCCCAGCTCTGGCCTCCTTCCCCACGCTCCTTGCTCTGTGGCAAACCTCATCCCCAGCACCAGGCCTCCACCTGTATTCACACATACCTGGTGAATCTGCCTCTGAACCAGTCGGCAGATAACTGCGTCTCCCGCCATGTCCTGTGCAGTTCCTGGTCCACACGCAGCGCCCCTGAGGGACCCACACCCGCTACCACCATGAGGCTGTTACCCTCAGCTTCTGTAGTCTTAACCCTTAGCGGGTTCCAGCACGATGAGCCCCAACTCTTCAGGAAAGAAAAAAAGGAAGTGAGGAGAGGAAGGAAGGGAAGGGAAGAGGTCGGGGTGTCCCCTTTAGAGGCCACCCTCCCAGGTGACAGGAGGTGAGGTAGGTCCAAGCTAATGGCTGTTTTCTCCCCTTCTCCCCAGACAGTGGTCCAGAGGGAGACACGCACCCTTCCACAGACTACCTCCTGCCCTCCGCCTCGCTGGAGAGCAACCTGGAAGAGGGAGTGACGTCAGCAGCCCCAGGTCCCCTGCCCTCCCAGGAAGCACTGGAAACGCTGGAAGGGCTGGAAGGGTCCTTGCCCCCTGCGCTCCCTGACGAGGCCAGCATCCAGCATGCCCCAGCCCTCCGGAAGGGCCTACCGTCCCTGAAGCAACTCAACTCTGCCCGGAGGCAGCTGAGGCCCCAGGCCACCCCGATACCTCCGCAGAGACTAGGGTCCCCTGCTTCGGCCACCACCAAGCCACTTGTGCCCGGGGACCCTGAAGAGCCCACAGCACCCGCCCCGCTGCAAATCGTACCCTTCACCACGCTGGTGACCATGCTCCCCAACAGCCCAGAGCCAGCACAGGCCCCCGACGACAGCAGCCCCCCTGGGAGCCCGCTGGACAAGGGGGACAACGAGCTAACTGGGTCGGCCTCCGAGGAGAGCCAGGAGACCACCACGTCCACCATCATCACCACGACCATCATCACCACGGAGCAGGCCCCAGGTGTGCCACACTCGCCGCCTATCCCTACCGTAGTTCATTTCTGGATTTTTCCACAGTGGGCGTGGGACCGGGGCCTTGCACCTGGAGGGAGGGCACGCTAGCCCTGAGCCACTCCAGCGTTTTTTTAACTTTGTTTTGGGAGCAAGAGAGAGGTGTGTGTGTGTGTGTGTGTGTGTGTGTGTGTGTGTGTGTCCACGCACGCGCGCCCGTGCATCCTAGAAACAGAACTCAGGGTCAGGCACATACTAGGCAAGTTCTTTACCACGGAGCCACGCCCTCACCCGAAGTGCGCTGACTCTTCCAGGCTATCCTATCTCCCACCCTTCCTATCTCTGGGCTCCCCTCTGCAGTCAGTCGACCATAGATAGAGATTTCAGAAACTTTAGTTGTATCAGTCCTGTGAGCCCCCAGACTTTTTTCTCACCTTATTTCCTAAACCACACAAGAGCTATTCACACAGACATCTGTCATCATGGTGGGAGGAGCGAAGGGGGGGGGGTTGTCAGGATGATTGAGAGCAAAAGGGAGGGGCTGAAGCTCAGGTGGAAACTGATGGGCCAGGGAGCCAAGGAGCACCCACCATGGTGTGGACAGACATCTGAGGCTGCTCGCCCAGGGTCCCCTGCCCTCCCAGAAAACACTGGAAACGCTCGGTGCCTGTGTTTGAATCCTTTCCTACGGAGAGGGGCCACAGTTGTCCAGCATGCGTCAATGCAGCTGCCCACTGTGCAAATCAAAGGTGAAGTGAAACCACAGAACTACACCTCCCCATGGGTAGAAAGAAAGGTTTATTGAAGGCCACATCCACCCCCTTGGGGTGGGGCGCAGAGAGAAGAGCAAAAATGTGGAAAAGCAATGGGATTTTGCATGACAGGGCGGGGTCTTTGAGCTGTTGTAGGCTGTTCAGATTGACCAGGACCTTTTGCCCTTGCCAAAAGTAGTTGACCTTTGGGACAGATTGTGGGATGCCCCTGGTAAATAGAAAGCCACCTTCAGGCCCCTGTTTACCAGTGAATAATCCTTCTCTTTTCCCAGCCAAAGTCCTTCTGTTTAGGACATTGTCACCAGCACTGACATTTAGGGGGGTGAGGCTGCTTTGTACCTAACAACTAAGACTGTCAGCTGGGTCTGAATGTGTGTTGTGTGTGTGTGAGCTCGGCCCAGATGGGGCCCTCCCTGGGTTTTGGCCTAACTGTCTTTAAGATGGGAGTGGAATGGGCTGGAGAGATGGCTCAGTGGTTAAGAGCATTGGCAGCTCTTCTAAACATCCTGAGTTCAATTCCCAGCAACCACATGGTGGCTCACAGCCACCTATAATGGGATCTGATGCCCTCTCCTGGCCTGCAGGTGTGCATGCAGATAGAGCACCATACACATAAAATAAATAACTCTTAATAAATTGTTATTTTTAAAAAAAAAAAAAAAGATGGGAGTGGAATGCCATTCTGTCTAAGGCTGAATGGGGGTGCCCCTGATGGTTTGGAACTCGGTCAGGAGAGGGCAGAGGTCAGCAAGGGTTCAATGAAAACAAGACAGCAATCGTCACTCAAGTTTACAGCTGCAGGGTTCTGATCTTGTCTCCCCTGCACCTCCGTGGACATCCTTCTCTGTGGTGATATATTGTGTACCCTAATAAACTGGGGATCAAAGGACAGAGCCAGCCACTAGATTAGACATAGAGGCCAGACAGTGGTGGCACATATCCTTAATCCTATCACTCAGGAGTCAGAGATCCGTCTGGATCTCTGTGAGTTCAAGGCCACACTGGGAACAGAGCCTTTAATCCCAGCCCTTGAGATCTCATGCCTTTGCTTGAGAAGCACACATGCCTTTTCCCAGGAAGTAATACGGCAGGGCAGAGAAAGGTATAAAAGGCGTGAGGAAACAGGAACTCTCTCTTTTTAGACTGAGGATTTTGTAGAGGTAAGAACTTGTGGCTGGCTTTGTTTTTGTGTTGACTCCAGGGTGGATGGGGTCTGGTGGACATACGATACAGCACAGACCCCTAGAGGTCGGCTTCCACCCACAGCCCATCCCTGAGCTCCTGGGCCAGCCGCAGCCCCCTGATTCTGACGGCAGCGTCTGTCTCTTCACAGCTCTTTGCAGTGTGAGCTTCTCTGACCCCGAGGGATACATCGACTCGAATGATTTCCCACCTCAGCCCTTCGGCAGCTTCCTGGAGTGTACATACAACGTGACGGTCTACACCGGCTACGGAGTGGAGTTGCAGGTAGCCTAGCCTCGGTTGGCCTGACTGTCACACCTCCTTTCCTCAAATCGGGGTCTACAGAGTGGGACTTCCCACAAGGGCATGTCCAGTGGAAGCCTGAGGACGTGTTGGCAAAGTGTCGGATGTGTTATCCAGAAAGGAAGTCCCTTCACACCCCGCTTATTAAACACAAGCAGACATCACATACAACACATATGTGCATGTGTGCACCTGGGTCCACCGTACCTCCCATCCTACCCCCTACAACACAGAGAACAGAGGTGAGCAGCCTGGAGAAGGGTGGGTCAGCCTGGAGCACCGTCACAGAGCAGGAGAGAGAAAGCTAAGAGAGACCTAGAAAGGAGAGCGCCCCTCGCTCACCAGTTCACACAGACAGGAGGGAGTGTGTTGAGTCCACGCAGCCACTCAGCACCCAGTGTCCGCACAGGGGCCTCTCCCCATCCTCTCCGAGCTGCCCCCCTGCTGCCCCAGCTCTCTCCCTGTCTATCCCATGTGTTCCAGGTGAAGAGTGTCAACCTGTCCGAGGGGGAACTGCTCTCCATCCGTGGAGTGGACGGCCCCACCCTGACCGTCCTAGCCAACCAGACTCTCCTGGTGGAGGGCCAGGTGATCCGCAGCCCCACCAATGCCATCTCTGTGTACTTCCGGACCTTCCAGGACGACGGCCTCGGGACCTTCCAGTTGCACTACCAGGGTAGGGTCTGCTGAGGCCAGCGAGGTGGAGAAACCGGCCTCAGTTTCCTCCAACACCCAGCCACACTCTTAGGCTTTATTTTTGTGCCAGGGACCCCACTGTCACTCTGATTAAATCAAAAGACCCCTCCTCCCTGTCTGAGAGCAATGGTTTTTAAAGCCAAGAATGGAACATACGTAATTTTGGAACTGGAGAGAGGGCTCAAGTAAAGAAAGAGCTTGCCATGCAAGTATGAGGACTTCACTTCCATCCCCAGAACCCGCATAAAAGGCAAAGCGGGGCACAGCTGTAACCCCAGTGGTAGGAGGTGGCGACAGGAGGATTCCTAGGACTAGCTTAGCCAAATCAGCAAGCTCCGAGCCAGTGAGAGACCTCAAAAAATAAGGTGGGGGAACCACAATGCTGGCAACTCCAGCGCCCATCCTCCCCCTCCCCCGAGTCAGTTCCCCTCTGTCCTCAGCACAAGGCTGCTGCCGGGATGTGGGTCGCGCTGGCTCCCTGTCCTGCAGGCTCCCTGTCCTGCAGCTGATGCGCTTGCATTTCTCCTTTCTCTGCAGCTTTCATGCTGAGCTGCAGCTTCCCCCGCCGGCCTGAAGCTGGAGATGTCACGGTGATGGATCTGCACTCGGGTGGGGTGGCCCACTTCCACTGCCACCTGGGCTATGAGCTGCAGGGAGCTAAGACTCTGACCTGCATCAATGCCTCCAAACCCCACTGGAGCAGCCAGGAGCCTGTCTGCTCAGGTACCACCAGTATCCACCCGCCGGGAGGTGGGAGGCAGCACCCTAGAGTTGCAGTGGTTCCCAACCTTCCTGATGCTGCGACCCTTTAATACCGTTGCCCACGTTGTGGCAACCCCCAACCACACAATTATATCCATTACTACTTCACAACTTGTAAATTTTGCTGCTGTTTTGAATCATAATGCAAATATCTGATATGCAGGATATCGGATATGCTACCCCTAGAGGGATCTAGACCCACAGGTTGAGAAACCCGCTGCTCTGTGGCATCTAGAGTAACCTTGGGCCAGGCTCTTACTCCCCAAATTGTGCTGTGATAATAAAATGCATGAAATTGGCTCTCGAGGACACTTAGCATGCTGTGGTGCTCTGTGCTACCACCGCTCTGTCCAGTGGGAACCTTGCTCCTCAGCAGTCACTCAACAGTCTACTTAGTGGCTTCGGCTGTCTTCTTTACATATTCTGGATGCTAAGCCTTCATCAGACATACAACGTCCTGCCCACACCCTAGCGGCCACCTTTCTGTCTCTGTTGTGAGATCTCATGCAGATCAGTGCACATGGCTTCTGGGTCTGTCTTCTTCCACTAGCCATGGGATTTTCAGGATAGATCAGCGTGCTGTTCCTTTTGTGGCTGAGGAATATTCCGTCATGTGGTTTAGATTCTATTTTGTTTACCTGTCCATCACTGGACATTAGAATTATTTCCACTTTTTATCTTAGTAATTGCTCTGCTATAAACATGGAAATACGTTTTCATTTCTCTTAAATATGATCCTTAGGTCCTATAGAGTGACCCCTACAGGCTCTTCCAACAGCCGCTGTACCATTTCACCTTCCCCCTGGTGGTAGAGCAGTTCTGTCCTGCCCCAGCACTTACCAACACATTATTTTCTGTGCTCTGTAACCAGCACTGTGGGTCTGTAGGCATCTTACCATGTTCTCATGTTTCCCTGATAAAGTACTGACATCACATGTTTTTTCAAATGCTTCTCTATGCTCAGGGGCTGTCCGGATGCCATCTCCAAAGAAAGGCTCTTCAAACCCTTTGCCCATTGTTCAAGAGGCTACTTACTGGGTTGTTGTTTGTGCTGAAAGCACTCTTTATATATGCTGAATCCAAACCTTGATACAGTAATGATGTGTAGGCCACTCCCCCACTCTGTGGTTTTCTTTTGACCTCTTCATGTGGCTGGCCTGTGTCATGACCCTTTTTATAATGATGAGGGCTGACTTGTCCCTTGTTCCTCTTGTTGTTTGGACTTTGGGGATGGCTGGTGCTGTTTGGTTTGGTTTTTTGAGCTTAGTTAATGTGAACTCAAAAGTTGGTGACAGCCACCCACTAAGGCGATCTAATGCCCTCTGGTGGAGAGAAGTGGATGGTGTGGGTCTGCAGGTGGAATCCTAGATTCCAAGGACAGCCAGGACCCATCATCCTTCAAGGATTCTTGACCCAGGGAGTCTGTCATCCTGCCAACACCCACTAGTGTCCACTATTTACTGGGTTCTATACTCATGGCTGGAGCTGTGAGAGTCTGCTCTCTCAGAGTCTGCAACTTGGTGTAGGGTGTGTGTCTTAGTTACTGCTCTATGACTGTGCAGAAACACCAAGACTGAGGGAACCCTTCTTTTTAAAAAAAAAATCATCTAATTGGGGGCTTGCCTACAGTTTCAGCAGGCGAGTCTGTGGTCATTGTGGTGGGGAACAGACAGGCACAGTGCTAGAGCACTAACCGAGAGCTTTACACCGTGATGCACAGGCAGGAGGCAGAGAGAGAGAGACTGGGCCTGACGTGGGCTTTTGAAACTGCAAAGCCCACCCCCAGTAACAAACTTCCTTCGACAAGGCCACACCTCCCAATCCTTCCCAAACAGTTCCACTCCCTGGTGAATAAACATTCAAATATAAGAGCCTGTGGGGACCGTTCTCGTGCAAACCACCACAATATGTGACCAGATGAGCAGACACGGGAGAGCGGAAAGTACCAGAGAGGGGGTCACAGGGGTAATGTCATAGAGCAGGTGGGGACAGGAGAAACCCTGTCACCCTGGGTAAAGGGGCTCAGGGACAAGAGGTGACGGTAGACCAGAGACCCAGGAAGGAGCCCCCGAGGGAATAGGCTGTGGAAGCTAAGTGGAGGCAGAGGGTGAAAGTTGTCCCAGCCAGTGAGCCAATCTGTGCAAAGACCCAGAGGTGAAAGGGCACAGCAGGTTTGAGGAAGTCAGAATATGTCAACATCACTCAGGAGGCAGAGGCAGGAGGATCTCTGTGAGTTCTAGGCCAGCCTGGTCTACACAGCGAGTTCCAGGTCAGCCAGGGGTACATACTTGACCCAAAGGGAAAAAAAAAAAAAGACTATACTGACATGTCAGAGGTGAGGGGACAGGTTGGGAGGCATCAGCCTATTCCCCATCAGGGACCTGTCAGGGGTGAGATCATACCCCACCCCCAGTCACCGTGGGCACACCTCAGGTTCAGAGGGCTTCATTGGCTGTATAGTGCATTGCAGATATGTGGCAGAATGGTGATGTGAGCCTCAGGCTGACAGACAGGACAGTGTCCCTAGGGTGGAACAGGAAGGGAACCTTGCACTCAGGAGGGATGGCTTCCTGGTACTCTCTCCACCTGCTACACAGCTGAGTCCCAGGCAGAGGAAGGCTATTGAACCTTGTCTCCCACTGCCAGCCCAATTCCATCATGTCGTCGTTCAGCAAACACTCTGTGAACATCTGCCTCGTGTCAAAAACTGAGCTGGGGTGCCAAGTGAACCGAAGCAAAGAGCGGTCCTCTCTGCATCTGCCCTTTGTAAAGCACCCGCTCCGCCCTCCACCCCCAACCCTGGCTTCTCTCTGAATCATCAGGTGCCACTGTGAATGAGACAGGGCTTGAAGCAACCCCGGCCTACATCCCAGTGGCTCCACCTGTTAGCTGTGTGTCCTTGAGCAAGTGACTTAATGTCTCTTAACTTCTTTGACCCGTTTGTAAAGTGAACAGTTGTTATTCATTCAGAAATATTTCATGAAGCCAGGCCCGCAATCTTAGCACTTGGGAGGCCGAGGCAGGAAATTCACAGTTCAAGGCCAATCTGGGCTACAGATGAAGATCCTCTCTCACGTTTCTAAGAAGCAAATAGATAGAAATTAATATTTCTATTATTTCTGTGCACATACTATATAAACCATATCATCAGGTGCTGGGGTCCACTAAGACTCCACTGTCATCACAGCCAAGAGCCCACACTGTTGTAAAATGTGTTTTGCAGAGAAACTCTTAAGAAAGACAACCCTTTAATCCCAGCACCGGGGAGGCAGATCTCTGAGTTCTGAGTTCAAGGCCAGCCTGGTCTAGAAGAGGTGTGAGGAACACGGAGGATGTCAATGAGTGGCTGAGGGCATTAATTTAAGTTGCACAAAGCCTGGGTTCGATCCCCAGCACACATGTGATCTCAGCCCTCGGGAGGCGGAGGCAGGGGGATCAGGTCGTCTTCCCCTACATAGTGAATTTGAGACCAGCCTGGACATGAGACCCTGTCTTTAAAAGAAAATAAAATCAAAGAAAGGAGTTGGGGAGAAGCGACACCTGAGTAGTGACTCCCAGGACACGGGGAGGAGCCAGGAACCAGGTTTGTCCCCACAGGAAGAGGCAGTCCATAACACAGCCTGTCTGATCTGGCTCAGGATGGAGGCCCCGTCCTTGTGTGTTCTGCTGCTCTGACCCTGGAGGGGGAACTGGGCACTTGTGCTTGGACAAGAAGGATGCCTATGCGTCCTCAATCCTCCTCGAGGACAGGGATCACCCTGGACCGAGAGGCTTTGGACCAGCTCTCCCAAACACCACATTAAAACAGACCCACACCGCGACCCCTGAGAGCGAGTCCCGGCACCTCCTCTCCTCTGTGGTCTGACAGCTGTGCAGCTCCCGTGGGTCACAAATCACTTTGCAATGTCACCTCGCCATATTATTTTAACGTAAAAGTGTTATATGGCTCCGGTTAAAAGAAGATTCCAGAAACACAAATGTACAGAAGACAGGAACAAATCACTTTTATATCCAATGGTCTCAACCTCCCGCCGCAGCTCACTCACAGGAAAGGACCAGGCAGGCCGCTTGCCAGCACGCTGCTGCTTCAGGCTCTGGGATTCCTAAGCCGTCCCTGAGATGCGGTGTTTGATGGTCTGTGGAAGCCCAGTGTGTGCTGGGAGATTCACTCCGGTTCTGGCTTTGGATTCGAGGATGAAGGCGGAGCTGGGCAGCCTCATTCACAAGTCAGATCAAATCGAAAGCGTCCCGTAGGATATACTGCCAGGGCTTATTTCTGGGTCAGGGTGTTCTGTTTTAAAAGAGTTTTTGCTGAATTGCCCTTCAGGAGATGGTCACAATCCATCCGGTGAGTGACCCACCCACCATGAATAAATAAGACCCTGCCCATTGCCCAGAATGCTCTGATCTTATTGATACCTTCCATCCTTACTGTGCTGGAGTGTCTGCGCACTAAGTCCTAAATACATGCTTCTCCTTCTGCGAACTGCTCCCATCTGCCTCCGCGAGCCATTTCATAACCGAAAGTCTAGGCATCAAGGCCAGCGAGGTGGTTCAGTGAGTTAATGCACTTGCTGCCTCTCCTCAAGACCTGCGTTCAATCCCCAGGACCCATGTGGTGGAAGGAAAGAGTTGACTCCTGTGGGTCGTCCTCTGACTTCCACAGGGGCATATTGTCACATATGCACACACAGAGATGAATGAATGAACGAGTGAGTGAGTGAGTGAATGTGGATTTCTTAATGAACGTCTAGGCTCGGTCTTTACACGGAGGCCCTCTCTGTAGCAGCACACAGATGTTGGTGGCTCCAGGCATGGGGGTGGGGCGTTGGCGCGACAGCAGACCCCCTCCCCTGGGTTCCCAGCTCCACCTTAGCTAAGGACTTGAGTGCAGTGAGGGGAGCCCCAGCCCGCTGCTTCCTCTCTGCTCTTCTCTCACCACCTCACCCCTCACTTTCTGCACCCAGCCCCGTGTGGAGGAGCCGTGCACAATGCCACCATCGGCCGAGTTCTCTCCCCCAGTTACCCTGGCAACGCCAACGGCAGCCAGCTGTGCGTGTGGACCATCGAGGCTCCAGCAGGCCAGAAGCTGCACTTGCATCTTGAAAGGCTGCTGCTTCAGGAGAAGGACAGGTGAGCCGTCCACACTGGCTGCCCCTCCCCAGCTCAGGGACGTTAGGGTGTGTAGTCTGGATGTGGCTGAACCCCAGAAAGAAAGCCCTGGGGGAGGATGACCAAGAGCCTATGACCTCTCTGCTTCCGACCATCAGGAAACCGAGGCACTCAAGGGAGAGGAACTTGCCTGAGCCACCTAGGAAGTTAGGGGAGGGTGGTGAAAATCAAGCGCGCACACACACACACACACACACACACACACACACACACACACGACTTGGGACTTCCTCTTAGGCATCTCTTTCCTTAGTGGAACAAGGAGGTGCATCTATTGGGCACCTCTTCTGGACAAAGACATATTCTCCATGGAGAACAGGCCCAGCACACACAGCCTTGACTCCTGGGAAGACAGGAAGCAGGGATGGAAGAAACTCTGGGCTGGAGAAAGTGAGGCAGGCAGGAGCAGGTAACAGCTCTGCCGGGCCTGTGGGTGCAGACCATAAATAAACATGAGAAATCCAGGTTCAAGACTAATATTCTAGGGCCTTATTCTAGAACATTCTAGAAAACCAGAGCCTGTCTTAGGTTGTGTTCTGAAAGCAGGTGAGGGATGGGGATGTGGGGGAGGGGAGTTTGCCCTGTGTCTTAGGGTTTCTGTTGCTGTGAAGAGACACCGTAACTACGGCAACTCCTATAAAGGAAACACTTATATTTAATTGGGTGGCTCACTTACAGTTTCAGAGCTTCAGTCCATTATCATCACAGTGAGACATGGCAGTGTGCAGGCAGACACAGTGCTGGAGAAGGAGCTGAGAGTCCTACATCTTGCAGGCAACAGGAAGTGATCTCAGTGTCACATTGAGCGAAGCTTGAACAAAGGAGACCTCAAAGCCCAACCCCACGGTGACACACTTCCTCCAACAAAGCCACACCTCCTAATAGTGCCACTCCCTGTGAGTTTATGGGAGCCAAGTAATCCAAACCACCACACCCTGGTAAGCAGTGGGGTGTCATGGAAACTGCAGGAAGGGAATGCAGTATGAGTGATCAGCAGATCCCAGGACAGCTGGGATTCTAGCCCCCAGGACCTCACAGTGGACATACTGGAATGATGAAGGAGCTGGTGAATTTATCCAGAGAAGCTATCAGTCACTGTGTTCACGGTCACAGTCTCTCCAGCCTCGCCTTCCCGCTTTGATGAGCTGGGTGAGCTACAGACCTTGGGGCTTGAGCGGAGAGGAACCAGTGGAGGCTTCAGGGACAACCAGAGCTGCAGGGATGTGGAGGGGTAGGAACTTGGTAGCTGTGCTGTGTCCAGAGCACCAACACTTTGGAATTCTAGAATCGGACATAGAGTAGGTTTATGTCAAAAAGTCACCAACCAGTGTGAAATGTGAAAGGGAGGAGGGCTCTCCCACAGATTCTCAGCAGAGTAACTGGGGTGCTCCAGCATCACCCGGAATGCTCCAGTGTCACCGGAGTGCTCCAGCATTACTAGGGTGCTCCAGCATCACCAGGGTGCTCCAGTGTCACCCAGGGTGCTCCAGCATCACTGGAGTGCTGCAGCATCACCCAGGGTGTTCCAGTGTCACCTAGGGTGCTCCAGTGTCATCAGGGGTGATCCAGCATCACCCAGGGTGCTCCAGCATCACTGGGGTGCTCCAGCGTCACCCAGGGTGCTCCAGCATCACTGGGGTGCTCCAGCGTCACCCAGGGTGTTACAGCATCACTGGGGTACTCCAGCATCACTGGGGTGCTCCAGCATCACTGGGGTGCTCCAGCATCACTGGGATGCTGCAGTGTCACCGGGGTGCTGCAGTGTTACCTGGGGTGCTCCAGCGTCACTGGGGTGCTCCAGTGTCAGATTGCAGCCCTTCCCAAGAAGACTGGCCTGTACATAGCTAGGCATGCACACCTTGCTAATGGACATTTTCAAGCAGTCATCTCCAGTCTGCCTGTCCTGTGTGACACTGGAGGTGAACAGAGCTGGCAGTTATTGCAGACGAGAATGGGAAAGCCAGGCTACACTGACACTCAGTGATTATGATCATTCCCTGCTCTTGCAGAGGATCTGCCTGTGTTCTGTAACTTCAGTTCTGGGGACCTGGCGCCCTCTTCCGGCCTCCAAGAGCACCTGCATGCACACAGTGCACAGACACACGAGCAAACACACACACACATGCACGTAAAATAAATCTGCAAAAAGAAAAAAAAAAGAACTACAGTACACATCTTTAAATATCAGCACTAGGAAGTGGAGGCAGCCACGTCTCTGTGAGTTCCAGGCTAGCCAGGACTACCTAGTGAGACCCTGTCTCAAAACAAAGAATGCATACAGAGACCCTGTCAGAGAAGAATGAGGAAAAGAAGGAGGCAGAGGAGAAAAGAAAAAGAATGAGAAAACCAAGAATGGCGTTGTCATATATCTGTAATCCCAGCACTCAAGAGGCTGCAGGAGGAGGGCTGTAAATTCAGGGCCAGCATATATACCACCAAGGGCTGTGGATGGTAGAGCTATTGCCTGGCATGTACAAGACCTGAGTGATAACTGGAGCAGGGGTTGGGAGGAGATATAGTGAGAGACAGAGACAGACAGACAAAGAGAGACAGAGACAAATACAGTGAGAGACAGAGAGATAGATCAAAACGGGAACTTTCTGAAAGCTGTGCAGATTCTGACAAATGATCCAGAGACAGTCCGCTCAGCTTGTTGTCCAGGGCACCTACAGAGAAGCCCAGCTGGCCCCAGAGATCCTAGCGCTCCAGTGTCTGTAGTGGCTGAAGATACTGCCTGGACAGTTTCATGTACCCTATGCACGTTATTAAAAAAATAGCTTACATGTCCCAGGATGTGAGTTATATAAACTTAGATCCCTGACAAGATTCTACCCAGAAACAAGGGGGATGGAAACTTTTCAGAGGATTGCACTGAAAGGACCCCAAAGCACAGGAGCTACTGGCTTGCTCCCCATGGATTGATGGGACAGAGCCCAGTCCATTGTGGGTGATGCCATCCCCGAGCTGGTGGTCCTGGGTTCTATAAGAAAGCAGGCTGAGCAAGCCATGGGGAGCAAGCCAGTAAGCAGCACCCCTCCATGGCCTCTGCATCAGCTCCTGCCTCCAGGCTCCTGCCCTGTTTTGAGCTCCTGTCCCAGCTTCCTTTAGTGATGAGCAGCAAAGTTGAAGTGTGAGCCAGATTAACCCTTTCCTCCCTATGTTGCTTTTGACTGTGGCGTTTCATCACAGCAATAGTAACCTTCACTGGGATCACCTGACTGCACTGCTGTCCAAACCCCACCTCTCAGGAGAGTAACCCATGACACAGTGACTACCCTGGACACCCCCTCACTCGCAACCCACCCTGCATCCCTGAGGGACTCAGGATGAGCAGGCGGTCTCCATTTTTGTAAGGAACAGGGAAGACGGAAGAGGCGGGATTTGAGTTCAGACAGATCAGCATTCCCACGCCTCTCCCCTCTGGCCGCAGTGTCACTGACCCAAGAAGACATGTCAGCACCCCTCTGTCCTTTCTCCGGCCAGGATGACTGTCTACAGTGGACGGACAAACACATCGGCCCTCCTGTACGACTCGCTCCGAACAGAAAGCGTGCCCTTCGAGGGCCTGCTGAGCGAGGGCAGCAGCATCCGCATCGAGTTCACGTCTGACCAAGGCCAGGCAGCCTCCGCCTTCAACATCCGCTTTGAGGGTGAGGGACCCCCTTCTTGTAAGGTGGAGCCTGGGAGCGGGGAAAGTATGTAGGGCTGAACCTGGGCCTGGGATGGGGGATATAGAGGTATAAAGGTGAGAGACGCAGTGCCAGACTAGCCCGTGATTTCCAAGAGGGGCTTTCAGTTTTATTAATGTCATCGTCCTGCTAAGCACCTCTTATGCTGGCACCTAGTGCACCCCCTTCCTCCATCTATCCGTCCGTCTATCCCTCCTTTCCTCCCTTCCTTTTCTTCCTCCTTCCAAGAACAGCATGGTCTCCTGCTTAGACCATGGTATTCCATGTACCCTACCTAGGGACTGTATCTCAGGCTTCCCCAGGAGTGGGTGGTCCTAATGAAGGCCAGACATTGTGTGTCCAATGATAGGGCCCACAGTGCTGAGGCATGGAAATGAAAACACTGTATTTCTTCAGGGCTGGAGACAGAAAGTCTAATCAGCATCACACATGAGAAAAAATGAGGCCCCAAGAGTCCAGGTGCCTGGCCCAGGTCAAAGGCACCATTCTGTTCTGAGGCAGGGTCCCACTCAGTAGGCTAGGCTATCCCGTAAATCACTATGTAGCCTAGGCTGGCCTTGAACACACTGTCTTGGCCTCTCTAGAGCTAGAAATACAGATGTGAGCCTCCAGGCCTAGCTCTGGGGTGCCTATTCTTTGAATGGTAAAGGGTGTCCTTTACCTCATCTGGCCACTACCGCTCTCTGTGTCCCCACTTCAGCCTTTGAGAAAGGTCACTGCTATGAACCCTACATCCAGAACGGGAACTTCACCACCTCGGATCCCACCTATAACATCGGCACCATTGTGGAGTTCACCTGCGACCCCGGCCACTCGCTGGAGCAGGGCCCAGCTGTCATTGAGTGTGTCAACATGCGTGACCCATACTGGAATGACACAGAGCCTCTGTGCAGAGGTGAGTCACCGCCTCCCACAACACCGGCTGCAAAGAACAAGGCCTCAGCCTGGAAGATGTTGGCCGCACGACACACTGGTTTTAGGATGAGACCCTTACCAACGGTCCTCTGGATCTGGTTGCTGCTGGTTCTTGGGGAGTCACAAAATGGTCCGTTTTAGGAACTTGCTCTTTCCTGCTGGCCCAAGACCTGCAGTGTACAGCTGCTGTGGCAGGAGAGCCCTCTCTGGTGTCATATTCTATATAATCCCCCTGCCTCATAACGCTGCCTCAGTGCACAACCCAGTCAACTGCACATGGCAGCTCTGGGTGTCATGAAGGACCATCACCCTGCTGAGGGCTGCATGTCCCTCAGGACAACACTGTCTCTACAGCCACACACAGTAGACACCAGCCCCATTCATGATAATGAATCAGACATGGAAGGAAGGTGCACGCCCAAGCCCATTCTAGGGTCACTGGAAGAGAGAGTGAGCTTTGCCTCCCTGTTCTCAGGGCCTGGACAATGTTGGATGTGACAACCCCCACCCACACTGGCTCCCCAGTCCCTGTATCCAAGGCCACTGAGCTCTGGTATATGGAGGAATAAAGGGTGTCCTCACTCCCGGCAACCACCTGGCAGTTGGCGTGAAGTCACAGCCTTGCCCTGGTGAGGGATTGGCCCCTGAATTAAATGTGTTACATTAACAGAGCAGCATTTATTGAGGGTTTAGCCTCTGCCGTACTGAGGACTTTCCAAGGCAGTAAACAGAATAGAACTGAGAAAGCAACCGCCACATCTCCGCTTCTGGTCCAGGCTGAATCTTTCAGAACCTTGAGCCTGGTTGCCATCTGGGCATTCAGTGGGTCCAGGGGAGGTGCTGCAAGCTGATATGGTGAGCTCGGTCATGCTCCATCATATGACAGTGGGCCGGCAAGGGCATTTCCTGACCACACAAGGAAGGAAGCTGAGGCTATGAGACCATACACACCTTATCCAAAGTTAGCAGAACAGTGTGAGCTGTCCTCAGTGGGGAAGACACTGCCAACCTCTGCCCTCTCAGAGATGCAGATGAGGCCAGCCGTCTACACACACACACACACACACACACACACACACACACACACACACACAAACACAAACACACACAAATGCATACACACACACATGCAGGTGCATGCCTGCACATATACACACATGCTGTCCCCCAGCTCCACCCCGTGTGGGTGCATAGTCATGTTGCACAGGGACCCAGAGATGCCACCTTTATCCCCCATACTCCCAACCACTATGCTCTGTTGGCTTCCTCACAATGGTGTCTTCTTGTCTGTCTGTTACAGCCATGTGTGGTGGGGAGCTCTCTGCTGTGGCTGGAGTGGTGCTGTCTCCAAACTGGCCAGAGCCCTATGCAGAAGGCGAAGACTGTGTGTGGAAGATTCACGTGGGGGAGGAGAAGCGGATCTTCTTGGACATCCAGTTGTGAGTGTTTGAGGCGCCCCTCACCCAGGCCCACCGCAGCAGGTGGTTGGGGAGGAGCAGGTTCCTGCTTTGTTGTTTCAGTCAGGATTAACTGAATATCTAGTACTTGCCAGGGAGCTGCAGAGCCCCGGGGTTGCCACAGCAACACAGCCAGCAGCACATGAAGAGAGTGGTCCCTAGTCTCATGAACTCGTTCTAAGGTGGCTGATGTTCAGGGAGGGTGTGCACAGATAATCCACACGTGGCTTCAGTTTACAGCATAAGGGAGGGTCGTGGCGGCCGGGGATCTGACATACAGGAGGGGAGGAAGGCTTCCGCGGCAAAGCTCAGACTAAAGATGGGGTGGAGCGAGATGTGCGGAGGTCCTTTTGTTTTATTTCTATTATTTATTTATGTATCTATTGTGAGTGGAGGTTGGGGCGTGCATGTCACAGCAAGTGTGAGGCGGTCATAGGGCAACTTGTGGGTCCCAGGAATCAAACGGGCGCTGTCAGACTTGGCATCAGGTGCCTTTACGCACCAAGTCATCTTGAGATTTTTAAGGAGCAAATGGCTCATGTGGGCGGGAATGAAGGGTGCTGTGCCATGTACCCCCACCCCACTACAGTTTCTCCTTGTCTGCCTTCCACAGCTAGTGCAGCTGTCCCTGTCAGTCAGGGTCTGGTCTTCATCAGCCAGACCTTGGACTACATTAGGTGACTAGGAAGTGACAAATGGCTGGAAATGTTTGATGAATGGGGACAGCTGCTGCCCTAGCCTGCTTACCACACTCCCTGGGCACAACCACAACGTGCCCATCGGAAACACAGCCCCCAGCACCCCAGGAGGGCAACGCTGAGCCCAGAGTGAAGGTGCTACCTCTGGGTGCTTGTATCTGAGGTCGTAGCCCTGCCTGGAGGACAGCTTCCAAGAAGGGAGGGAGAGAGAGAGAGAGAGAGAGAGAGAGAGAGAGAGAGAGAGAGAGAGAGAGAGAGAGAGAGAGAGAGAGGAGAGAGAGAGAGAGAGAGAGCGCCTCTGGAGGCCTCTCAGCCGCCTCCTCCCACTGCCCTCTGTGAGATGGGGACAGGGACAGATGGTGGTGTCTGGAGAAATAGTCTTTCTGGCAGAGCCAGGTAGCTGGGAAGAGGCCAGGAGCAGGAGTCCAAGGGCCTCTGGCTCTGTGAGCCGCAGACGGGTCCCACGTGCCTACTAGTTATCTTCGCAGTGAATAATCTTTGTAGTGTATATTCATTGGGTACGCTGATGGATGGGTGTTGCTGTGGTATCTCTGATACAATTTGACCAGATCCATCCCTACACCCTGATTTGCCCCCCATCCACTCTTTCAGTTTTCCTCAAAAAATCCCTCTTATCCTAAAAAAAAAAAAAAAAAAAAAAAAAAAAAAAAAAAAAAAAAAAAAATAGATTTTGCATATGGGAGAAAATGTTGCATTTGTCTGAATCTGGCTATTCTGCTCAACAGGATGGTCTCCAATTCCATCTATTTTTGTGCAAATGACGTCATTGTGTTTTTCCTTATGGCTGAACACAGTCCGTTGTGTAAACACGCCACGTTTTCTTTATCCACACATCTGTCCAGATACCTAAGCTAGCCACATCACTCGGCCATTGTGCCTGGATTCGTGAGCTCTCTGCGCAAGGCTAACTTAGGTCATTTGTGGTCTACCCGGAGAATGGCCTGGAGTTCTACCTTCGGTTTCTGGAGACCCGTGGTTGTCTTGGCACAGCCCCCACCTGCCATGGCGAAGTTTCCCCTCCCCACGTCCGAGTCAGCATGTGTTGTCATTCTGACTAGGAGAGATGGATTCCTCATTTGTCTCTCCTTTGTGACTAAGGACACCGAACGCTTTCCTCGTCTTTATTGTTTGTCTTTGGAGAACTGTTTGTCTGGTTCATGCGCTCACTGATTGATAAGGTTATTGGGGGGTGTTTATTTTTCATGGTCTTTACAGACACTAGCTATCAATCCTCTGACGTGACGTTGGCACAGAGCCAGTGCTCCGACTGCCGTCCCTTAGTTGGGCTGGCGGCTTCTCTCGCTTTTGGGTCCGATGAAGTCCAGTCTCTTGCTTCTTGCTGGTTTTTCCCTAAGTTGTTAGACGCCCTCAGAAAGCCCTTCTCTGTGCCAGTATCTTGGGGTGTTTTCTTCTATTTCTTCTAACAGTTGCCATTTCTGGTCTTAAAGTGAAGTTTTTGATCCACGATGAATCGATTTTTTTTTTTTTTGGAGGGTGGTATAGATCCTTTTCTGTTATGTTACAAATTTCCCCTGTGCCATTTGTTGAAGGTTTTTTTTTTCTCTTTCAAGTGTCTGATTTGGACACCTTTGTCAATGATCACACGGCTGTCCCTGTGTGGGTTCATTTCTGGATCTTCTATTTATTCCTCAAGGGGTGTGTGTGTGTGTGACTGGACTGTCATGTAAAGCTGTCCCTGGAGCTTGGCCTTGGCCTTCCCGTTCCAGCTGAGCCAAAAGCCCCACAAATCTTGAACAGCTGATCTCACGGGCCAGGGACAGAGTTCCACCTCCTTTTCTCCCCAGCTGTGAGACCCAGGCCTTCTCCCTGGCTGCAGTTTCTTTCATCTTCAGTGGGGGTCATGGGACATCGACGTCTGTGATTCCTGGAGGCGGGCCTCGCACAGAGTGGCAATAGTCTTGAATGGTGGATGGGCAGCCAGGGAGCCTGGATGAATCAAGAAGGGTAGCGAGGAGGCAGCATTTTCCAAGAAAGGATGGAAAAGAAGGAAAGTGGGTGAAGAGAGAGAGGCCAAGCATCCCAGCAGCAAAGACAACATCCGTGTAAGCTGGAGGTGAGGGAGGGTGGTCCACTCAGAGAGGTCTGCCTCAGCTGGAAGCTGGGGGTGTCCGTCAAAGAAAGAACCAATGCTGGGGGCATCTCTGAAGCTTTGGGGAGAAAACTGCATTCTAGAGTGGCATGGGGGGGCTGAGAAGATGGCCCAGTGAGGCTTGCCTTACACACGAGAGGATCTGAGTTCAGATCTACACTCATACAAATGCCACCTGGGCATGGCAGCCCACCTGTCATCCTAGTACCAGGAAGGACAGACAGGGACCCCCGAGGCAAGCTAACTAACCAGTGAGAGACTCTGCCTCAGTATATAAGGTGGAGCGCAGTTGAGGAAGACCCTTGACACCAACCTCTGTCCTCTACATGCCCGCACATACATGGGCACACACGTGCACGCATACACACACACACACACACACACACACACACACACACACACACACACACACACACCCCTTGCTCTCAGAAGCCTGCTGTGGCTCCCTATTGCTCCTGTGATAAGTTAAAAACACACGATTCTACTTACAAGAACATTTCCCTGAAGAAGTAACCAGGCAAACTCCCTGAGCTTCAGGGGGAAAAGGAAAATTTGACTTCCTGGTTCTTGCTTTCCTGGAGGGAGTCCCACCCAGCTTTGAGCCCCACCCAGTAAGCTGTTGAGGACGCCTTCCCTGCCTCCCCCATTTCTGCCTATCTCTGCCTCCTCTCCTTCAGAAGCCTCCAAGATGCGCAGTTTTGCCCACATCCACCTGGCCACATCTGTCGGTGTCTCAGCTCGGCTGAGGACGGAGAGAAAGTGGGATCTCCTTTCATCCTTGCTGCGATTCCATTAACCTTGAGCTTGGCACCACACTGGGCTTTATTTCCATCTCGAAGCCCATGCATTGAGAAGCTCAAACCATTAACTCAGAGTCCTCTCCCACGGCCAGGCCGTGGCACCGGCATCGGGCGGGCCATCACCAAGCACAGGTGCCGCCCTCTCTTCTGGTTATTCAGGCAGCTGGACTGAACGTCCACCCCTGCTCCCCTCCTCCCAGGGTTCTAGGGCTATGTGTTCCCTGGCACAGATGTCAGAGGAGAGCTAAGGGGAGATGCGGCCTCCAGCACTGTGGGGCCAGACAGTGGT